>NC_141060.1:31857257-32322257 GCF_041138505.1 Cibotium barometz
GTTTCTGTAGATGAAACTGTAGATGATGTTTGCGTAGACAAACAAGGAAAACAAAATAGCCTTGGATGAGACCCACTGTTTAAAAAACCTGTTTGGCATGCATGCGATTCAAACAAGAAAAAATCCAAGGCGAAAGAGACATTAAAGAAAAAGTACATAGATACTAATGAATTTATTAGAGGAATTTCAGAATGTTTTTCCTGATGATTTGCCAGATGGCTTACCACCATCTTGAGAAGTAGACCATGGCATCGAAGTTATGCCAGGTTCAAAACCTATAAGCAAACCTGCTTATAGATTAAGCCACTCCAAGGCATAGGAGGTGGAAAAACAATTGACGGAATATTTGAACAAAGGCTTTATTTGGCCTAGTTCAAGTTCGTGGGCATCACCTATTCTTCTGGTAAAGAAGAAAGACGGATCTGTGCGGATGTGCATAGACTATAGGGATTTTAATCAGATAACGATTAAGAAGAACAAGTATGCGATGCCATGCATGGATGAGTTGTTTGATCAACTCTATGGATCGAGATACTTTACAAAAGTAGACCTGAGATCAGGGTATCATCAGGTTAGAATTAAAGTAGAAGATGTTGCGAAGACAGCATTTAGGATCAGTTTCCTTTTGGCAATCCAATGGCCCAAATTGCCCCCACCCAAAATCGGGCCCCTTAGCCGTAGATCCCACATCCTTTTCCTCTGTGTCCATAGACTTTGCCTGGCCCTCAAACCACTATAAACTTGAAGGGATATCATCTCACACAGGTTCTCTACTGCAAATAGTTACAAGCCCTCAGCTAACTCCGAATGACTTTCCTCTCGAGGATGACTAACCTTGACCTAGCTAAAGTAGAATCTCTCTTTTCTAAGTCAACTAGCACTTCTAGTTACTCAGACCACTTAAACCACACAAAATCCCATCACAATGGATACTCAACTAACAACACCTGAATCACTGCTAACACACACAGAAAGCACTCAGAAAACAAAACCTGAATCACTGCTAACACACACAGAAAGCACTCAGAAAACAAAACCTTCCTATTGCTATAATACTGATAGCTCTGACTGTCAGACGAGGCCCGGAAACACTTCTTACACACTCAGACAAGTCAGCTCATGATCCTCTTACTCCCAGATGATGGTTCTGATGTTCTTCTTACATAGAACTAACTCTATATACTTTCTCTTTTAATTCTAACTTAGAATTAGTTTTGACACAAAAGACACTTGATTTTCCCTCTCAGAGATCCCTCCTCCATCATCTCACTCAACTCAACACAAATAAGGCATCAAGGCACAAAAACTCACCAAACTATAAAAAACACAAGCTCAAAACATTCTACCCTTCATTTAAACCAAACAAACAATCTGAACAAGCCTGAGACCTTGGTCTTCAAAGAAAATTGAAGAAACCACAAGAAACTTTTAGGATCTACCACAAATAGCCCCGCAACTACAAACTTCACATCATCATCATCTTCATCCTCTACTACCAGCTTTCAACTAACAAACAGGTGTAGTCAAAGAAGTCATAATCTGGATCATGTTTGTAACAGAGGTTTTGCTTAGAGAATCCAGGAAACATCTTGGCCAATCCTTCACTCAACATAGATGGTGCGGCATTTTTCACATGGGATGGGTCTTCCTTGTTTCAGTATCCTACACTCTTGAGCCTTTACGACTATGTTTTCTCGAGGATGTAGACTATGCCGACTCAGATTCAGATGACCATGATGATGTATCATGCACACATACACATGATGATATTGATTTATCGCACAAACATACACTGATGATATTGATGTATGGTACACACATACAAATGATGATTGATACAAGTGCACATGATGCCACTGACACATATGCACATGATGATATGCATGTGATAGTGATAGCAAGAGTGATGTGTGTGAGTTAGATCATGTGGGCATGATCTTGATGGGAGGGATGGCAATGAACATTCTGAGCATTATGATTAATGATACGCCTATGTCTACCTACTTTCCAGTCGATCATAGTGATGCATTAGGAGATATGGATACATTAGACTATCATGTGGATCAGTTTTTTATTAGTGATGCATCCATTAGCATGCTTGAGATTGGGGATGATGATACTTTACATGTTGATGAGCATACGATAGTGCATGAGGAGCATAGACCTGAGTTCCTAGTGCTAGACTCAGTCAAGCTACTCTTTTAGGGCTTCTATTCACACGGGGATATCTATGATTCTATCTCTACTCCTAGCTCTCATAGCATACCTAGTAGCATTCACTTAGGTTTAGTGCATATGTTTGGGTAGTCAGGCACTGCACACATGAGCATAGCCATGATTTTGTTGAGGTGAGACCTCGTAGGAGAAAGGATTGTGCATATGGATCTAGAGAGATTTTCATTTGATCTAGATATGTACCTAGATCCATTTTTATTGGAGATAGATCTATCTTGGGATCTAGGCCATATATGGGCATCATGGATTGGTATATATCATTCTTATAGAGGGGAGCTACAATATGTGTCATCCGCACAAAGATTTTGGATACCAAGCAACCAACACTAAAAATAGCCCTTGCCCGTTCACATGTACGACTTCTCACATCTATCCTTTTATTCATATCTATCACTTCACATCCACATATATTCATACACATGTGTGGCCCAGTATGATTGTGAACATGCATCCCGAGATATGAACATGTGTGGTTGGATACCTGCAAACTTATGAACATACATTCAGTAGTAGTGAGAACGTGCATTTCTAGTTTGGCATGTTGTGAGGGGAAATCTGAGCCCCTCACAAACATGATGTATGTATATATAGAGTGTGTGTATGATAGTGTTGTGCAAATCCAAGGTAGCCAAAGATGTGTGGCAAGCAAAGGAAAAATGCAAATGTGCTAAACCAAAATAGAAGCAATACGGGCGATCATGGAAGCCAGGTGGCATAATCTTCTAAAAGAGAACAAAGGCAGTCGACAGGGCTTAAAGAGAAAAATGGGTGATTAATCGAGTGTGGTTGATAACAGTAAGGTTGGAGAGACCATCAAGAAAGAAGTGCAATTGTGTGGGCTTTTGCAAGTCTCACTATAGCATGCTAGAGATGCCTACATGTATTTCTAGGTCTACAAAGAAGAGTCAGATGCAGTGAGGGAGGAGTGTTTGGATCAAAGCACAAGGAGGTAGCCGAGTGAAGGATTGGCCAAGGTGTTTCCTGGATTCTCTAAGCAAAACCTCTATTACACACATGATCCAGATTAGAACTTCTTTGACTATACCTATTTTCTAGTTGAAAGTTGGTTAGTTGAGGATGAAGATGATGATGATGTGAAGTTTAAAGTTGCGGGTCTATCTGTGGGGCAGATCCTGAAAGTTTCTTGTACTTTCTTTAATTTTCTTTTAAGCCCAAGGTCTCAGGCTTGTTCAAATTATTTGTTTGGTTTGAATGAAGGGTAGAGTGTTTTGAGCTTGTGTTTTTTGTAGTTTGGTGAGTTTTTGTGCCTTGATGCTTTATTTGTGTTGAGTTAAGTGAGATGATGGAGGGATCTCTGGGAGAGGGCAAATCAAGTGTCTTTTGTGTTAAAACTGATTCTGAGTTAGAATGAGAAGAGAAAGTATATAGAGTTAGTTCTGTGTAAGTAGAACATCAAAACCATTATCTAGGAGTAAGAGGATCTTGAGCTGACTTGTGTGAGTGTGTAAGAAGTGTTTCCGGGCCTCGTCTGATAGTCAGAGCTGTCATCTATTAGTAATAGGAAGGTTTTGTGTTCTGAGCGCTTTCTGTGTGGCATCAATGATTCAGATGCTGTCAGTTGAGTATCCATTGTGATGGGATTTTGTGTGGTTTGAGTGGTGTGAGCAACTAGAAGTGCTAGTTGACTCAGAAAAGAGAAAAGAGAGATTCTACTTCAACTAGGTCAGAGTTAGTCATCCTCAAGAGGAAAGTCATTCGGAGTTAGCTGTGGGCTTGTAACTGTTGGCAGCAAAAGAGCATGTGAGGTGATATCCCTTCAAGTTTGGAGTGGTCTGAGGGTCAGGCAGAGTCTACGAACATAGAGGAAAAGGACGTGGGATCTATGGCTAAGGGGCGCGATTTTGGGTGGGGGCGATTTGGGCCATCGGATCGCTAAAAGTAAACTAAGGATCCTAGTTTACTTCACAGGCCAAGTTTTTTTTGTGATGTTCGCACTCGGCGTGTGAAGTAAACTAGGGATCCTAGTTTACTTCATAGGCCAAGTTTTTTTTGAGATATCGTGCTTCGCCTCACCTAGTTTATAAAAGATCTAGGGCCCCAAACTAAACTAGGGCCGCGTTGTAGTAAAGTCAGGGTTGCCATATTGCATAGTTTACTCCAGTTCCCGAGTTTGGACTTAGAATTATTTTTCCTAAGTAGCAAAATGCAAAAGAAAGGATTTGAACCCAGGACGTGCCGCTATGGAGGCCATAGTCTTACCAGTAGGCCATAGTCTTACCAGTAGGCTATAATTTCTACTAGCTAGTGTAAGCGGCCCATATTAATATATGCTTTTGTTATGCGGGGACAGTCCTAGTTAACTTTGGGGCCCTAGTTTACTATCGGGTGGCCCTATTTTACTTTCGGGGATCCAATGGTCCGAATCGCCCCTGCCCAAAATCGAGCCCCTCTCCCGCCACCGTCGATCCCACTTAAACCCCCTCTTAAATGCACCGTGCCTTCTAGACACGAGGGGCCCTTGGGATCCTTCTCGTGCAAAGGGCCAATGTAGACTCGCCCCTCCTCGTGTCTAAAAGGTAGTCTTACCATTAGGCTATAATTTCTACTAGCTAGTGTATCGGGCCCATATTAATATATGCTTTTGTTATGCGGGGCATCCCTAGTTTACTTTTGAGGATCCAACGGCCCGGATTGCCCCCACCCAAAATCGGGTCCCCTTAATCGTCGATCCCACTTGAACGGTGGAGGTGGCGGGCCTCGTGTCTAAAAGGCACGGTGCATTTAAGAGGGGGTTCAAGTGGGATCGACGATTAAGGGGACCCGATTTTGGGCGGGGGCGATCCGGGCCGTCGGATCCTCAAAAGTAAACTAGGGCCCCAAAGTAAACTAGGGATGCCCCGCATAACAAAAGCATATATTAATATGGGCCCGATACACTAGCTAGTAGAAATTATAGCCTAATGGTAAGACTACCTTTTAGACAAGACGAGGGGTGAGTCTACATTGGCCCTTTGCACGAGAAGGATCCCAAGGGCCCCTCGTGTCTAAAAGGCACGGTGCATTTAAGAGGGGTTTCAAGTGGGATCGACGGGGCTGAGGGGGGCTCGATTTTGGGCGGGGGCGATTCGGACCATTGGATCCCCGAAAGTAAACTAGGGCCACCCGATAGTAAACTAGGGCCCCAAAGTAAACTAGGACTGTCCCCGCATAACAAAAGCATATATTAATAAGGGCCGCTTACACTAGCTAGTAGAAATTATAGCCTATTGGTGGTAAGACTATGGCCTCCATAGCAGCACGTCGTGGGTTCAAATCCTTTTTTTTGCATTTTTCTACTTAGGCAAAATAATTCTAAGTCCAAACTCGGGAACTGGAGTAAACTATGCAATATGGCAATCCCGACTTTACTACAACATGGCCCTAGTTTAGTTTGGGGCCCTAGATCTTTTGTAAACTAGGTGAGGTGAAGCACAATATCTAAAAAAAAACTTGGCATGTGAAGTAAGCTAGGATCCCTAGTTTACTTCACACGCCGAGTGCGGACATCACAAAAAAAACTTGGCTTGTGAAGTAAACTAGGATCCTTAGTTTACTTTTGGCGATCCGATAGCCCAAATCGCCCCCACCCAAATCGGGCCCCTTAGCCGTAGATCCCACGTCCTTTTCCTCTATGTCTGTAGACTTTGCCTGACCCTCAGACCACTCCAAACTTGAAGGGATATCACCTCACATGCTCTTTTGCTGCCAACAGTTACAAGCCCACAGCTAACTGCGAATGACTTTCCTCTTGAGGATGACTAACTCTGACCTAGTTGAAGTAGAATCTCTCTTTTCTGAGTCAACTAGCACTTCTAGTTGCTCACACAACTCAAACCACACAAAATCCCATCACAATGGATACTCAACTGATAGCACCTGAATCATTGATGCCACACAGAAAGCGCTCAGAACACAAAACCTTCCTATTACTAATAGATGACAGCTCTGACTGTGAGACGAGGCCCAGAAACACTTCTTACACACTCAGACAAGTCAGCTCAAGATCCTCTTACTCCCAGATAATGGTTTTGATGTTCTACTTACACAGAACTAACTCTATATACTTTCTCTTCTCATTCTAACTCAGAATCAGTTTTGACACAAAAGACACTTGATTTGCCCTCTCCCAGAGATCCCTCCATCATCTCACTTAACTCAACACAAATAAAGCATCAAGGCACAAAAACTCACCAAACTACAAAAAACACAAGCTCAAAACACTCTACCCTTCATTCAAACCAAATAAACAGTTGCCTAAGACCTTGGGCTTCAAAGAAAATTGAAGAAAGTACAAGAAAGTTTCAGGATCTGCCACCCACATATAGACCCGCAACTTCAAACTTCACATCATCATCATCTTCATCCTCGACTAACCAACTTTCAACTAGAAAACAGGTATAGTCAAAGAAGTTCTAATCTGGATCACGTTTGTAATAGAGGTTTTACTTAGAGAATCTAGGAAACACCTTGGCCAATCCTTCACTCGGCTACCTCCTTGTGCTCTGATCCAAACACTCCTCCCTCACTGCATCTAATTTGTAGACCTAGAAATACATGTAGGCATCTCTAGCATGATACAGTGAGACTTGCAAAAGCCCACAAAAAATAGAAGGGGAGCCAAGGGGAAACCTTATCTTATGGATCTATTAAGAGAAAATGTTTTAGTGAGATGTCCATTGACTATCACTCTAGCCTTTGCATTTCCAAATAAGATTGTAATCATGTGAATGAAGTTCAGTCCCAGCCCCATATCTTTGAGAGATTGAAGGATGAAATTCCAATTTAGTATGTCATAAGCTTTATTGAAGTAAATCTTCAAGAACATGAAATCTTGTTGAGTTTGTTGGGCATGCTCTACACCTTCCCACAATGCTATGATGGCATTGAAGATGTATCTACCCTTAATGAAACTTTTTTGTTCCGGCCTTATCCAATCTTTAAGATGTCTGGACAATTGGTTAGCCAGGGCTTTTGCGTAGATTTTATACACTGTGTTCAACACAATAATAGGTCTGAGATGTCATCGCTAGGGCCCCTTTTGTGAATTAATTTAATGACCCCTTCATTTATGGTGGAGAAGGGGAGGGCACTAAATTTGAATGATTCCTTCCATAACTTAAGCAAGGGATTTAATAGGAAGTCTTTGTAGGTTTTATAGGATTCTATTGGCATAGCATCAAGTCACAGGCTCTTGCTATTCTGCAATGCATCAATTGCTTCCTCAAGATCTCCATGGATAAATCTTCTTCTAGAATGGCTAAGAGACTCGCGCATATTGTTTTCTTCCTACAGACTAAAATGAAGTGCATTTCTTATTTTCTCTCTTTTGTGTTTTCATCCTATGTCACAAAGATAATAGAAAAATGTTCTTTGACAATATCTATGTTGTTGGCTCTATTGATTCTGCATGACCACCTTTTTTATCTTTTAACATAGGGATATGATCTATGTTGGTAGCCTTTTCTTTAGAAGAGATAACATTTCTCTAGAGGGTATATCTATCTTTCTAGCTCCACTCTCTTAAAAAGACTTTAATGTGTTGACATTGAATCTCTTCCTCCTTCCTAAGTGTATCTCTTACTTTGACCGATTCCTCTTGAAGATCTACATGTCCTTGATTGATTTTTGTCCCTAGAACTTGCAACTTATGATATTTTTCATGTCTATCTTGATTTTGGTGACCTCCTTCTTAATGTCCAGAAGCACCTTAACTACTTGAGACTAGGATTTTTTTGAAGATTTGTGGATAAGAAAATGATGGTGCCAGATTTTCTTTAGTGTCCTTTTCATCACTTTGGGGAGTTGGAAGAGCTTAGGGTCTGTGTGGGGAGTCGGAAGAGCTTAGGGTCTGTGTGAAACCAACTTGCTCTCTGATCGTTTTTTGCCCTTGTGCGATAGTGTACATAGAATCAGGTAGTGGTCAGAAAGAGTGATATTATGTTGGACTTTCACTTTTACATTTAGAAAAAGGTTGCTTGTACTCCTAGAAGTGTATCATCTGTTCAAGCCTTGCTTTTCTTATTTGAGTGCCCACACGACCATTTCCTCATGTGAATTCATTATCACAGGCTAGGTCCTAAAGATTATGGATGCATTTTAGGTCCATCCCTTGTTTCTTTACAAGCGTTAAATTGTGTGCCACATGCCCATTAATCTATCCTTAGGGGATTCTACCAACCAGTATTATTGGATTAATGAAATGCATTATCAAGCTCCACAGTTCTGGTTTTGAGGCATAAGTACTAGTAGCATATACTAATATAATTACCAATTTGAAGTTGTTCACTTCAAGATGCACAACTACCCATATGTTTAAGGTGTCCACCTCATTGGAGCCCTCTAGTGCTCTCCTACTCCTATTGTAGTTCCCCCTCCTCTCGGGGAATGGTTGGAGTTGAACCAAAAATGCTTCTAAAGATCCCCTCAAGGTTTCTCATTAGAGTTTGACCCACCATTTTGACTTCTTATCGGCATATAATATCCGATTGTGTATTAATTTTGACTTCTTATCGGCATATAATATCCGGTTGTGTATTAATTTGATACATACAATCTTTAACAATTCTAGCCCTATTGAGGTCAATAAGCCCTTTGGTATTGTAGGATATAAGGGTCATGTCTCTCATGTTCTCTGATTTTTAGGAGAGGGTTTAGTAGAGTCTTAGGTTCTCTTCTCTGTGGGAAGGGGGGAGTTCATCCCACCTACCTAGGATTGTCTCCTTTTAAGGGAAAGGGATTCATCTTTGGACAGTCCTGAGTTTCTGATATTCTATTTAATAGCAGCTAGAGAAGGGTATTTTTCCTTGGTAGGGATTCTTCCTCGCCTTTTGAGGGGCCTACATCCAAATTAACCAGGGAGGCATCTTGGAAGTCCATAATCTCAATCTCTATTTCAAGATCACTTTCGTGACATTGTGTACTAGGAACCTCTTCCTCCTCCTCTTCACTTGAGGCTTCTTTGACAATTGGGTCAGCAATATCTTTCAAGAGGGGAGAATCTATTGTAGTTTCTCCTCCTAGTTATATTTCTACCAACTTGATTTCCTCCCTGTCCTCTACCTCTTCTCCCAACCATTTGAAACCCCTGGTTATCCTCTTTGGAGTCAGGCTGGTTGGTCGATGGGGTTGGGGGGGGATTTGGTAGGGAAGTTTCTGATGAAGTGATCCTTGGCACCACAATGGAAGAATGTGTTGGCGATATTTTTAAAAACTATAGGTCGATCCATGAGGAATCTCGAGCCAGCATTGATAGAAAGGGAGCTAAGAAGTTCATAGCTCAAATCAACTTCCATTAAGGCCCACGGGTGCTACATCAGGTACAAGTTAGTGTTTTCTCTCATTCCAAGAACTCTCCCTAAAGGTTTGAGTAGGAGTTTGATTAAAGAGTGGAGATGAAAGGGGATATTAGGGAACTTTACCCATACCCGACAGAGAGTGGGTTTAGGTCCAACTAGGGAGAATGATGGAGTCCACTGGAAGAGAGATAGGCCATGGAGTCCACTGGAAGAGAGATAGGCCATGGAGATATTTGAAGCCCATGATGGGCCTCATGGTCCTCAACTTGTCAATGTATTTATAAACACACCATGTAGAAGCTCCTAAAACACCAAACTTGGCATATAAATATACATCTAGCATTCCAACCCAATAAAATGTTGACAATCTTAACACACTTGAACACGGCTTTAAAATAATCTTCGAGCAACTGGATTATCTCTCCTTGGAAGCCTATACTCCTCGCCTCCATCTGGCAAAATATATTCAAGATAAAAACTTTAGCTATTGAAGATATAATTTTTGGAGAAAAAAAGAAGGATAAGGATAAAACCTTACAAAACTCATTTGGTGGATCAATATTTGAGTCGAATGGCATTTGAACAAGCTTGTAGATAGCAAATCAAAAAATTATGTATTGTCTAGTGCCTATGTACTGAAAATCTAACTTATCAGGCTTTTCATAGTCCACAAACATTACATGTACATGAAGTTGATCTGCAATCTTTCACAATCTTAGATTGTAAATTCCAAGGAGCCCTAAGCTCTCATTTGTAAGTGTCTCGACCATACAAACCTAACAATAAGCTGGGTTCTAAAAAATAAAGATATTCCCTATTGCAAAAAGAATGTATCAATATATAAATTTATCAAATAAAATGTAAAAAGCTACATAAAAATTAATTTTCTATATATACCATAAAACAGGTGCTCTCTAATAGTTTGATAATTAGAAATGATGTTGCTTGTCCTTCCCAAAATGGAGGGTCTATAATTGAGCAATGAATATTAAATAGATTTTTGAAAACAATAATACCTATATTATAGCAACCATTAAAAAAATTTACCTTCAATATCTTGTCCATCACCATAAACAAATGAAAACGATCTCCTTGCCACATCCATCCTAAGCAATATACCCCTGATATCAAATATAACACTCACTACACTAATCATTTACATAAGACTTTAAGGTCTCTATATGTGTGTGTGTGTGTGTGTGTGTGTGTGTGTGTGTTTAGTAGCTTGAGCCAAGCAAGGAATAAAATAATGACACTATATATAAAAGAAAGCCAGAAGTAAACATAGATTGCACGTCACATCTTTGCAAACATTCTCCATTCAAATTCTTACTTCATTGATATAGAGATATCTATAAATGTAGTCTCTAACATTTGTAAGCTACCATTTACATTTACATTCTTCTGCATGCCATTTGCAAAATCTCCTTGTTTACATATAACATTGGTTGTGAAGACTTTGTTTGAGCCTTCTATGTTGCTTTCGTATTCCACAATATGTTTTACACACGCTTTCACTGCATAAGATGATCTAACACGTGACATAGCAACATACAACTGTCCATGTGTGAATACTTGTGTGGCCAAATAAAGTCCCAATACACTCAATGTTTGTCCTTGGGAGTTGGGACTCATTTATTGACATACCAAAAGCTAACCTTACAGGAAATTGTCTCCTTCTCATGTCAAAAGGCAGTTGAAGCATCGTAGGTATAAATGTTATCCTAGGAATAAAGACCCTATCTCTAATGTTTGTACCTGTAATGATTTATGCTTCTATCACCTTTGAGTTAAATTGCTTCCATATCAACCTAGTACCATTACAAAGTCTCCGTCGAGGGTCCAAATTACAGAGTAGCATGATAGGAGCATTATCTTTACAAGTAAGCGATGAGGAGGGTAACCAACACCTAAGTTCAAACTATTCAAGTACTCAATTGGATATAATATTGCGTTATTCTCAGAAGAAACAACCGAATCTGCACTGAGGTATTCTCTTTCAATACCGGGCAATACCGGGCAATGCACTCAAGGCTAGTTCATTGATCTCCTAAACCTCTAGATTTTGTGGTGCAAGAATAGCACGTGCATAATCCTCCACTGTTAGAAGATCTTTGTATACCCATTCTACCAAACTCAAAATAGAGTTACCGCCATGGATCAACATTTATGGTGGAATTACCACTCTGCCTTCATTGTTTGGATGGCCTATAGAGCCATCTCCAATTTGTAATGTCCATTTGACAAATTCATGTTCTGTACAATTATAAGCACTCTGTCTAACCTGCATGCTTTGGGTGAGCTTTAAAAACATTCACATATCTCCAAATATGTGACCGGCAAAATGTTGCATCAGCAATATTCTCACGCGATCCCTTTGGCACAACCGGTAAGATTTGCCTGAAGTCACCATCAAAGAGCATAACCTTCCCACCAAACATTGTATCACTTTTCATAATGTCTTTCAATGTCCTGTCTAATGCTTCATACATGTACCAATGCATCATTGGAGCCTCATCCCAAATTATTAACCTTACAAGCTTCAACACCTCAGCCAATGGGCTATTAGCTTTGATTCCACATGTGCTAGAAGCATTGAGCACCAATGGGATTTTGAAACGCGAGTGAGTTGTACAAACATTTGAAAGTAACAATGCAACTATTCCATACAAGGCACATGCTAAAGCAACTTGTTTCTCTCCACTTAATCAAAATTGCAAGGCATTGTAAAGATATGTTTTGCCTGATCCACCTGGTCCATCCAAGGAAAAAAAACCACCTTGGTTCAAGAGAAACAGCTTTGAGGATAGTATCAAATGCTCTTGATTGAAAACTATTTAGACTCCTTTCCATGGAAATAGAAAAATCAGCCTCCTGAACAGAATCAAACATCATCTCTTCCATCAACAAACCATTATTGACAGTGGTAACACTTGATCTATCAGGAATAGGCAACCCTTCAAAATTAGCTAGCCGCTTTTCATACTATTATAAGAGGTCTTGCATGTGCAACAAAGCCTGATTATTTGCTATAGAATGACAAACACCAACATCGGCACACCTTCTCTGCTACAAGGAATGGAAAAAATCTTTTGAGATTTCGGTGGAGAATTTATTCCAAAGCTGTCAAGATTATATAGGCTCACAAAAAACCATTATAATGACAAATAATTGACACAGTTGGAATCCTGTATTTTGAATTGCAGCTTCTTGGAGACACACATACCACTCCTCATCACTCTCTCTGGCTTCACATGCAGCCTTAAAACAAAGATTCAAATGTCCATTCACTATTCGTAAATCCTCAAAAGATTTACACCCTTTGCACACTGTGAGTATGCATAAGTAATATTTCTCACCTACACTCGGACTATAACATTATACATACGTCCGGTTATATTTTCCCTTTTCCTTTTACTCCATGAGTGAAGAGCCGAATTTCACACCCACTTGCAAGGGAAATCAACATATAGTATGCTATTTTCATCCACATACAATTGATTAGCTCTGAACCATTCGATGAGAGATGTTCTTTGATTTCTATCACAACTAATCACACTATGCAAATCATCCTGGTCATCGAACATCACATTATTGTGCATCAGGAGATAAACATGTAACCTTTGTATATCAGGCTATTTTCATCCACATACAATTGATTAGCTCTGAACAATTCGATGAGAGATGTTCTTTGATTTCTATCACAACTAACCACACCATGCAAATCATCCTGGTCATTGAACATCACATCGGGAGATAAACATGTAACCTTTGTATATCAGGCTTTTCATTGTGAAAATCATATTGATATATGCACCAGCATGCCTCTAACATAGACACATACCGTGCTTCTAGATATTGACTAACCTCATCAATAACCCCATGTGTATCTTTCAACTCAATAGTAGCTCTATCATGTCCTTTGTATACATACTTATACAAATACTTTACATCTGTAATGGTAGAGCATACTTCTATGTTAGTATGGGCTTTGTACCTCATAGAGAGAAAAGGGTTATATGGAACAACCCATCAACTATCCACCCTATGATCCTTTACCTGGATGAATCTACCTGTCATGAGAATATATTTTAAGTCCTCTTTAAAAATATTATTTTTCCCTCTTGAGTAATTTGGGGACGCCTAGGTTACTCTTGCGTCATGCCGGCTAGGTTAATATCATGGGTGACACCACTATAAATATTAATACGTGCGGTATATGATGTATGCTTGGGGCCGTCTATGATTATTTCAGTTAGGTTTGTATGGCAGGGTGATTCCTGGGATACTTACGCCTGGTAGTCATCATGAGTTGGTGATGGTTTGTGCCTGTTTAATATTTGTGAGATTAATTTAATAATTAATTGGGCTTATATTTTCAGGTGATAAAGATTACGAGGATTGATAAATAATGTCGAGGAGAATGTTTCTTATGTGCATCATATTTATTCTTACAAGCGTAGCTTGTAACCTTAGTAGTTGATTTTTTCATTTTGATACATTGGAAAAAATACATTTATAATTTTTTAATTTAGTTAGACAATTACAAGATTAAGATCAAGAACAAATCCCGAGAATTCATCAAGTTATTGACAGTAATGTAAGTGATTATTTTTCAATCTCAAGTTGATAAGAATTTCCATTTCGACCTAATTCATTTTTGGAATAAGACTTGTAGTCTAATTTTGAGGATAGAGAAAAGTTATGTCAAAATGAAAGTTTCAGAGGGAATTAGCTACTCGGTCTCAAACTTCTGTTCTTAAGGTAGTATCGTGTGGAATTAATCTATGGTATGGGACATTAGATTGGTTTCACATGGCTACACCAGACGTATCTATGTCTTCTATCTTTCACCAGCGAGTGTTTGTATGTGGAAGGTACCTCTGTGGAATGGGACACTTAGATACATTTCACATGCCTTTACTTGTTTGGTTTTATTTTCAGAAATTGTTTGATGTGATGATCTTGTCCTCCACTTGTGCCATGAAGCCATCCACTCATTGATTGTGCAACTATGTTATGATCCATGTTATTTGACGAATGATAGTTATGGTCATTTAATATTTAATGGATACCGAGAAATTTTTCCGAGCTTATCCTGAGATCCTTCATTCTTTTCAAACCCAGCAAACCTGCAATTGAGGGCAATTGCAAACTCAAGCAAGAGGGATGTCATGAGAATATATTTTAAGTCCTCTTTAAAAATATTATTTTCCCCTCTTGAGTAATTTGGGGACGCCTAGGTTACTCTTGCCTCATGCCCCCGCTAGGTTAATATCGTAGGTGACACCACTATAAATATTAATACGTGCGGTATATGACATATGCTTGGGGCCGTCTATGATTATTTCAGTTAGGTTTGTATGGCAGGGTGATTCCTGGGATACTTACACTTGGTAGTCATGAGTTGGTGATGGTTTGTGCCTGTTTAATATTTGTGGGATTAATTTAATTATTAATTAGGCTTATATTTTCAAGTGATGAAGATTACGAGGATGGATAAATAATGTCGAGGAGAATTTTTCTTATGTGCATCATATTTATTCTTACAAGCGTAGCTTGTAACCTTAGTAGTTGATTTTTCCATTTTGATACATTGGGAAAAATACATTTATAATGTTGAATTTATTAAAGCCTAAAGGCTTTACTGTGCGCTTTTGCCGCACAGGTCGTAGCTGGGGACTTGCCGGACACCGTATGCGAGCCACGAATGGCTGCAAGCATACAACCAGGGAAGGAAGCTCAAACAGAATGCCAAAGGGTGTGTCACTCACCGCTCAACCGCCGCCTTGAAGGATTCCCGCGTCGCAGCCGTGAAGGAGGAGCCGCCGTCGCCGCTCTACCGCCTCTCCGCCGCCGTGCCGCTACACAGTGCTCGATCGCTCTCTCACTCTCTCTCTCTCTCTCTCATACGCGGGAGAAGGAAACCAAAGAGATAAGGCAAGAGCACTCTTGTATTCACAACACATGAGAATGAGGATTTTAGGGTTACATTTGACTCTTATAGGTGACTTGGTCGTTCACACTTGGGCGCCCATACATGGTCGGCCGACCCTAACCCTTATCCTACTGATATTCAAGGTGCGCCTCTCATCGGCCATCACCAAATCCCTTCATCCTTAACCTATGGTGCCGACAAGCCCGGCCCATGACTCAGAATATTTAAATTAATGACGTAAAACATAGTACGTCTCAATGTCCACCATGGGTTAACATGCCCCCCTTCCTGATGTAGATTCCGTCCTCGGAAGCTATGGTATGGTAAGCTCGAGAGGGTTGTTGTGGTAGACCGTCTGCAAAACAGGGAAGTAGAGTGAAGGTATGCTGGAATTCAAAAGATATAAAGTGTATAAATTCAAGCATGTGAGACCACAATGGATGTTGCTATGAGAACTTAGTTTAAGGGTCACATGAGTGAGCTAGTGTAGTAAATTAATAGGAGTTTAAAATTATTGAAAGGAATTCTAGAGTTAGCAAGGTGTCAAAGGTTAATCAAGGTTTATAACTGGCCTAAGTCAAGGAAAATAACCAAGCTTAATAAATAAACAGATGACCACACTGTGTCTACTCTAAGAACAAGTTAATACCACGCGTCTAGGGACACAAGAAACATCAAAGTTACAGGAGCCTTTTGCCTTTATTTTTTATTATTATTATTATTTTAATGCACGTGACAATTTTTACACATAATGGCGACCTTCCTAAGGTAAAACTAACATCGATCCTGGTACCATGTTTTACACAAGGCATTATCCAGGAATCTATTAGTTCACCTTAGGCAAGGCTATCCCCTACCAACCAAGGCATCGGTCTGGAGTAGAATACTCCTCGCCTATCAAGTATCAATAAGGCGATAGGCCAACATTAAAGCACATCATAGACTTGTATTGCCATTTATTGTAGGCTTTTTTTTTTAAATCTATTTCTTTTGATCTTTGCTCCTGAACTATAATTTGTCTTGCATCCTTTCGACAAAGGGGTAATAGCTATGTCCTAGAGGTCAACACACACATGGCCAGGTGTCAAACATTAAGATGGTTTGACCCTAGACCTAAGACAATCGTATTCCAAGGTTAACTAAAGACATCATGCTGCCTAGGAATATTTCCAATAAAGTTAAGCTCATTAATGATTTACACTAGCATGCAAGCAACTTCAAAAACTAAGTAGTACATTGACAATTTCCATGTGGTCATGCATTATAGTTTATGCAATTGATTGAACAGTAAAAACGAAAGAGAGTGGGTATGGAAGAATTACACCTGTAATTGGAGATCTCCTTGATTTGACAAGACAGCTTGCAATTTGATGTAGATATATTTTGATGAACGTTGCGGCAGTCTCAGGACTTGAAAGCGAACCCACCTCAAACTTTTCAACCTGTACAATCAACTAACAAGCACTATACATCGAGAGGCACATCAGTGTGAAAATTTCAAGACTTGTTTAAGGAATCTAAACTAGAAAAAACTTGAAAACGCTAACCTACCTACCAGTCACCACACTACTACTGAGGATACGGTAAGAGGATGTTGTAGAGTCCTGGCTCTAGCCCTAAGGCTAAGCCTCTATCCGCATCATCCAAACAAATAAAGTCAACCTCAGTAGTGCCATGAGTTTCATCCGTCCATTCATCATTGTCAGATATTTCCTTTTCATTTTCCCATCCACATAAACTCATAAAAAATGTAACCATGCGAGGATAGTCATCTTGTGGAAAAGGAAAGCATTGGGCTATCGGGGATATGTCCTCTACGGAGTAGGGGTCAGTCATGGTCAATAGGCGAATTAGCCATTCTAATTCCTCAACATTTTCCTCTCTTGCTAGTACATCTATATGATCCCATTCAGTTTCAATTACAGGATAGCACATGTGGAATATCTGAGAAAGGTACAGATGATACCTCTCACCAAAGGTAGGAGTGGATGAAGTGTATGATGATCGGGCATCTGCCATATCTGCAAACACAGATATAGCATCAGTAGGTTTATGACAGGTCAATCTAGTTCTTGATTGTATACAGATATTTCTCTTGTTTTTGTGCTCTTGCTCTTTTTACTATTTTTTGTTTTTCTTTTCTTTGTTTTTTTTAAAAAATGTATGAAGCTATATATATACATCCCCTTGAATTTGGCAATTACATGGTCAGGGGAGAAGGTTAAGGAGGAAGCATTAGAATGTCGAGCGTGAGTACATGCTCCCCCTTTCATTGGGTAGATCATATTATTTGCAATGATGTTGGAGCCTCTTGGAACCAATTTGTCCAGCGGGTCATAGGTTGTGATGTGGGCAGATAGCTTTTAATGACCCTTGTGGCCACATCCAATTGCAGAGATGGTAGTGTACGCTCCCATTGACGAATGGAGGAAATGGTTTCCGACGATACTATTACAAGGGGAGACGTAGACTCATCGGTTTTTTGTTGGGTGTTGACAAGAGTAGGTGTAGAGTATGTAGAAACTTCTATATGAGTGTGTGCCTGGCATGAGGAGCTAGAAGCTTCATGTGGCTCCCCCCTTCCTGAGCTAGGTGGTAATGATCGATATCATTTAGGAATCCAAACTAACTCTGGAAGAAGTGGTGCGGAGCACTCTATTACCTTTCCCTTACCACGGTCTTGGATTGTCATTGGGGTGGCAACAATTGGTTTGCAAGGTTTTACAGATGATGTAGAGGGATTCAACTTATGTTTAAGGACCCAAATCTGGTTATTCCCCTCGTAGTACCCTTGGGCTACTAATAATTTTTTAGGGATCCATCGCGATGTTACATTGCCCTTTCTCGGGTGGGTAGCTGCTTTCCTTTTACGAGGCTTCTTGGTGGCTGAACGAGATTGAGCAGGGGAAGTAGCTGTTAACGAAGCTTTGGGGACCCATTTGTATGTACTCTTTGGCATAGTAAGTGAAGCTTTAGGGACCACCTTGCCTGTTTCCACTCTTGGCATTGAAGCGTTAGAGGGGTGGCCAACAATCGAAGATGGTTTTGCCACTGGACTTGGTGATTTTTCGTTATCGAGCATTTTGTCCAGAGTCGATGGCTTAGGAGAAGGATTTTGAGCGGTCAAACTGAGTGTTGGTTCTTGCATTGTGACTCGTCTGGTTGCCCAATCGATATTGCACTTGGTGGCCATCATCCATTTGCGCCCTAAGTTTACAGTCCCTTCCATGGTACCCGCAGGCATAACCAAAAAGCTTTGAATTATGGTTCCCTTGTCATAAGCAACCAGAGTGTGCAGAATTCCTGAGACAGGGGTTTTCTTCTTGTTGATTCCTTGAACTTGGATAGAACTCTTGGATAAAGGTGGTTTTCCCAGTTGACACCACACGCCATATGATAGCAAATTGTGTTGAGCTCCTGTATCCAATAATGCATTATACAGCACCTCCCCGTAAGGACTCTGTAACTCAATTGGGTTTCTTAGAGGTGGGTTAGATTCCAGTGCATCCTCCTCTGCTTCCTCGAAAAATACTTGCGTAATTCCCAAGTTCGCTTCTCGTTGTCTCCTAGCACGCTGTTGACGTTCTTTGGCTTCGACTCTCGCTTGAATCTTTTTAAGCTCAGCTTGTTCTTTAGCTGCCTTCTTTTGATGGATTGCATGTAACTCCTCCTGGCTTAGGGGGTCATAGTATCTTTTGAATTTACTCCCATTAAGGAATCCAATGGTTTCAACTCCGTCGAGAGTCTCCACTCTGATGGTACCTTGCGGGGTAATTTCACATATTCTATATGGTCCCTTACCAGCATATTTGAGCTTCTTCTTCTCGTTTCGCACTCCATACATCAGGACTTTATCCCCAACCTTGATGTCCTTGTCCTTTAGATGGCGATCAAACCATTTTTTTCTTCTATCCTTCTCCACAAGGGCATTGTACACAGCCAATTGTCTTTCTTCATTTAGCCGCTCAAGGATATACAGACGCTCTGCTAAGGGATTACCATCCCAACCCTCTTGAGTAGCAACACGAAGACTTGGAATGACAAATTCCCACGGCATGACTGCTTCTTGGCCATATACCATTTTGAATGGTGTGCAATTAATAGCCACCTTGTACGCAGTACGATAGACCCATAAAGCTGTCGTAAGCTTTAGATCCCAATCCGTGCGATGAGCTTCAACTGTCTTTGTCAAAACAGAGATTAATGTCTTGTTTGTACTCTCGGCTTGGCCATTCGCTTGCGGATAGTAAGGAGTAGATTTATGATGGGAGATCATGAAATTTGTTGTGAGCTCCTTAATCACGTCATTTATAAAATGCGTCCCATTGTCGCTCACAAGTTCAAAAGGACAACCGAAGCGTGTGATTATATTTTCAAAGAGGAACTTGGCTGTTGTCCTCGCATCTGCCTTACGTGTCGCTTCCGCTTCAGCCCATTTGGTCATATAGTTAGTGGCCACAATAATATAGTGAGATTGTGTGTTTCGGGCCGCTGGGCTAATTGGAGCTACAAAGTCTAAACCCCACTTTTCAAATGGTTGGTTTACTTTGATTGGATGTAGGGGCATCTGATCTTTCCGTTGGGGTTTCTTGTATCGTTGGCATTCATCGCAACCCTTCACAAAGAGATGCATCTTGGAACATAGTGGGCCACCAATACCCTGATTGTAAGATCTTTCGCGCAGTTAAGTCTCCTGAAAAGTGACCACCGGCTATGCCCATATGTGCCTCTTGCAAAATGTATAGATACTCATCCTCTCGGGCACAACGCCTAAGAACGTCATCCTTTCCTCTTTTATAAAGAGTCCCGGCTATCAGGCAATAGGGTTCGCATTCTTTGATTAGCTTTCGAGCTAGATCTTTACGAAGCTCCTTGGGTGGAAAGCCATTAACCAAAAAGTTAACAATCTTCTCACTCCATTCAGGCATTGTCTCCACCATGAACAGGGAAGTGTCAGGTAAGTCATCATCAACCCCCATAGGAGCCTCACCATTAGGTATGCGAGACAAATGATCAGCCATAACATGTTTTTTGCCAGGTCTCACAACAACAGTGAAATCAAACTCAAGAAGAATCAATAGCCATCGTGTGATTCTTCCTGTGGAGCATGGTTTGTTTACCAGATACAACAATGCTTGATGATCTACATAGAAAACAAACTTGGTGGCAAGGAGGTAATAACGAAATTTCCTTACTGCATATATCATTGCCAACCCTTCTCGCTCCGTAGTGGTGTAGTTCATCTCAGCATCGTTCAACTGGCGACTGGCAAAGCTAATGGGGTAGTCTAGCTTGTGTTCTCTAGGTTGAGTTAACACACACCCAATAGCAAAGTTTGATGCATCAATATGCACATGGAAGAGTAAATCCCAGTTAGGCATTCTCAAGATTGGAGCACTCGCCAAGGCCTTCTTTAATAGCTCATAGGCACGGTCACATTCTTCGGTCCAAATAAACTCGATGAGAAGCTTATACAATGGTCGAGCTATCTCGGCGAAGAATAGAATAAACCTTCGATAATAACCAACGTGGCCCATAAAGCGTTGGACTCCCTTGTAGTTGGTGGGTGGGGGTAATTCCAGAATGACCTTGATTTTACTCTCGTCAGTGGAAATCCCATTTTTGGACACTATATGCCCTAAGATAACTCCATGTTTAACCCAGAATTGGCATTTGAAAGGATTCAATGAGATGCGATATAGTCTACACCTTTCAAATATTTTTCGTAAACACATCAAGTGCTCATCCCAAGAGGAATGAACACAAAGATCATCTAAGAAAGCTTCACAGAAGTCCCTTAGATATTCCTTAAAGGCCGTGTTTATCAATCGTTGGAATGTTGCAGGTGCATTGGTCAAGCCAAAGGCCATGACGCGAAAGGCAAACACTCCAAACTCCGTGATAAATGCTGTTTTAGCTTGGTCCTCGACTGCAATTGTGATCTGATTGTAACCCGAGTATCCATCTAAAAAGCTATATGCCTCCTTGCCTGCCACTCTTTCAAGCACATGTTCAGAATATGGCAAGGGGTAATGACCCCTTCTGGTGGCTGCATTAACCTTTTTGAGATCAACGCACACTCTGAGTTTCCCATTCTTCTTTAGCACGATGACTATCGGAGAAACCCATTCTGAGTGCTCAATTGGATATATGAATCCACATTTTACTAGCTTTTCAATTTCCTCTTGTACAATCTTTGCATACTTAGGACTCATTGGGTAGGGACGTTGCTGGACTGGTTTAGCAGTGCTAATCATTGGAATCGTGTGTTGCACCACCGAGGGTGGGACACCCTTCATATCATGATATGTCCAAGCAAATATGTCCTTGAATTCTTTAAGAAGCTTCGTAAGTGCAGCTTCTTCCGCCTTGGTGAGGTCTTGAGCAATAAAAACTGGTTTAGACTCCTCACCTGGATCTGCTAAGTCTATCTCCTTGACTACTGCAGGGCCATCGTAGACACTGCTACTCCCATTGGTAGGCGTTCGTTGGGCTTTTGTGTAGACCACTTTACGTTCCCCTGTAGTGAATGATTTGAAATGCTCGGGGGCGGGGTGTAAGTCTACTGGTTCTTGCTGTGCCAAGTTTTTTTCTTTCAATTCCGCTTCCTTTTGCTGCTGAGCCAACTCTTGGTTTTGTCGCCTTCTTGCAGTGCGACTTAGTTTTGGCTTCTCTTTGATTTCTAATTGGGCGACGTCATGAGGTTGCGGAATACACCACATGACACTTTGGAGGTATTGTCCCCAATTATCCGCTATCTTCCGCCGATGAGCGTCAATGGCTCCTACATAACTAAGCCATTCTGTAGTGGATCTCTCCTTATTTATTGCAGTTCGTACATTAGCTCGATAGCGTTGGCGCTTATGTCTCGTTTTCTTCTTACCAAGTTTTTGATTTTTGTTTCTATCATATTCAAACTCACTTGGTCGATCTTCACTTGTGTCCCCCTCACTCTCGGATGAACTGTAGGAGGTCACTGTCCTAGGCCTTGAGCACCTTGCTTCCACATTTGGGTGAATATTTGATTCATTTTCCCCATCAGGCTCAGGGTCAGTTTCTTCTTGAGATTCATACTCAGAGTTGCATTGGTCAGAGTCTTCGCTACTTTCAGTGTCGGTGGAGTTTGCCACGTTCTCGCCATCAGGAGTTAAGTGCATAACACCTATCATGTTTATTGGCACTAACGGTGGCATATCTTGCCCGTCAGGTGTTACCCAGCTTGTGCCTCTATTTCCCCATGTGTCTATGGTTGCCGCTAGGTGTACCCAATCCATGTTATCCGACTCAGTCATACCCGGTAGGACATCCATATAAGGAGAATCCTTCCCATCATCAGTCTCTTTTTTGCATGTATAGCAATACCTTTATGGGGCAGAGTGAATAGTGGTATCCGATCGATTATCAATGATAACCTTGCTTCCTAAAGGATGCGCACGACCATTCTCAAGATCAACTCGAATGACAGAGTCCTGGAATTGTAGGTAGACATGGTTTTTCGACCAGTCATGCACCATTTGTGCTTCCCTCATGAAAGGACGTCCTAAGATCATTTGATATGACATAGGATGCTTGGAGAAATCCATTACAATGAAGGTATGTTTTACCTTGTATCCCAGGACCTTGATCTTAAGGTCCCTTAACATTCTAATAGGTTTAGCAATAGTTCCGTTTGCCATCTTAACCACTATGTTTGTGACTTCGAGGTGAGGTCTCCCCATAGATTCCCAACAGTTTTTAGTCACAATGCTCACTCCAGCACCACCATCAAGGATTCCCTTTAGAGTTAATCCCTTGGTAGTAATGGGGAGGGTTGCATTAGATTCGTCACCTTCAAAGTACTGTCCCAACTTGTTAACAGGTATTTCAACGACCGAATCTTCATCTAAGTTGGGTTGTAGATCCCAATGCTCCCCTTCATCTTGAAGCGTGTCAGGTCTATCCATATTTGCAAATTGTGGTAGCCCCGCCTTTAGTTCTCCATTGAGAAATGCCCGAAGAGCTAAGAATAGCTCAGGATCTCCGTATAATTTGGATATGATCGTGGTTCTGATCTCAGAGGACATGAAATCCATTAGCTTAGACACATTCAACGGTACTTTTCGAGACATCGCCCCTTGACTAGGGATTGGTGAAGATGGAATCACCTCCTCTTCGATGGGGTCAGGCATTCCCTCACTAAACATTCTTTCCAGCAAAAAGGGTGGTTGCCCACTTCCTGATGTCCTATCCTCACTTTCTTCCCAAATGATACTAGGTATAGCTAACGGTTTATGGTTCCTGTGAGGCTGAACTTGCGTAGGAAACACTGTGTCTGGAATTTTGATTTTTCTCGGGTTTGGCTCTAGTTCTCTTTGTGTTTCTTCCACCAAACCCCTTAAGTGTTGCACTTGTTCAATCTCCTCAACTGGGTTTGGGTAAGTTCCAATCTTTTTCTTGAGGGTTTTTGGCCCACGTGGTTTGTCTTGGGGAGTCTCAGTCAGTTTGGGTGGTCGAGAGGGCATTAACTGACTTGGTTGTGGGGCCGAGGAAGTTTCCTTCTGTTTTCCCTTATTTATGTACTCGCTTGATTCTCCTTCATTGAGCTCCCGAGTAGGTTCCTCCCTTAAGGTAGTGGCTTTGGTCCCCATGGTTTCTATTGAATCAGAATCATCTTCAGGATCATTCATATACACGGGGTCGTCTCCCGTTCCTATGTTAGTCTTTGAACTAGGCTTGGAGCTCGTGGCATTAAGCGATCTCTTCCGCCGTGTTTTCTTTTTCTTTGCCTGAGCGATTGATGCAGTATCCCTCTCTTCGAGAATGTAGTTTTGATTTTGAAGCATTGATCGTGTAACTACATTCGCGGGTACAACGGGTGCGGTTCCTCGTGCTTGGTTGGTGACCTCAACCAAATTCAATGGCGTAATCTTGGGTGCATTAGGATTATGTGGACATTGAGCGATCAAATGATCTATGCCACAACGATTACATGTAAGTACCGGCATTCCCGATGTGCTCCCTTGATTTGGTTGCATATGAGGAGCGATCTTTTGTAACCTATTAGGGCACTCCGCTACACGATGCGGTCCACCACAATCATAGCATTGAAGAGGTGGTCTCCTCGCCAAAGTATTAAGGTTTTTCCCTCTTGTGGCGAGAGCAGCCGCTTGATATACAGGCTTGACTTGGCCGAAATGATCCTCCATGTAGTACTGGGAAATCATTTCAAACGTATCAATCCCGTATGGAGCAGTGGGGTCTATCTCCTCTTCATAATCCCCACACGCACTATGTGACTCACAACCCATCTGGTTTATTGGGGTAATCCTTGGTTGGATGTGGAGGTTGTGGTCCTAGCACTGGCGGTGGTAATGGCACAGACTGGACTACATTCGGATTCCTTGGAACTATGTGCTGTGACGGTTGCTCGACAGGTTGTGCAGGCATTAGCGCGGGTACTTGAGGTGTGTTCGACCAGGCTAGTGGTGCCTGATTTGCCAACATTCGCTTAAGTACTAGGCAATCTTTAGATTGATGGCCATACTTACCACATGCATTGCAATTCCCATTGAATTTGACTCTGAATGTGGGACATTCACTCGTGCTATGTGGTCCTAAGCACACCGAACACCATTGTTGCTCTCTTCTTGGGTACATATGGCTATTCTGAGGAGCTCGATTACCCCTAAAGTATTCTTGGAGAGCCTTAGTAAGGTCGGTCTAACAGACATTTCAGATATCTTGGGCTCCTTGGCAATAGGTTTCACCGTCATTGGCTCGTGCCCAGATACTTGCGAACTAACAGATTTTGTTTTCGAAGACACCTTTTTACCTGCAATCATCAAGTTGTCTTCTAACTGGATTGCATTGGCAGTGACTTCTTCCCACGTTGTAAGACCTCTAATGACTAGGCCATTGTAAATGTCCTCGTGGCGCAATCCTCGGATGAATCTATCGAGGAGTTGGTTGTTATTGAAGCGTTCATCGGGAGTGCAGCGAGAATTTAGATGCTTCAATCGACTTATAAAGTCTCTCACTGACTCCCCTTCCTCACGTTCAGCTTTTTGGAGTTGAGATGCTACTCCCCAAAGCACACCCTCACGTATGTATTCTTTCAAGAACAATCTCTTGAGAGTGGGGTAGTGAGTGCGCTCTTCAACCCTTAAGGTTCGATACCAATCTCCGGCCTTCCCACTTAAGGTTAAGCCTAAGGCTTTACACTTATGCAGCTCATTGTGCTCTTCCAAGGAATCACACACGTGTTCAAAGACTTCAATGTGCTTCCTAACATCCTCGTTACCACTGAAGTTTTGAGTGAGCTTAGCCACTTGTACTGCCTTGCTTCTAGGTTCTCTCTCAGGCATACCCCGCATGTTTTCTGCAATAGATCGTCCGATCGTCTGAGCAAACGCGGCGAGATCACCTAGGTGAGCAGGCATAGCTAGTGGAGGCACTTCTGGGATAGCCTGGCTGATAGGAGTTGGCGTTGGTCTGAGTATGTTGGCAAATGACGTAGGATATGATATGTAGCTAGGCCTAGCTCCTCTTGGATAAGGGTTGTGATAAGGCGGTCGTGGAGCATATGCCATTGGCGTACTAAGAGGCGTAGGAGCTACATGAGCATGAGTAGCAATAGGTACATAAGGCCGATAGGCACTGCCACGCACTGTTGTAGGTACTGTTCCACTAGGTAGTGGTGTCGTACTAACTACAGTGGTAACAGGTGCGCTTTCCGTCATGCTCATCATTGGGGTAGGCATTGTGGAGTCCTTAATGGAAAGTTGAGCCAAGGTTGGGAAGCTAAAGTTACTGCTCGTGGGCTCAACCTGCATTGAGACTCCAGGCGAAACAACATACGAAGGGTCTATGGGACTCACCGAGGGAGTCTCCAATTGTGATAGGGTTGGTTGTTTGGCCTTGCCCGTATCCAAAAATCTCATAGGGCCAGTGGAAACTAAGTTCACTCCCCTATTTTGCCTCTCAATTTGGATAATTCTATGAATCACCTCACATATCATGTGTTGTTGCTCCTCTAGATTAGTGGCGCTAGATGTAGATCGTAGGACTTCTAACCAACCTACATGGTATGTGTAACCTGTGTATAGGTCAGTTAGAGTCTCTGTGTGTAGATCATATTCCCAATTTTCATTGAGAAATATCCCATCTAGACTTGGTGTGCCAAATGGTTCTCTTGAAGTGGACGCAATGTCACTTCTTATGGATTGGCTTCTAGGGACCTCTACTTTAGGAAGAGCATCGGAATGTGGTAGCTCAGTAGGGCCCTCATTAAACGAAGTGGGTAGAATATCCACATGGACACTCTTTGGGAGGGTAGGGTCCACATAAGATGTGAATGGCGAATCTACTACCCCTCCTTCCTCATTTACTTCGCTTGTCGCATGCTCAGAGCATGTAGCTCTACTAAAGGTCTCTATTAGACGACTAAACATGCTAGATCCAGGTTGTGGGGCCCACACTTGCATGTTTTGGCTTGTCTCCTCAGGGTTCTTGGTAGGGTGTCCTTCCATGACTTCTGAGTCAGAAGACGAGTCACTATCCACTATTCGTGGATCTTGGGTTGCACTCCCTTGGGTTCCAGCCGAAGGCCAAGATGCCAACGTGGAGGGATGGTGTGAGCCTGCGTAAACTGAAACGCTTTCTAGTGGCTCAGGCTCTAGTACCCGACCAGAACGTAGATGCATGTGACGTGGGTACCCTACGTGCGTTGGTAACTACCCTTGAAACTCACACAAGTGGTTTCTTAGGTGTTTCGCACCCCGTTTTTACTTGTTTTTAGATTGTTTTTAACTTGTTTTTGACCCCCTTACTTACGGTCGAACTTGGACTAGGGCGTGTGATACCTCGAAACGAGCGTATCGTTTAAAGGGTCCTAGCGTGCTTTACAGCACCGTGTTCGCCTATCTAGAGCTCCTGTAGTCCTCAAAAAAGTCCGTTTCCCTTGGGGGGAAGGGGCAAAAGCCTATTTGCTTGTGGAGGAAAGGGTGAGGGCTTTATCCCACATGCTCACTTTACTCCTTGGGGAGTGGGCTACATATAAGGCACAACTTGCCATAAGCTCTCACTTGAAAGAAAGCTATGGAGGCTCACTCTCCTATATATATATTTATATCAAAAGACCGAGACCGAGGCGTGGGTCGTGGGTCGTGGGTCAATTGGGGTTCTTTCTTTTCAAAAAAATTTTCTCCAATTAGAAAATCTTTCCTCTCTTCCTCTCCACACGTTTGGTTCTTTCTTTAAAAATAAATTTTAATTTTTTTGTTTTTAATTTTTTCTATTTTTTTAAATTTTTATTTTCTGTTTTTTTTTCTGAGATAAGTTCTCTAGGGTTTCTAGCCTTGGCCACGGCGCAGTTCGCGCACACAGCACAGATCCGGGGATTCAGAAATCCCCCTCACGCGCAGAAAACCAGATAACCGAACGTGCGCCCACACGGCGAAGCGAAAAAATAACAAAAGAAACAGAAATGCAGAAGACAAATTGCAGAAACAGAGATTGCAAACCACAGAAACACCTCAACAGCAAACACACAGTCGCTTTCCTACAGTGTAGATTAAACTTCACGCAGCAACCGAGCTGCAGACTGGATATTGGTGCAGGGCAACTCCCCGACAGCGGCGCCAAAAATGTGCGCTTTTGCCGCACAGGTCGTAGCTGGGGACTTGCCGGACACCGTATGCGAGCCACGAATGGCTGCAAGCATACAACCAGGGAAGGAAGCTCAAACAGAATGCCAAAGGGTGTGTCACTCACCGCTCAACCGCCGCCTTGAAGGATTCCCGCGTCGCAGCCGTGAAGGAGGAGCCGCCGTCGCCGCTCTACTGCCTCTCCGCCGCCGTGCTGCTACACAGTGCTCGATCGCTCTCTCACTCTCTCTCTCTCTCTCTCATACGCGAGAGAAGGAAACCAAAGAGATAAGGCAAGAGCACTCTTGTATTCACAACACATGAGAATGAGGATTTTAGGGTTACATTTGACTCTTATAGGTGACTTGGCCGTTCACACTTGGGCGCCCATACATGGCCGGCCGACCCTAACCCTTATCCTACTGATATTCAAGGTGCGCCTCTCATCGGCCATCACCCAATCCCTTCATCCTTAACCTATGGTGTCGACAAGCCCGGCCCATGACTCAGAATATTTAAATTAATGACGTAAAACATAGTACGTCTCAATGTCCGCCATGGGTTAACATTTACCCTAGCCCCAATTTTTGGGACACTCTATTTTTATTGTGGAAGAGTGTCGTGCTCTCTAAAAGCACACTTTGTATATTTTTGGGGGCTATGGCCTATTTTTGATTGAAGCTAATAAAAATACTCTTGTGTGGGGGAAGGCCACGCACAAGGGGGGGGGGGGGGGAAGATTGCACCCAGTCTTGTGTTGATGGTGATGTTTTTCTTTCTCTTGCCTTATGTTTTGTTATATGCTTTAACGTTCAATTTAATTCAAGTAGTTGTTTTAATATTTGATATAATTTATGAGTTTTTGATTATTCTCTTCAAGAAGATTAAAGGGTCCCGTGACACTACCATCATCTCACCGCCCGCATGTAAGTTGGATACCCAGTGTCATCAACGCTAGTAGTCTCAAAAAAATTTCAAGGGTACCGATGTTTGCAACTCCCGTTAACCATACAAGGAGAGCACATATTTAGTTCACCAGATGGTCCATGGACTTACAATGACTATTTATGTTGTGTAACTCAGGAAACAACACCTTGTCAGGAAGTTCAGCACATACCAACATATCATAGTGAGCAATCTCAATTGGTTTTACATCCACTTTCCAATATCAATAATATATGCGCATGTGGCAAACCTTTTTTTTGTAATTCAATAACAGAAATAAATATCGATACCCTTTCAAATATTGATTTTTTCACCAATAAGTGCATCATGTCCTTATGCTTCTCATAAAAGACACATGCAGTCAAATCGGGTTTGATCTTGGGCAACCTGACATGGCAATAAAGCATTGGTTATTTCATCCCACTTAGGATTGCAACTAAAGGTAATAAACAGGTCAGGTTTATCCATCTTCCTAACAATAGCCATTGAATCCTAGTACAATTGATGCATATATCTAGGCCCCCCAGTATATGTAGATGGCAATACTACCCTGCGTCTAGCAATGCCTGTAGAGACTCTATTGACCCCATTGCTTAAATTTACCATATTTGCAAGACCTTAGTATAATTCAGCACCACGCAATGCTTTCTGGTTATTGCGTATCCATACTAATCTGGATTCTTCCATGCTACTATATGCATCAACAATGTACTGTTGCAAAAGTTGACCACCGCATAGAAGACAAGCATTTTTATCTTCCCTTATCTATAGTCTATATGCATAATATTTTCGTTGAGTTACGGTCTTTGTCTCCTCATTTGAACCTTCCCTATTCCTACCATTGAGTGGAATTCCAACATGCCAACCATCCTCTCCTCAAGGAAATAGAAGAACATATAACAGAGGCATATATGAGCGGTGCAAGTTAGATATTTTTTTTATAGCACCTATGTGCAACATTATTTGAATATCTCTATACCCCACATGAAAATCATCTCCTTGACTCAGCATGATAGCTGCTACCTCACTTTCAGGAGGAACCAAGTATTTCCTTGAGATTGATCGCGCTTCAGTGTGATGACCATTCTCAAATCTGCATGTGGACTTGATAGCAGATTTCTCTCATTATACGAAGTGCACGGGCGTACGGATTATGTCCATATGTACATCATTATTTATAACCTTTTAAGTACATTATGAGTTAAAGAGGGCATCCCATGAAGTCTATTCTCTAATTTATGCTCTCTATCATACACATAAAGTTGGACAAATTGAGGCGCCACATCTCATGTTTCATCAGGTATTACAGAACCAACATGATAATAGGTGGTACCATGGATTCGAAAATTGAATACTCCTCCCCCCCTAGTGAACTGACTATCCAAGTGAGCACCCAGTGAAACGAATTCCAAGTAATTATTATAAGAGCATATATTATTTCTATATTCCTTACTTGCATTATCATTACCAAGTAACAACTCAACCATTGTAGGAGGTGGATTTTCCAAAGGTAGTAAAGAGACCTTTCCACTTCCACAACAGTGTTTGCCCACATATTGTCCAAGCTTTCTTGACGCCTCACATTTCCAAATCATTGCACCACAAAAATGGCACTTATAAGAAAGGGCCCCTAATGACTGAAGAGTGCAATCTCCGAAATATACCACCATAGTTGCTGGGTGCTTAACATTCCGAGGAAATGAAAACACTAGCCTTATAGAGTGACATTCAAATTTAATATCTTTCACATCACCAATGACACAAGTTATAGGCAGCTCATTTAAATCAAGGACACAAGTTATAGGCAGCTCATTTAAATCAATGACACAAGTTATAGGCAGCTCATTTAAATCAAATGAAAAAGGGCATCGTGCCATATCTCTATGTGCCTAAGCATTATAATGTTCATTGATAGGTTCTTGAAGTACTGTAACATTGGCAATTACTTTGTTACTTGAATCTAAGTGGATTCCGCCATATAATTCTCTTTGCTCCTCCTCATTTTCAACCCTTCCAAATGTTTCAATTCCACTTATGTTAAAGTAATCCATTAGATTAACAACATTTTGTTTTCGAATGCAAGCCCTTGTCCATGAATGATTACGGCGAGTCACGCGTGTTGCATCCAAAATTCGAAGCCAATGAACTTGGTTCAAACTCAAGTATGTACAGCTCCTAACCATCTTCAATCTCCTTCGAAACACAAAATAAAGAATACTATTTTTCTTAACTTCAAACAATAACATAATACTGCCTTATTACATTTATTCTACTTCAACAACCATTATCACATGTGACCCTACTCTGGATAGACTCAGCTCTCATAACAATGTAATTCTTAGAGAAGTTTATAATAGATAACTGGGTGTAACATATACAATCCATCTTCACATAGATAAGTGAGTATAACATATATAATCCATCTCCGAAGAGAGAGCAGAGAGAAGGAGAGAGAGACAATGACAAAGAGAGAGAGAGAGAGAGAGAGAGAGAGAGAGGGTAAGATAAAGAGAGAGAGAGATGAAAAGAGATAAAGAACAAAAATACAAAACATGTTGAGAGACAAAAAAAAAGAGCGCGGGAACAAAATAGAAGAGAGAAGTATTGAATTTGAGAAAATAGAAAATTCATATATATCGCCAAAATGGCTCAGAGCCAAATCTAAAAGTTGCAATACAATTTTTCCCTTGAGCAAAAACATCATTGCTCTCACAAAATCTCTAGGAAACTACCCTAGCTTCTAACATACAGCTCATCTTTTTTATAATAGTATAGACGTTTAGAGCTTGGTTGTCTAGATGGAGACCTTGACCGGGCAAGGTGTTTTGAAGCTCGAACACTCATCAACTCCTCAGGTGACAGTAGACAAAGCTACTTCTTCATTGGAAGAATCATTCACAACCACTACTACAGCTTTGGAGCGGTTGTTATCATTTTGAATCTCCATTTGCTAAAATAAAAAATTAATATCTTAAGACTCTACAAATATCTCTATGTATCTTTGCCAACATATAACTAACCCTAGTAACCTACATATATACCAACACTATATACATGAAAATGTCTCCTTGATTAAAAAAAAGTACACAATGATACATATAATTGTCTATAAAAAGGTTTTTTTCTTTTTTAAGAACATTTCTCAGTTAATATAAGACTACTACATGCGTATATTCTCCAAGGCTACTATAGTTTGTATATTCTCTAAGACCCATATATTCTGTACAATCTCTAAGGCAGTAGTCTAAAAAATGAAATATTTATAGCTTGGGCAACTAAGCATATCAATGTTATACTAACATTTGCAATAAAAATTATCAATAATAAAACACTCATAAGATAGAAAGAGATAAAAAGAGTATTTTGATGTACACACTCCTCTCTCTCTCTCTCTCTCTCTCTCTCTCTCTCTCTCATCAAAGGTCTTGAGTTCAAATCTTGTCGGATAGATCAATTTGGTCTCTTGGGATAGTTTCCTACGACGTTAAAAAGTTCTCTTCTCTTCTCTCTTCTCTCTCTCTCTGTAGCTAACCAAACATACGAACAAAAAATTTTCCTTTGTCTATGCATCCCATATTGACAACAAACACAAAAATAGATAGAGACAAAAAGGGCATTAAAAAAACCAACCTCAAGTTGAAGAGAGAATTGTACTACTCGAAAGCACCAACTTTGATTCTATCATCCTTATGCTTGCTTCTACACAATCACACAGAGGCCCTCTAGCCTAGCGGCCATTAAGGCGTGGGAGGAGCCCCCTCTTTTGAGCGTTGTGGGCAATAAATAAGAGATGAGTGGGCGCGTGAGGAACGATGAATGAAACCCTAACCTGTCCTCATCAGGAAACGTCCATACGCTGCGACCTGCTCACTGATTCCTTCTCTTTGCACGAGGTTTTTCATTGCCTCTCAATTCCAGCAAAAATATATATATTAATTATAAAAAATTGACCTGCCTTTTATACATCTCTTAAAGAGAGGGGTTATCCTGGATGCGATAACCCCTCTCTTTTAAGAGAGGGGTTATACATCTCTTAAAGAGAGGGGTTATCCTAGATGCGATAACCTTGGACAGAATCTTTTATAAAGCCATATTGATGAGGGGTTATACATCTCTTAAAGAGAGGGGTTATAAAGCCATATTGAAGAGGGGTTATACATCTCTTAAAGAGAGGGGTTATAACGTCCATACGCTGCGGCCTACTCACTGATTCCTTCTCTTTGCACGAGGTTTTTCATTGCCTCTCAATTCCAGCAAAAATATATATATTAATTATAAAAAATTGACCTGCCTTTTATAAAGCCATATTGATGAGGGGTTATACATCTCTTAAAGAGAGGGGTTATACATCTCTTAAAGAGAGGGGTTATCCTGGATGCGATAACCTTGGACAGAATCTTTTATAAAGCCATATTGATGAGGGGTTATACATCTCTTAAAGAGAGGGGTTATAAAGCCATATTGATGAGGGGTTATACATCTCTTAAATTTAAGAGAGGGGTTATCCTGGATGCGATAACCTTGGACAGAATCTTGTAAACAACATGGAGCATTGTAATTGATCTCCAATTCTTGAGGGACAAGCAATTAATTGGTGGTGTGATGACCATAACGCCTGATCGCTCCCAGCGTGTGAACGGACAGCAACGCATCTGGGAAGTCGTCAGGATCACCTGCAAGGCGTGCACCACACAAAGCCGACTCTCTCTCACAAAGCGGAGTTTTCTTGTTTTGCGATCACACGATCTTGTAGAACAAGGGTTATTTTAAAAAAAAAAAACCCGAGTTTTTATGTATTGGCATCAGAGTTATAGACCTCTTTATTGTCTCGCGCATCACGCAGCAGGTGTGCGTTGACTTTTTTCCCATTTAAAATTAAGATTTATATTTGGGATAGCGATATTTTCGATTGATTTTGAGCATTGTTTAATTTCGATTTAAACTGTATGTAAACCTTGGTACTAGTCTAAGGTAAAATTTTCAAGCAGATAAATTAGCTTTCCCCAATTAACTAGGCTGGTTCTAGTTAGTTCATACCGTAGGGGAACTTATTTTATTGTGTTGTTTATTTTATAAATTAATACCTGTGCCAAGTTGCTATAAGTGCCTTGCCTCGCACGATTACTGTCTACGATTTTATCCTAGCCTGTAAGGTACAATAGAAAAAGAAGCAACGGCAAAAAGCGATCACATGATCTAGGGTTTCAAAAAAGAACAAAAAGCCCAGTTTCTTTTTCTTTTTTAATGTATAAACAAAATACGTTTTGCGTTAACTTATTTTCCCGTTTAAAATTAAGATTTCTTTTGGGAAATATATATTATATTAAATATAAAAGGCCATTTAATCCAAAATATGATGCCAGTTTCTATGAATGGCACGTCTACAAATTCACATTCTACCTAAACCTTCTCAAATCTCTTCCTCTTCCAGAACTCCCAAAGTCCCAGAACTTCCTCTTAGCACGTGATAGCTTTTGTAAAACTTTTTCTTATAGAGATAGAGATGGTACCGTCTCCATTAATTTTGATTTACGCCCCCTAATATTCTATACGTAAACCCTATTAATAAGTTTTGTTGATTAGGAAGCATAATGCTGGCGTAAACGAATTAGATGTACATAATAAATATAGCTGCTTGCCTGATCGCATGGCGATTCAGCCTCACAACTTTATAAATATCACACATCAGCCTCAGAACTTCGTAGTACCTCAGGATTTACTAGCTATAAGCTTGCGTCTCCAAAGCTATGGCACCTCAAAACCAGCTCCACTTCCTCTTGCTGCCTTTCCCGGCCCAGGGCCACGTTTATCCCATGCTTTCCTTTGCCTCCAGACTCGTCCTTGAGAACTGCAAGGTCACTTGCGTGCTCACAGAACGCTTGCACCATGCCATGCTCAACGCCGACGGAGCCCACGTCTCCGAAACTGCGTCCGGCGGCAGCCTACATTTCGTCACCATCCCGGACGCTGACGATGAAAAGGAGGACATGTCCACGGAGTCTCTGGTGAGCACAGTCATGGGCATAAAGCAACAGGAAGGTGTGTTGGGGAGCGTCGTGGAGAGCTCCAGAGCTACAGGTAGCCCCATCTCTTGCATCGTCTCGGACTTCATGTTCCCATGGGTGCAGGATGTGGCCAACAAGTTCAGCATCCCGAGAGCGCTCTTCTGGACAGTCAATGCGATCACGTATTACATGGGTGTCATTGGCAAGCTGGCAGGAGGGTTCTATCCCGGATGTAAGACTGTTTTCCCTCTACCATTAGTTACTTTTTATCACTTTAGTGACCTTATGTAACTCGGTTTACGACTTTGATATATAATCTTTATATATATATATATATATATATATATATATATACTTTATTACACAATATTTATTTTTATTGAATGTTTAAATTTAGATAGTGAAAGGTTTTTTAAGGCCTAGTTTTGCATTTCAAGGTTTTTAAATTTCTCATTAGGAGGGAGGAGACAATTTTGTCAAAAATTTTGAAATTCATGTAGAAGTTTTCTATTTAAAGTTGTTGTAAAAAATGTTTTTTTTTAACACTGCCTATGTTGTAACCAAATGATATTCTTGAACACTGCTTCAATGTTCACAAATCCTTACCAGGCACTTGCAAAATTCATGATTTCGCTTGTAAAAAATAATTTATGTAATCTTTAAAATAATAAAACTTTGAGCTTTTTAGTTATAAAAAACATATAAATGTTGATGAAAAACTTGTAAATTTTTAAATTGCAAGTTGAGAAGAAAAATATTTTACAGTATTGTTTATTATGTTATAAACAAATGTTTTTCGTATGTTTTTTCAATGCAGCACCCCACGTTGATCAGGAGCTGGATCAGAGCAAGCTTCACATGAGTATAAGAGCCATGAGAAAGACATACTACCGTGAGGATCAAAAGCTTATAGATGCGCTCTTGCAGCTATGCCAGCGCCAGGATGAAGCTTCCCACATCTTGATCAACACCTTCGCTATGCTCGAAGACTTCGTTCTGGCTTCCTTGCCTGCCAACACGAGATTCATAGGCCCATGCCTGCCTGCAGCTTTCGATAAGAGTGCATCTACCACCACGAGGCGAGTTGGATCTCTTTTAAAGGAGGACCTGGACTGCCTCAAGTGGCTCGATAGGCAGGAGGAGCGCTCTGTCCTCTTCATTTCTTTGGGCAGTGTGTGCTCCTTTCCTCCTTCCCAAATGGAGGAGACAGCTCTAGGCATAGAGGCCAGCAACCACAAGTTCTTGTGGGTGGCGCGTCCACGCACCACCAAGTTTCCCCAAGGCTTTGTGGAGCGCACAAAATCAAAAGGTTTGGTCATCCCTTGGGCGCCCCAGCTGCAGGTCCTCAACCACCCGGCGGTAGGTGGCTTCTTGACGCACTGCGGCTGGAGCTCTGTTATCGAGAGCATCTCCATGGGTGTGCCCATGCTGTGCTACCCAATCACTGCAGAGCAGCCTTTGGTTGCGCAGATGATCCAGGGGCCATACGGCGTGGGATTGGGATTTTCTCGGCGGGATATTGATGAAATAGTAGGCAGAGAAGAGATCGAGAGGGTCGTTCGAGCTCTTATGGAAGGCGAGGAGGGTTGCAAGCTGAGGGAGCGTGCCTTGGAGCTTAGGCAAGAGGCGCGAAACTCTTTGGATCATGAAGGGGACTCTTCTCACATTGCTTTGGCGTCTTTCATCAGGGACATCGCTGAAATGACTCACAAATGAATCAAGAATATTAGAGAGGCCGAACGGCAAGTAAATGCGTTTGTTGGTAAATTTGTTTCAATAATAAAATATAATGTGGGGCCTTGTGCGCTCTATAAAATCTTCTTCTTTTTAAAAAAAACCAATCGTACATATATTCATTAACTAGAAGAAGCCAGATACACCACTAAGTCCTCTAAAGCTAGATACACTACTAAGTCGTTTACATCAAAAGAGTTATTCAATCCATTCCTCTACTTTTCACTCTTTACCTCTTTCAAAAGATTACAAAGCAAAGCCCATCTCTCATCTTCCAACAACAAAAAACTAGACTTCCCTCATGCAATTTGATACCCCAGTAATATTCACGCTTCCATCATGGCCTTAGTAGTACACCCCCTTGGGGTCTGTCTTTCTAAAATGTCCCCCTTCTTAGACCAGATTTTTACTGTGGGCCTAGTCCTGACTGGATTCTTTATAAAAGCTACAAAGGTGTAATCAGTTTGTTTCTCCTTGTGATACCACCTTCTGGTCCTAGGTCCAAACCTAGGTAGTTTGATTTTCCATCTTTCAGTGTCATACACCTACAAAAATGAATCATACACCTGAATCATGGGTTAGGAAACCCTAGTATGTTTGAGACTTCCACAGAATAAGGCATGAATCAAGGGATGCTGATCTGCAACTTCATTAAAACTGATCCAAGTCCTCATTTCTCAGTTTATTCACATTAATCACAAACCAACACATACAAATACATTTGTGCATTACATATGTCACATCAACACCAACCAGAGAAGCATTCTTAAAGACAATAGCATTTCTAGTGATCCAGATTTCCCACAAACAGCATGCTCCAATTATATTGAACAATAAGATTGCAGCTTCATCATTGAATGCCCATTTTCCAGGTAACCAATCCCCCCACTAACCCTAGATTCTTCGACCTTGCTTAACCCATTTTCCAATCTTACCTCATGCACTTTTGATGGATTGACAGTCTCAAAAGGCATGTTTACCATCCTCCAATGCAGTTTTACATCTAGGACATCATCCATTAGTGAAGTTTTTGTGAAGCAATTTAGATCCAATGGGCAGTGCCCACATACATACCCTCCACAAAAATACCTGAAACGCTCTCCCACAATAACTTCCACCTCTTTTTCCAATCATTAGAGCCCCAACACACTCTCCATATCTTGTTACAACATTCAACATTACTCTCTCCTCTCCTCACCTCTGTATACAAGTCTCTTGTTTTGCTTAACCCCATGAACCCAAGCCCAAACCCAAGCCCAATCCTTAATCCAGTAGGTCTCATCCACAGTAGTGGAACACCACCCATTTTGTAGCTAATCAATCACTAGGGCCATCAAGTCCCTCTCCCTCCCCCAGACAAATGAAACTCCCAAGTTAATTGATCTAGATCCTTCCACCCAACCTCAAACCAGTCCCAACAGTCATCTAATCCTTTATTGTTCAACTTCTTTGCAGAGGTGGTGTCAAGTAAACCTAAGGGAGAGTTAAATTTGTGTGTCCACCCACCAGATCCCCGAGCTAAGCATAGAGTTACTTAACACTTTGCATCCCCCATCCCAAGTCATTAAGCTCAAGCCCTCTTTCCACCTTTTACACAATAACTTATGGAAAGGGGAACCTGTCAGCCTTTGAGGAGGGCATAAGAAAACAATTTATCTTTCCATCTCAGACCCAACCACATGCCTTTGACATGTACCCCTGTCAATTTAACTAGTTCTCTTACCATTACTGTCCAAGGTTCCTTCTACAGAGCAAACATTTGGGAAGTAACCAACCAAGCTATAGTCATTATGGAGTTTCTACCATTCCTCCATAGAAAATCTTTAATAGGGTGGTCCACAATCCTTTGCTAGAGTGACACTTGCCAAAATCCATCTCTTACAGGACCATGGTACATGGAAATTAGATTATTCCACAAATTAAATAATAATCTTTAATAGGGTCCACAATCCTTTGCTAGAGTGACACTTGCCAAAATCCATCTCTTACAAGACCATGGTACATGGAGATTAGATTATTCCACAAATTAAAAGAAATTAACCATAACATCACAGCATAAATCAAAAGCATGAAAGATCAAGAACACAAAACTGGGTGGAATCTCCCCCCTGACGTGTGTGAAAATTGGGCATTTTATAAAATTAAACCTTAGTCCAATGCTTTTAAAGCATCTCATCAAAAATAATCCTTGCCCAATATATGTACAATGGGCCAAACCATACAAAATTAAATATTTAGCATACATGTGCTTGGCTAGATAATCTTGTCCAATGTCCACCTTGGTCGTCCCGAACTCACGATCTATACTCAACATAATCCACAATGTTAGATCACAATTACTTTGGAATCACTCACAAAAATAATTCTAACAAATGAAAATCATTCATTACTATGCTTCACACATGAACCATGCATCACACATAATTATTTGGATTCGCTCCCATGATAAAATATTCTGAAAAATCTCACTCCCATGATAGTCCTCCCATTTGAGAAGAACAACCGTCCTCGGTTGTAACTATCAGCACACGCGAGTGATCAAACATATTAATTGTTCCCACATTGGATTCACTCACAATTTCATTATGTATTTAAGTGGATTTACGTTCACATATCCTCACACGCATCACACGTGCCTTAGAGTTGATCGGATTCACTCACGATCAAATTCACAAAACCTTAACATGCGTCACACGTGTCTTAGAGTTGATCGGACTCACTCACAATGTTTTCATACGTGTCACACGTATTTACAAAGTATACCACACATCCCACAATCAAAATCACACACATGAAATTCACTCACAATGTTTTCATACGTGTCACACGTATTTACAAAGTATACCACACATCTCACACGTATCACAACTGGTTAGACTCACTCACAACCAACTAGGGTCACCCTTAGTACATTGGATTCACTCACAATGTTTTCATATGCATCACATGTATTCAAAAGTATACCACACGTCTCACACATGTCACAGCTGGTTGGACTCACTCACAACCAACTAGGGTCACCCTCATCAAGAATTATTTCAAAAGAGTTGATCGGACTCACTCACGATCAAATTCACAAAACCTTTACACGCGCCACACGTGTCTTAGAGTTGATCGGACTCACCCACAATCAAACTCACACACATTGGATTCACGCACAATGTTTTCATACGCATCACACATATTCAAAAAGTATACCACACGTGTCAGAGCTGATTGGACTCACTCACAACCAACTTAATCACAATACATGCGTCACACATGTCACACTTGGTTGGATTCCCTCACAACAAATTAATCACACTTGGGTCACCCAAGATATTCTTTTTACTTATTGGATCACCCAACCAATAAATTAATTACTATAATATTCCCTCTTGTTGGGGTTGCAATTGACCTCAGTTACGTATTTAATTAGCAAGTGAAGAGTCAAAATATAATATCCATCACAGATAGAGTCCCTCTCAACACACTAGATTGTGATAAGCTATCCGTCATAGATAAATATCACTTAGATTATCTGTCATGAACATCAAAAGAGTATCTTTCACATACACCAATACAAGTATCTTTTACAAACACTAACAGAAGTATCTCTCATACAAGTATCTTTTACAGACACTAACAGAAGTATCTCTCATAGACATCAACACAAGTATCTTTTACAAACACTAGGTTAACCTTATTTGAAAATAGAAAGAAAATAATTTGAAGAAACTGTTTTGAATGAGGTGTTAAAGTTTGAAGGTTGAATGTGAAATAACAATAAGTTACATACATTCTTCGCTAACTAGTAGAAAGAACATAGAAAGAAAATAATTTGAAGAAAGTGTTTTGAATGAGGTGTTAAAGTTTGAAGGTTGAATGTGAAATAACAATAAGTTACATACATTCTTCGTCTCGCTGACTAGTAGAAAACATATGTGCATCATCGTTAGTTCACCCAAGTCCTGATATACTGAATGATCTAATATGTATTTTCTTTCGTGTATAGAAAGTACATATCAATCATTGAACTATCTTGACCAATATATTAGAATCTAACTATAAAATTAAATAATGCATAAGTATGAGTTCTAGGCTTACATGGATTATCATAATACCTCGATATTGAGAATTACACTCTTGATCGAAAGAGAAGTTGTTGTCCTCATGGTTGACTCGAAAAATAACAATCCTTGATGAAATCTGTAAAGAAGTAAACCTTGAGAAAACTTTTTAAAGTCTCATGTTGCTTGTTTTGTATCTGTGGAATCCTTTGAATTTAGTTGAAGAGGTGCTTTTGTTGGAGGCCCTTAAGGTTGCAATATAAAGCTTTAAGGTTTTAAAGCTTTAGTTATATGCTTGGTCTCCCTTTTATTATTATTATTATTATTTATTTTAGCTTTATAACGTAAAGCTTAAGGTCTTAAATAAAAAGAAGAGGTAAAGGCTTAATAGAAAGCTTTTACCAGAAGCTTCTAAAGGTCTAAAGCTCTGAATATATATTTTTTAAAAATATTTTAAAGAGTTAAGCTTTGTACAAAATCTTGTAATTAAGTATATAAGCAGCGTGTAGCGTGCATCTCTCTCTCTTGAAAAAGTTAAAGCTTTGAGTCTTAAAGCTTTTAAATAAAATAATTAAAGCTTTATTAAGGTGTGAATAAAGTCTAGAAAGTAAATAGTAAAAATATTAAACTACATTGCCCACTGTTGTAAACCAAGCTATATTGAGACTTTTATTAGTGTTGTATTAATTAATGCTTGCTATGTGTGGGCATTAATTAATATTACCTTAATGATAAACGTTAAAGGCTCCTCCCTTCATTAGGCACCTTAGTGTATAGTGCAGCAAAGCGAGATACGCAAGAAGATGGAGGTTGCTCGCGCTATTGGACAAAGGCAATGATTACCTCACAACAAGGAATGTCATCTGCCTCATGCAAGGAGACTTGAAGAGAGAGACCCTAGGGGCGATGGTTTCTCAGAAGGACAGAGGTAATGAAGGAAGGTCATTTGCCTCATACAAGCAAACTTGAAGAGAGAGAGGGGGGCGATGGTTGCCCCTCATGCCTGCTGTAATATAGACAAAGAGGGGCAGCCTCTATGCAAGCATATCAAGGAGAGACATGAGAGAGAGAGAGAGAGAGAGAGAGAGAGAGAGGGTGCATTGCATAGAGAGAGGACACATACCCTATGAAGCTGGCAAACACGTTGTAATCATGTAGATAAAATAGGGATTTTAATGGATCTCATACTAAACAAAGGTTTCCAATTTCATATCAAAGGTCACATAAATTAATTAATTAATCCCAAACAGAAAACATTTTGGGTACATATTAGCCAGCTTCTCTTTTATATATACATATACATGTAATATATAAAGCTTATATTATCTTAAGTTTAGTCAAAAAGCGTATTAAAGGCTTTAAATAAAAGTTTTACTTAGCTAATCAAAAGGCTGTCGCCCATCTCAAAAAAAAAAGCGCAAAATTGGAAACCGGCCATCAGCGCGAATTGAAGCAGCGCGAGCGCAAAAGGAAAAGTTCGCCGGGCTGCCGAATTCATGGAAGGAAAAGTGAAGAGGCGGCCGTCGCCTTCAATTGGAGAGAGAGGAAGAAAAAATCAATTGGAATTATATATATATATATATATATATATATACATGGCTTTTGCTTCTTCTTACAGTTTAGCCCTTTTATTAATTGAAAGAAAATAAGAAAAAATAATCAACTCCCACCCTTGATTATGGAATTCAAACACTCTTACTAGTTTAGCAATCTGGTTGTGGGTTCTATTGCTCCTTCTCTTGCTGATTTCATCTGTACGGGTTGGATTAGGGAAAGGATTTGAGTTAAGAAAGGTGGTTTTGGGAGAAGGTTAGTAGGGTGGCTTTCTTCTTAGCCCTTCTAGCCCTTGATCAAAATCTTCATCTAATGGTCCATAAAATTCACATAATCATAGCTTCTTTTACACAAAGGTTTTCCATACCTTCTCTTCTTTACCTCTTTGATTTTTGGATGAATTTTGCCTAAAGGTTTTCCATACCTTCTCTTCTTTACCTCTTGGATTTTTGGATGAATTTGTGTCCTTGTCCAAAGCCTTGTACTCTTTGTGCAAATTCTACTCTTCCCGTGCAAGTATTTTTGAATTTGTTGAAAAACCTTTAAATTTCTCAATAGCCTTTGAGGAAAAATCAATTTCTTGATTTTTCTTCAACTCTCCATGACCCATATTCAATTCTTGAGTTTGCCGTGCTCTGAGATACCACTGTGCTCTGAGATACCACTGTTATAGGACCATGGTACATGGAGATTGGATTATTCCACAAATTAAATAATAAAAAAATTAAACATAACATCATAGCATAAATCAAGAGCATAAATCAAAAGCATGAAAGATCAAGAACACAAGACTGGGTGCAATCTCCCCCCCGACATGTGTGGCTCCACTCCCAAACACGGTATTTAAATCATATTAATAAATTTAGCCCTTGGAGCCATTAATAGCATAGCTTTTCCAAAATTGAACCTTAGTCCAATGCTTTTAAAGCATCTCATCAAAAATAATCCTTGCCCAATATATGTACAATGGGCCAAACCATACAAAATTAAATATTTAGCACACATGTGCTTGGCTAGATAATCTCGTCCAATGTCCACCTTGGTCGTCCCGAACTCTATGATCTATACTCAACATAATCCACAATGTTAGATCACAATACTTTGGAATCACTCACAAAAATAATTCCAAATAAAAATCATTCATTACCATGCTTCACACATGAACCATGCTTCACACATAATTATTTGGATTCACTCCCATGATAAAATATTCTGAAAAATCTCACTCCTGTGATAGTCCTCCCGTTTGAGAAGAACAACCATCCTTGATTGTAACTATCATCACACGCGAGTGATCAAACATATTAATTGTTTCCACATTGGATTCACTCACAATGTCATTATGTATTTAAGTGGATTCACTTTCACATATCCTCACACGCATCAGGTGTGCCTTAGAGTTGATCGGATTCTCACGATCAAATTCACAAAACCTTTACACGTGTCACACGTGTCTTAGAGTTGATTGGACTCTTTCACAATCAAACTCACACACATTGGATTCACTCACAATGTTTTCGTATTATGCATCACACGTATTCACAAAGTATACCACACATCTCACATGTCTTAGAATTGATTGGACTCTTTCACAATCAAACTCACACACATTGGATTCACTCACAATGTTTTCGTATGCATCACACGTATTCACAAAGTATACCACACATCTCACATGCGTCACAGCTGGTTGGACTCACTCACAACCAACTAAGGTCACCCTTATTACATTGGATTCACTCATAATGTTTTCATACGCATCACACGTATTCAAAAGTATACCACATGTCTCACACGTGTCACAGCTGGTTGGACTCACTCACAACCAACTAGGGTCACCCTCATCAAGAATTATTTCAAAAGAGTTGATCGGACTCACTCACGATCAAATTCACAAAACCTTTACCACGCGTCACACGTGTCTTAGAGTTGATCGGACTCACTCACAATCAAGCTCACACACATTGGATTCACTCACAATGTTTTCATATGCATCACATGTATTCAAAAAGGATACCACACGTTTCACACATGTTAGGAGAGCTGGCTGACTGACAACCAACTTAATCCACACATGTCACACTTGGTTGGATTCACTTACAACCAAATTAATCACACTTGGGTCACCCAAGATATTCTTTTTACTTATTGAATCACCTAATAAATTAATTATTGTAACATCATCACTAGGCATAAATACATTATATAAGCATTCAAGACAGCATTGCAAATATCAATCCTGTTATGAAAGGATACTCTAATTCCCTCCAACCTACTAATTGACCAATCAGTTAACTGCTTATTTGTAACATTCACCCTAAAAGGAACCCCTAGCAACCTAACAATTTGACCCTTCTGGACCACCTCACACCCCCATCTCTGCATGTCAAAATCATTATCTTATGTCAAGCTTATGATTCTGGATTTCATCTAGAACCACATGCCTCAACAAATTCCTCTATGATGGCCAAAGTAAGTCTAACATTGTTGTTCTCAGCCTCCAGGAATAACAGAGAATCATCAACAAAGCACTATATCACCAATTGTTCATTGTATCTCAGCTTCAGCCCAGTGATACTCCCATCTCTACAAGCATTCTCTAGTGACACCACCAGGGGATGAGAAGAAATAGCAAATAGAAGGGGAGCCAGGGTGCAACCTTGTAATCTCAAATCCTCCCACTTCCCTCCCATTTAGTAAAATATTAGAATGCAGGGAATTTTTTTGGCAAGCATTCAACGAACTTTTCTTTTTTTGACGAGCTTTGGTTCCATGGGTTTTGCTCATGTGGACTACCCTAATGATGTGGCACACGACGTGTCCTTGTAAACATGTAAGGTGTCCATATAAGCATGTTGCATGGCATGGACATGGACATAGATGCATCATGGACATACATGCTATCATGTGCACCATGGACATACATGCATCATCCACATGATGGCAATTCATGATGTCATAGATCATGGTCTTGAATGGTTCATACATGTGTGGAATGGGTTATGTGGGATCGCCACATGCTTGGCCTTCTCCCAGTGTACTCTGTTCAATCCATGTTATTTGCATATCATTGGAATGGGCTCTATGTGATTTCTATATGCCTAGTCTTCTCAAGGTGTGCTCTATCTTTGTTGAGAAATGTGGTGCCAAAGAGCACAAGGAAAATATGGAGTGAGTGTGAGAAGCCACATCACCAAGTGAGAATTATCCCACATGCAAGAGAAAGGCCATGTTATACTCTCCTTATATAAAAGGACATTTCAAACAATGAAATACAAGGACAACATCTCAAGTCTTTTTATGAGTACAATTTTCCATCTTGTAACTCAACTGAACTTGAGTCTAAACCTTAATTTGCACACACATGATGAGTTTTTTTCATTTCTATCCACCTTAGTTTAGCATTGTGATTAGTGTAGGATTAGTTTATGATTAGATAAATGTCTTGTTATTAGGCTGTGTAGTTAGGAGAGCTTGATCCATGTATCTCAACATGGTATCAGAGCTTAGGTCTAGCTCTCTTAGTTTATATTCGATTCATTAGGAAGAGATTAAGTACTTCATTAGTGAAAGTGTTTGATTAGAGATTGCATCAAGAGTAGTTTCAGTTATCTTGTAATTATATTTTGGTGTGCAAGGACTAGTTCATAGCATCAATAAGGCAAAATAAGCAAAGGTCATCACACGAACTTCGAAGACAATGTGTAGGCTTCTCCTTTGTCAAGCAACAAGGAATCTAAGTGTAGCTACCTTGAGTAGTTCAAGGCACTGGAGGAGAAGGGACAAAGCAACAGACAATCGTTTGAAGACATCATCATCACAGTAGCGTAACCTTGAAGAGAGCAGAGTCGGCCAGCTAAATAGGCAGTAGCAAGCATACTCATAACACGTAGAGCAGTATAGAAACAAGCAGTCTGCCATCATCCAGAAGAGAAAGACTCCACCATCGGCTAAGATTGCTGTTTTGCCAGCAGCGACGAGAGAGAGAAAGAAGAAGCCACTCCTATTGTTGGAAGTGGCCGAACACAAAGAGAAGAAGGCTATTAAGCAGAGGTTGAGCACAACAGGCAACACGCATAACAACACTGCCATCTCCACGATGCCATCAAGAAGACTCAGCAACACAAAGTAAACAACACGAGAAAACAATATGCGCAGAGAAAGAGCCCATCATCATAGAGAAGAGGTCGCCATCACACAAAGAAATGGGGGTTTTGAAATGTTTTTTTTGGGCTTCGTCACAACATGTGTGTCGGCACAAACATCACCAATGCAATCTTCATTGATAAAAAATTTTAACTCTTGTAATCAGCAACAACGGCCAAATGAGTACGCTAGTATGTGTGAAAAAGAAGTATGCAACCCTTGTAAAAATGCCGCAACCACATGAGTATGCGAGCATATGTGTGAAAACCATAAATGGGAAATTGCATCTAGTCCACATCAAAGAAGCTACCCACCTCACTACCAAAAAAATTGGAAATCCTACTTCCTACAAAAAGTGCTTGTAACTAGCCTCTCGGACCGTCGATGATGTACCCAAACTAGAAATTCATCCCTTACCTAGAGCCAAAGTAGCATTAAGGGGGGGAAGTGCCAAAGTATCACATGAGCCAAAGTTGCTCACAGCACATAGGGGAATGTAGAAAGGAAAATTTCAAACAACATTATGTAACCAACAGCCAACCACATTGAGTAGCCCAAAGATTTGGCACCAAGGGGGGGTGTTGAGAAATGTGGTGTCAAAGAGCACAAGGAAAATATAGAGTGAGTGTGAGAAGCCACATCACCAAGTGAGAATTATCCCACATGCAAGAGAAAGACCATGTTGTACTCTCCTCATATAAAAGGAGAACATTTCAAACAATGCTATACAAGCACATCTCAAGTCTTTTTATGAGTACAAGTTTCCATCTTGTAACCTAACTGAACTTTGAGTCTAAACCTTAATTTGCACACACATGATGAGTTTTTTTCATTTCTATCCACCTTAGTTTAGCATTGTGATTAGTGTAGGATTAGTTTATGATTAGGTAAATGTCTTGTTATTAAGATGTGTAGTTAGGAGAGCTTGATCCATGTATCTCAACAACCTTGTCCTTTGAGATATGTACATGGTTTGAATGGGTTGCCCGAGACATTTACACCCTCGGTGTGGTTGCATGACATTGGTTTATCCATATAGTATGTAAATGTGTGAAACGGGCTATATGGGATCTCCACATGCTTGGTCTTAGTGTGGTTCCATGGCCTCTGATTATCCATATGGTATGTAAATGTGCAAGATAGGATATATGGGATCTCCACATGCTTGGTCTTCTCCCAATGTGCTTTGTATGGTCCATGTGATCCATATATGGTTGGTATGTGCTCTATGTGATTTTTATATGCTTAGTCTTCTCAAGGTGTGCCCTACCTCACCCTTGTGATCTGTCCATGGTCCAAATTGACTACTTGAGATCTCTACATGCTCGGTGTTGTCTTGGTGTGGTCTACATGGACTTGGATGGTCCATATAGTCCGTACATGTGCAAAATGGGCTCCATGGATGGTCCATATAGTCTGTACATGTGCAAAATGGGCTCCATGGAATCTCCATATGCTTGGTCTTCTTCTTCCGATGTGCTCTGCATGGTCCATGTGATGTGTATATGGAATCTCCTTATGCTTGTTCTTCTCCCGGTGTGCTCTATATGATCCATGTGATCTATATATGGTTGGAATGGTCTTCTCAAATTGTGCTCTACCTTGTGCTTTGTGATCTATACATGGTCCAAACGGGCTGCCGAGACCTTTACATGCTTGGTGTCATCTTGGTGTGGTCTACACGGTCCATGTGTCCCCCCATACACGGTCGTCAAAATGGGCTCTATGTGATCTCTAGATGCTCGATCATCTCACAGTGTGCTTTGCATGGTGGTCCATGTGATTTGTACATGGTCGGAATGGACTGCCACTCTCGATCATCTCACGGTGTGCTTTGCATGGTGGTCCATGTGATTCTTACATGGTCAAAATGGACTGATCAAGATCTTTATATACTCCGTGGCATCTCGGTATGGTATGTGCAATACATGTGATCTAAAAATGATTGGAACAAGCTTCTCGAGATCTTTGAACACTTGCCTTGCCCTGGTGTGTTAGGATTGTGTGAATGCATTGTTTAGGAGTTGTGTGTGAGGGGTCTGAATGCATTCATGTAAATTTTGAACGTATTAAGGTGAGGTGTATTAATTTGTGTATGCCAAATGTGTGTGAAGTATGAGAGATTTGGTGGGCAGGAGTGTTATGTTGATTGTTACTCGTCGATAGAGACGTATGGGTGTGGGCTTGTTTACAGTGGGTTAGGGTGTGTGTGTATAGGCTTAGAGCTTTAATGCATTAAGGTTAAGTGTAATTGCATTAAAGTGTGTTTGTGTGGGCATTGAACCAGAAGCTTAAGTTCTGTTTTGTTGTGTCGCTTTTATTGGTGGACGAAGGTGATGACGATGGAAACAGAACACAGGCAGTTGGCTACTAGAAGCAGCTCCAGAGCGAGAAACATAGGCAGCTCCAAGTAGGCTCCAAAGCATGCAACATACAGGGCAGGAAGACAATGGCGACAGCGGCGTCGGCGGCGCAAGCCCAACGGGCAACGGCGGCTGCTCCAAGGGCGCACGTGCAAGAAAGAGAGAGAGAGGCGAGAGAGGGGTGGGGGAGAGAGAGAGGTATTAACGTCAACACGAGGGCATATACGATCAACGGTACAAAGGTTATGATTTGTTTTTTTAATAATACAGGGAGACGAATTTTTTGGTATTTTGGTTGAAAAATTTAAGGGGAGGGTGAAGGGGAATTTCATAATTTGTATTTAAATTGATTTTTTTCTCATTTTGTGATTAAACTCACAATTGTATGTTGTGTTAACAGAGGATGTGTTGCATGTGGATCTCTTGCAAAACTTGAGAGGGTTGCTATGGATCTTAGTGAAGAGGAGTTGAAATGGAAAAAACACAAACTGATTATGTAATTCCTATTTGAATCATTTCCAAAAAGCAAGCACCACGATAAATGAACACCCCCTTTGCCACCCTTTTATGTAAAGGTTTTTTGAAAAAAGAAGCAACCCGATAATTCTCCTCCCAAAATCTCTCTATCATCATTTTGGTTTTCTTATTCATTATGCAATCAAGCCTAGGCACTCAACCACTACTACTCGGCCATAATGCACCGGTATCATTTGCTTCCAAACTTTTTCTCCTATTTGAAGCATTCTTATTTTGTGTGGTGCAATGGAAAGAATACGAGAAGTTGCATTCAAATTACCTCTCAATATGGGAGTTGGTAATTGCACCGAAACGGCATGTTGGGCTATTCTTTGTTGGAAGAAAATCTTCTGACTCAGGATTATGTGAATGGAAACATACGGGGAATATTGGTAAGGTTCATCCGTTCGAATTGGACGATTTGGTCGGAACATATTAAAGAAAATAAATATAGCAATCACTTATTACAAGAGGATAAGACACATGGGGTTTGCCTTTTGATAAGAGATTAGGAGGAATTAATCATGATTAAGAAGAAATAATAAAAAAAGTCTATAAAAACAGAGATACACAGAGAATTACAGTTTTAAATCCATATAGATTGTGCAAGAGAAGATTATATAGATACGTAGAGCTTGAAGAGAGCTTCGCATCTATATCAAAACTTTCAAAAACGGGCAACCGAGCGAAAAGTTATGAGCATTTTACTACAAGACTATAAAACTGCCAAAATTCGCCTAAAAATTAGCAATTTTGGGAGAAATTCTGATCATCAATGAAGTAAGGGATTAAGAAATTAGTTACATGAGTGGAAAGAGCATAGAAAGAGCTTCTTAGCCATATGATCAATTTTAAAAATCAATACCCGAGTGATGAGTAATTATCGGTTGAAATTTGGATATTGGACCACAAAAACTGTACTTCTCTCTCTTTGCATGAAACCTCAATTTTCACATAGCCTCTTGCCTTTTATCTCCTTCATGATTCAAGCTAGAAGGGTTAACATTGCTTAGCGGACAATCGTAAAGATTTACCTATGGTCCCCAAAGTCTTTCCACATGCTCATTACCGCTAAAACCATTGGTACCTCCAAAGGAGGGTAGCAATAAGGCAAGGGCTACCTTGAGAAGTCACAGGCCCGCCAAGATAATAACTCCTTATCCCACTTATCATGAATCATCAAAGAGGTCCAAAATTTTGTTAAGCATGAGGAGCTAATGCTAAATGAGATATTCACATGTAAAGAGAGTGTTTGAATAAGGGTTTGAAAGATAAGAGAATGGCAATGACACCAAATGCTCAATTGAGGAGGCTCATTCCTTCGATTTGAAAGGGAGAGGAGGGTTCCTTTTATAGGTGGAGAATCACCCTCTCTTCCATTGTTACAAATTACAACATAAAAATCTTCAACCCTTCAGTGACATAAGGGTAGATGTCACCATCAATTGTCCTCTTAGGCTAAGTCTTCTATTGATTATTAAATTGAAGACTTTTTGACTTTGAGAGTGTGATGAGATAATAGCCAAGTCTAAGTGGCATGTAGGTGGAGATCCCATTTACACATGGCGGAATTCTCCTCTTCCATGTAGGCATTCTAGAAGAATCTTTCCCAATTATGCACCTACACACACTCCTCCATATGCCTTCCACACTCCCCAACTTGTAACCTTATGGTGAATACCATATTAATAATACAATAAAAATCCATGTGAGCATGAAGGCCCACTTTTATTTTCCACATCACTAGCCTATCTACCATACCAAAGTATTTATCAAGCATACTTGTGGCATTTACAATGTGTGTACCCTAAATCAAGTAAAACCATTATATTTGAAGATAAAATGCTGTTATCGGGGTAGCTGCCAAGCCGCCGCATCACCATGCCGTTATTCCATTGTGGGCGCCGTAATCTTCTTGGACAAGCTTCCACCTTATTACCATTGAGAAACCATCAAAATATGCACAAAATTGACAATGAAAGATATCAATTTTTCATGTCACAGTAGGATGGAGTTCAAAGTTGCATAAAACGGTGGTACTAAGATGCTCCTACGAGTATGAGGGAGTTTTATAAAGTGACTCTCATCTAAGTAGTATATAAAATTACAACCATGCAAGTGTTAGTTATACCTGGCTAGTTAAGATAGACTAAAACATAACTAATACAGGAAAAAACCATCCAAAACCACCTTACTATCAGCAAAAGAAACACTATCAACGCCTCTTGGACAGGGATATTTATGGCAGTGTCGAGCCTTAAGGGAGACCAAGGGAACTCTCTCTATCCCTCGCGCCGCATGCAAGGGAAATTTTTTGAATCTCATTTACCCTCTCTCGACACTTATGTTATTCACCCTCACCCCTAAAAAATGCTTTCTCCACAAATAATAAAAAAAAGGCTAACCAAAAATTTTCTTGCCTACCTATTCACCCTAAAGTTAATTACTTTTTTTAATGGTGTTTATTCACTCCAATGCATTAATCAATTTTTTAATGGTGCTTTTTTCAGATGAAATGTTGAAACCTTAGCTTCGACAAGGTTAGAAACGTGAATGTAAGGTTTATTAGTGCCGAAGGCAGAAATGTTAGTGACAAGGCCGTTGATTATGACACATCAGACTTCAACTTTAAACTCGAGAACAAGAAAGAGAAATTATTATAGGAATTCTAACAAGAGAAGTCATTTTAAGTGTCATCAGTAAATAAGAAGAAAAAGGCTTTGGGTTATATTTATAGAGATTGACAACAAGATAACAAAAGCAACACAAGAGGAAATTAAATCCAGTCCACTGATACATGATTCCAAGACAAATCTAGAGGAAGCAAGCATCTTCCTCACATTAAGACTGACAAACTTACATACTCCGGTGAAAGGGGCACAAATTCATCACCATCCACAATTGCTTTTTTGAAATTTTTAGTTCTTTCCTATACGAAGAGAGATGAGTTTTTGTAGTTTTGTTGTGATTGCTGTCCTCCATCGTCATCAATGAAAATGGGATTCCCATGAGTCCCTAGCTCTGTGCCATGGTTGCTATTCACATTTTTTTCTTCATCGCATTTTCATTTTCATCATCTTCATGATGTGCATGAGTTTCTCCATGCATCGGATCAAAATATCCGAGGCCAGGGGTGTCTGAGAATAAAATTTATTCGATGTCCAGATACTGGGGGAGGTGTGGAAGCTTCATCACTTTCCACATGGCAACGGATCTTCGTCTGCTCATGCACCGGAATCAATTTTTGGGAAATCCATGATGCTGACAGGTAATATTTTCCCATTCTAACCATCTTCAGGAGAATTCTTTACAATGAAACACCAAGTTTGTTGGCTATATAATTGTCCATGTAAACATGGGCCCCCTCAAATAGGTTGACTGGTGATAGGCAAACTTTGTTCTTTAAGTCTGCCTACCCATATAGAGCATACAACTGCCGTCCTCTTGTTATCTCCTAAGGAGAGATATTGTGGGAGAAGAATTTAATCCTTCATGCAATATCCTATCACCCCTTCTAATGTTTACATCTTAATTGCCTAAGCCCTCTACACATCACTGGAGCACCCTCTGGTTTGAAAAAGTCCCACCGTAAATATCTTTTTATGGTTTTACATATATTAATCAGTGAGACGACGAAGTTATTAAACTGACAACCATTTGAAAAAGCAAGTGGTTGAGTACTACCTTTTTCTAATGCAAAAAGCCCTTTTAAACAATCCATTCTTATAAATTCTTCTAATGGTTCCCAATCGACCTATCTTGTGGATAGATGGCTCGAATTGCAATTTTTTTTCACTTGTCATGGGCTTCTTCCCTTTTTCTATAGGATTGTGTAGATCCTGCAGCGCATAATTGAATTTACATTTAATTACACAATGTAATATCCATTTGCTTACTACATGCAAACTTGAGTGGCAAACGACGATTTATAATTGATTCTTGTTTTAGTTCAAAGCAAAGATCAATTATAAATTATGGCCACATATTCGCATGGCAAGTCTACATGGCAAATAGAACTTAATGAAGCCTTTGATTTGCAAGAAAAATATCCACAACATTTTTTGCCGTAGATTTTAGAGTCGTAGCATGTCAGTTATTAAACAAAAACGAGTATTATCAAGTAAGTACGAGATGATCGAGCTCTTTGCTTCACCACGTGCAAATTTTGAAGCATAGCAGGACCTTCTCGGGAGGAGTGAGAACACACCTGGCTGGACCATCAAGTTTTGCTCTTGGCATAGTGGATGTCAAGGGCTAGTGTAAATTTGCTTCTGCTCCTACTGTATTGGAAGTGGAAGGATAAAGCTGATGAAAGGGGAAGGAGGAACCACGACAATCCACTTGCATAATATTGGTGATATCCTTTGTAGGTTTTCTCTTAGGGGCTATATCACCCACGACTAACAAAACTAGAAATAAAGGTAACAACGAGCATATGATTGTTGAAATATAAGAGGGTGATGACAAACATGATTAAAAACGGAAGACGTATTGCCATTAAATAGGCATTTAGCAACACAAGATAACATAGAAAGTAACCACCATAAGAGAAAGGAGTCCATAACTTTCCATATAGACATGCTCTAGAATAAATAGTTCTTCACCATGTGCATATCCAATATGTCAAGACGCTTCAGGAGCGCTTCAGAAACAAAAAAAAAATCACATGCACGGACTGCCGAAATGTTTTTCAAGTCATCCTTGTGCAAGCAATCCTTGTGCAAGCAGCATAACATGAGTGGAGAGTTCGAAGGCATCCCTCTTCCTCCTCATGCCACACAGCAATGGGATGGCCTCGATGAACTACCCTTATAACTAGGCTTTGGGAAGGGGGAGGCGGCGCTGACCATGCCTCTAAGTATGGTCCCTCAAGGACATTCCACAGTTCACAGTTGGTCTCACACGGATGTGTGTCAATGATCCTTCCGTAGGTTCACCTACTACAGAAACCTTGTTATGACCTCTCCTTCCTCTAAATGATAACTTCTCACAATGTCATCGACGATGAATCATCGACTTCGCTACTACAATCCAAAAACTTCACTGGACCATTTAATCGGTAGGAGCGACATGCGGTGTGTACAAAGGGTAGGGACACAGTCAACATAGGCTGATGACTCATGCTTACTAGGAATTTCTCGTTGAAGAACAATAATTGCAATGATCTATCCCATCATGTGATGAAATTTCAAAAGATTGCTTAAACCTTTTGGCCCAGGTGGCAAACTCGTTGAATTCATCAGTGTAGTATGCGTGCGGCCCAAAAACATCTAAGGGCATCACATACTTGTTATTGCCTCAAACTTCCATGGCCTAGACGGCCATAGTCCCTTTGAGAAGTTGGCCTTAAAGGAGATCCTTCGTGTAACTAGTTAGCAAGTTGTTGTCTCGTTCGTTAATGGAATTAACCAAACAAATCACTCCACCAACTAAGAACGCCCATGCACCACCACCACCCATAGAATCAAGAAAGAGCTCTCAATTTAGGTGGTTGCAAGATCAGGAGGGTGACCACTTTTGTTCACTTGGGCACCTTGAAAAACTATCGAAAACAACCTTTTTTTCCCTTGGGTGCACAATCTCTCTTAGATATGTGTTGATTTTGATGTTGTCATATCTTAATGAATCATCCTAAAAGAAGTTGTGCATCTATTGGGGTATATGTTGATCGACCATAATAAAGTAGTTGCATGCATTTTTAGGAGAAGAGTGCCAATGTATACCCCTATATTACATTCAAAACAACCGCATAGCATCCCCCTATATCACATTCAAAACAACTGCATAGCATCCCCTTAAATTACTCACAATAACACATATTTAAAAAATTATCATGATTTATTAGTAATTAATTTACCTTATCATCTATTTTCTATTAAGATCTATAATATTAAAATGTCAAAAAATTTACTAATTATTGTGATCATGAGAACACCACTTACATTGCTCAATTGCCAAGATCCAACAATACATAAATAGGGGAGACTACATAGGATGATGTCCTATTTGATGATTTTGAAAGTTAAGTTAAATTTTCTTAGATCTCTCTTGGAAAAAAAATCAATCTGTCAGACAAGCTATTCTTAGCGTAGTATTTAAATAATAAAAATTTTAGTTTTTTTCAACCATAATGCATATGTTTGAAGAGCCCATTCTTACCAATCCAAGAAAAAAATTTGTATTAATCGGAAAAGGGAAATGCGCCTTTTTTTTCTTGTCCATACCATGGCATCCATGCATGTTGCCATGGTTCCAAACTTCGACTCAAAGTATAACACGCATGCATGGTATAACATTCTTGCATGGTATAACATGGATGTAGTACTTAGAGTCAAAGTATGTCATTATGCATGCTTGGATGAAGCCGCCATATACATGGTATAATGTTCTTGCATATGGTATAACATGGATGCAGTACTTCGAGTTGAAGTATGTTATGATGCATGCTAGGATGGAGCCACCATAAACACGGTATAACGTTCTTGCATGGTATAACATGGATGCGGTACTTTGAGTCAAAGTATGTCATCACGTATGCTTGGATGGAGCCATCATGACTCGAAGTATAGGCTTCATGCCCTTTGGGTTGAAGTACCTAAGGGTTATTTTTGCATGTTCAACTTGGTAGTTGGCACACAGAGAATATTTAATGGGTTTTTGCATGTCTCAAATTGGTCGACTGGTGTGCCCCCTTATTATAAAATAGGCCATCATGTCTCATTCCCTCTATTAGTAGCATGGATTCTCAACAATGTAGGAGTCAAAAGTCTAATAGGAAATCAAAGCCCCTAGTCCATGTTGTGGCTCCCGAGGGAAAAAAGAGCAAACCACAAGAGAAAAATAGGCAACAAAGGGCTTAACAACAATGGGCACAAGCAAGTAGGCCACCTATTAGAAATAATCTTAAAGAGGTTAGTCCATCTTATCCTCTTCGTTCCTCAACTTTTCATGCACCAAATGAATCATCTCACGTCGATGAAGAAGAAATGTTGCAAGAAACCATGCATGAAATGATCCATGGATCATCCCATTGAGCACAAAGAAGCATTGCATGATGCATTACAGATCAAACATGTCTTTCATCCAAAGAAATGATATTCTCTCAAGGTAAATTTTGCACACCGAGAAGAAAGAAATATAAAAATGGGGGTGTGGAAGCGAGCCAATACAGTCTGACACCATTTTGATGATCTAATGACATTGTCTCAATCAAATGTGCTCAGCACATTGATAGAGCATCCCAAAGGATCGGAAGGAGAAGACCCGGGGAGTTATCTCCGAGAGTTTAACCGAGCATGCCGCTTGACGAGTTGGTCTATGAAGGAGAGGGCAGAAATACTTCCAGATTTCTTGGAGGGTGTGGCCTTAACTTGGCATGAGGCTTTGCCAGAGGAGTCCAAGAATGATTGGGAAAGGTTGACCAAAGCAATGAAGGAGAGATTTGGGATAGTGGAGTCGCCAAATGCTTTACTATTGTAATTGGATCAAATTTTCCAAAAGGAAGGAGAGTCAGTTTCTGCCTTCTCAGTGAGGTATGAAGCCTTATTCATCAAATATCAACAAGCTGCTTTACATGTTGTTGTTTCTTCTTCTTCACCTTCTATGGAAGATTCAAAGAGTTATTTAGCAATGGAGCACCTTAAGATGAGCAAGTTTATCATGGCTTTGGATCCCCGCTTACATGGAAAAGTTCTTAGCAAAGATCCCACTAATTTTAAAGAGGCTCTTCGTATTGCTTTTGAAGAAGGAGGCCACTCTTCATATTGAGTCCACATTCCAATCTTCTCCAAGTGTGCCAACCCTACTACGAGTAGAGATAGCCTCAACATCTCAAGTACAAGCTCCATCCTTGGATCATAACATTGCACAACTTATGGCAGAATTTGCTGATTTGAAGTTACACTTAGTCGATGCAAGGCCACCTAGGGTTCCACGAGCTAAGAATAAACCTAGGGATAGAAGTAGTGTCACATGCTATGAATGTCAAGAGAAGGGGCACTATCGCACTGAGTGTCCAAAGTTGAGAAAAAGTGAGGATAAAAGTTTAGCACTTTTAGAGGAAATATGCTCAGAAGAAGAGGAAACATTGATGCCATTAATGGCAAAAAGGGGTCGTAAAACTAGAAGCCAGGAAGAAGAAGAACAAGAAGATAAATCTGAAGAAGAGGAGAAAAATAAGAAGAAGAAGAAGTCATCTGGGAGAAAAATTGGACAATCTGACTTTCCTCTTGGACAAGGATCTCTTAGTTATGACCTCTTAACAGATCTTAGGGAGAAAACAACACAAATCATATTTGGGCAGCTTTTGGCACTCTCTCCAAAGCTCAGAAAGGAATGGGGTAAGCTGGCTAGCACAAGGAAATCTAAGAAAAAGAAGAAGAGGGATAATGGGACTCCTATAGTTCAAAAAGTGGATATTGATGTAGGAGATGATGTGCCTGTGTGATTGATGTCATCATTGAGGGGCAAACAACTTCTAATGCATACATTGATGGAGGTGCGTCAATCAATGTCATAAGTAAAAAAACAATGAAAGATGCTGATTTAAAGTTGTCTTCTACTAACTCTCCCTATCGCATCAAACTTGCTGATAATATTAGGGTGAAAACCTTAGGAATTGTCAGGAATTTAGGAGTGGATGTATGTGGTATTTCCATGTCTATAACTTTTCAGGTCATTCCTACAAAGCCTGATGCTAAGGCTTACCCATTGATATTGGGTAGGCCATGGCTTCGCCAAGTGAAGGCAATTCAAAAGTGGGAGACATGTGATCTTATTCTACAAGGTGAGAATAAGAAGGTTCACTATAATATCAAGAGTCGTCGCAAGAAAGTGGTTAAGAGGTGAACCTTCAACTTCCGAAAGTTGAGAGTCAGAGTCATCCGATGAAGAGGACACAAGTGGTAGCTTCGAGAATTCCATCTTAGAAGGGGAGGTGGAGGGAGTTGCATTTGGTCTTTCCTTGTTGGGAAGGGATCGAGGGGATGCTGAAGACAATGGAGCCTTGGAAGGGGAAGCTTCTTCAACCATGTGCAAGTCTAAAGGAGATGTGGACCTCACTAGTCTTCACCAACAGAATGAACTTCTTCTTGATGAGTCAGCAGGTACTTAAAGGGAGAATTACTTAAAAATGTTGGATGGATTTCCTAACCTTTTTGCAAACAGCTACTCACAAGTATGCCAAGTTACCCTAGTAGAGCACAAGATTGATCTCAAGCCCCAAAGTAAGCCAGTGGTACAGCGGCTAAGGCGTTTGGGAGTAGTGCAAGCGGAGGTGCTTAAGAAGGAGGTAACTAATTTGCTTGAAGCTGGATTTATTTTTCCAGTAGAGAATTCAGAGTGGATTTCCCCAGTTGTAGTCACTCCCAAAAAGGGTGGAAAATGGTGTGTGTGTGTGGACTTTCGTCCTCTGAATGCATGCACAAAGAGGGATTATTATTCTCTACCCTTTCAGGATGAGATTTTGGATCAAGTTGCAGGTCATGAGTTGTATTCAGTGTGTGATGGATACTCTGGATACTTCAAATCCGGATTTGTGAAGAAGATCAAAGGAAAACCTCATTTATCACACCCCTTGGGGAGTGTATGCCTATAGGGTGATGCCATTTGGCTTGACCAATGCACCAGCAACTTTTCAACGCTTCATGAGTCAGGTATTTGCACCTTACTTGGGAAAGTTTATAAGGGTCTTTCTGGATGATTTTTGCATTTATTCAAGCCGCATGGATCACTTGGAAAAGTTGAGGTTGGCCTTGCAAAGTATTGATGATGCAAAAGGGTGTCTTAATCCGGGAAAATGCCGCTTGGCACGAAGGAAGGTGGTTCTCTTGGGACATGTTATCTCAGAAGAAGGCATAGAGATGGATCCTGAGAAGGTGCAGGCAATTGTGGCCCTCCCACCACCTACCAATGTACGGGAGGTAAGGAAGATTTTGGGTAAAACAAAGTACTACCAACGCTTTGTTCACATGTTTTCTAAGAAGATGTATCCTATAAATCTGTTGACAAAGAAGAATGTTTCTTTCCAATGGGAGCCCGATCAAATTCAATCTTTTTGTTTGCAGTCAAAGTCCAATTGTGCAGCCTCCTAGGTGGGGGGATGACTTTTATGTGAACCCAAGTGTCTCATCACATTCAGTGGGTGCTATACTCTTGCAAAAGGGAGAGCAAGGGCGTATGCAACCAGTGTATTATGCAAGCCAACAACTCACTGATGCCGAGGAGAGGTATGGTGAAATAGAGAAAGGTGGTTTGTCTCTTATTTTTGCAGTAAAGAAGTTCAGGTCATACTTGTTACCTCGCCCTTTTTTCTTCCTCACATCTCAACCTTCTTTACAATTCTTGGTCCGTAAACCCAATCCTGCAGGAGGAAAGTTTGCAAAGTGGATTTGTGAGCTTCAAGAATTCTCTTTCACTTTTATTACAGAAAACACCACTAGGGCCTCTCTTGCAGATTTGCTTACCAGGAAGGAAGAGGAAGAAGGAACAGGAGCAAAGGAAGAAGTGTATGAAGATTTGGAGACACCACCAACTGCTTTCACTATGCATTTTGATGGAGCCTTTAGCCCTTCCAGGCAATGTGGGGCTGGGGGGATAGTTTTATTTGATCCAGAAGGAAAAGAGATATATGGCCAAGGGTAGGGAATTTCCAAAGGCTATATCAAATAATGTGGCTAAGTACAATGCATTAATTTGGGGATTAGAAGATTGCATAAAAGATGAAATTAAAGAGGTAGAGGTTAAAGGGGATTCACAATTGGTCATCCGACAAATGAAAGGAGAATATAAGGCAAGGAGTCCTAATCTCCCCAAGAATTGTATAAAAGGGCGATGGAGTTGAAAGAAGCTTTTGAGTTTTGTAAATTTGTGCATGTTAATAGGAAGGATAATCAAAAGGCTGATGAATTGGCTACTAAAACCTTGGCTTCTTTCAAAGTAGCTACTCTTGCATTAATGGATATAGGTTGGCCTGAGCTCCAAGATATTCAACACTATTTAGATACAGGATACTTCCCTCCTGGATTGAATCCTCAACAGAAGCAAAGGCTTACCAGGAAAGCTCATCCTTATACAATTCTAGGGGATGTTCTTTACAAGCAAGGTAAGGATAAGATTCTTAGGAGGGTAGTGAGCCTGGAAGAATCTAAAAGGATTATGGAATTATGTCATGAATGTTCAGGTCACTTTGCCTCAGACAGCACAACTCGGAGGATCCTTAACACAGGGTATTATTGTCCTCGACTCAGCAAAGATGTCTATGAGTGGTGCAGAAGCTGTGAAGTATGACAGGCATATGGGCATAAGCAATTGGTTCCCGGACCCTTAAACCCTATCCCAGCATATGGTCCATTTGAAAGGTGGGGAATAGATTTTGTGGGTCCACTTCCTCGTTCCTCACATGGGAAGTATTACATATTGGTGGCCACAGATTATGCAACAAGGTGGGCAGAAGCAAAGGCCATGCATGGTCAATAATAAAGCAGTGGCTGTGGCATCCTTTCTCAGGGAATACATATGTGCCCAATTTGGGTGTCCATTACGGATGGAGGGAGGTCTTTTAGGAATGACTTGATTGAAGCTTTGGTGCAGAAATTAAAAATAAAGCATGCTATGTCAACTCCCTATTATCCCCAATGTAATGGTTTAGTAGAAAAAACTAATGGACTGCTTTGTGGATCTTTGTCTAAGCTAGTGGATACTATGAAGAGAAAGTGGGATGTGCATTTGCCAGAGGTCCTATGGGCCTATAGGACAACTCACAAACTCTCTCTTGGTTTCACACCTTTCAGTTAGTTTATGGAATGGAGGCTATTTTGCCAATAGAATTGGAAATCACAAGCCTTCGCACATCTTTTGCATGAATAATGAAGAAGAAACACATGCCCAACGCCTAGCACAACTGGAGATCTTGGATGAGAGGCGACTTCAGGCACTTCAAAATTTAGAGGCTACACAACAACGGCGCAAGGCAAGGCATGACACTCTCACGCGAGGAAGAAGAAGAAGCCAGAACTCAAGCAAGGAAGCTTAGTCACATGAGGTATGATGGCCGTGTGGAGAAACGGCTAGACAAGAAGCTTCTTCGATGCTGGGAATGCCCCTTTAGGATAAAGCAAAAGTTAAAAAATAACACCTATCTTCTAGAGGATGCAAGTGGCCACGAGGTTCCCGGACGTGCCAATGAGTACCGGCTAAAGATATTTTACCCTCGAGCACCATGGCTAGCAGACCCCCAAGACAAGCATGGATGGGGGGAAAGATGTGACGTGAAAAATTGATATCTTTTCATTGTCAATTTTGTGCATATTTTGATGGTTTATCAATGGTAATAAGGTGGAAGCTTGTCCAAGAAGATTGCGGCGCCCACAATGGAATAACGGCATGGTGATGCGACGGCTTGGCAGCTACCCCGATAACAGCATTCTATCTTCAAATATAATGGTTTTACTTGATTTAGGGTGCACACATTGTAAATGCCACAAGTATTCTTGATAAATACTTTGGTATGGTAGATAGGCTAGTGATGTGGAAAATAAAAGTGGGCCTTCATGCTCACATGGATTTTTATTGTATTATTAATATGGTATTCACCATAAGGCTACAAGTTGGGGAGTGTGGAAGGCATGTGGAGGAGTGTGTGTAGGTGCATAATTGGGAAAGATTCTTCTAGAATGCCTACATGGAAGAGGAGAATTCCGCCATGTGTAAATGGGATCTCCACCTACATGCCACTTAGACTTGGCTATTATCTCATCACACTCTCAAAGTCAAAAAGTCTTCAATTTAATAATCAATAGAAGACTTAGCCTAAGAGGACAATTGATGGTGGCATCTACCCTTATGTCACTGAAGGGTTGAAAATTTTTATGTTGTAATTTGTAACAATAGAAGAGAGGGTGATGCTCCACCTATAAAAGGAACCCTCCTCTCCCTTTCAAATCGAAGGAATGAGCCTCCTCAATTGAGCATTTGTTGTCATTGCCATTCTCTTATCTTTCAAACCCTTATTCAAACACTCTCTTTACATGTGAATGTCTCCTTTAGCATTAGCTCCTCATACTTAACCCAATTTTGGACCTCTTTGATGATTCATGATAAGTGGGATAAGGAGTTATTATCTTGGCGGGCATGTGACTTCTCAAGGTAGCCCTTGTCTTATTGCCGCCCTCCTTTGGAGGTACCAATGGTTTTAGCGGTAATGAGCATGTGGAAAGACTTTGGGGACCATAGGTAAATCTTTACGATTGTCCCCTGAGCAATGTTAACCCTTACCCTCTAGCTTGAATCATGAAGGAGATGAAAGGCAAGAGGCTATGTGAAAATTGAGGTTTCATGCAAAGAGAGAGAAGTGCAGTTTTTGTGGTCCAATATCCAAATTTCAACCGGTAATTACTCATCACTCGGGTATTGATTTCTAAAATTGATCATATGGCTAGGAAGCTCTTTCTATTCTCTTTCCACTCATGTAACTAATTTCTTAATCCCTTACTTCATTGATGATCAGAATTTCTCCCAAAGTTGCTAATTTTTAGGCGAATTTTGGCAGTTTTATAGTCTTGTAGTAAAATGCTCATAACTTTTCGCTCGGTTGTCCGTTTTTGAAAGTTTTTATATAGATGCGAAGCTCTCTTCAAGCTCTACATATTTGTATAATCTTCTCTTGCATAATCTATATGGATTTAAAATTGTAATTCTCTGTGTATCTCTGTTTTTATAGACTTTTTTCATTATTTCTTCTTAATCATGATTAATTCCTCCTAATCTCTTATCAAAAGGCAAACCCCATGTGTCTTATCCTCTTGTAATAAGTGATTGCTATATTTATTTTCTTTAATATGTTCTGACCAAATTGCCCAATTCGAACGGATGAACCTTACCAATATTCCTCGTATGTTTCCATTCACATAATCCTGAGTCGGAAGATTTTCTTCCAACAAAGAATCGCCCTCTTGTTTGGAGCTGCAAGACTAGCAGAAATTCTTGCTTCTCCGGAGCCTTTCATCTTCCCTTCCATGAATTATGATTTCACCTTTGATGTGTATATCTTTATTTTAACCTAGGGAGAGAAAGGGAGGTGAGGAGGCTGTGAGGTTTCATACAAGTGTGTTTTGATTCTAAGAAGTGACCGAAGTCCAAACCCCAACTTCGTGTCACACTACTTGTTCACATTTTCATTTGATTTTGATGTAGCTCCATGGGCGGGTATTGCTAGTGGGGTTCCATGCATTGAATTTTGATGTAGTTTTATGGTGGACGAGAATTGATTTTGATTTTGATTTTGATGTAGCTCCATGGACGAGTATTGCTAGTGTGGTCCCATGCATTGAATTTATCCGTATCACTAGGTGACACGTCCCCTGTTTACTATTGAAACTCATTACCACATTCAAAGATATTAAGATATCGCTTTCTCATCATAGCGACCACCTCTTTATGTGCAACTTTGAACTCCATTCTACTTCTGCACATTTTTCATTTGATTTTGATGTAGCTCCATGGACGAGAATTGCTAGTGGGGTTCCATGCATTGAATTTATTCTTTCCATTGATGTGTATCGCCTCTCTTCATGAGGTGACATATCTCTCTGTTTACTATTGGAACTCCTCATCACACTGCATTCAAAGATATTAAGATATCAGCTTCTCCTCACACAATAGTCAATCGGAGGAGAAGCATCTCTTTTCCTTTGATCACTTATTTCTCGCTCTTAGATGCGGCGAGTTTGAATCTCCCATCGTGGTTGTACTTAGTTCTTTATGGCTATTTTTTCTTTAGCTAATTGAAGGATCTCTTCCTTTTGGGAAAAAAAAAGATATTAACATATTTTCTCTCTCTCCTTTGCCCAGCATTGGATGCCTGTCATTCTTCAAGGACATTTCTAAGTATTAACTTTGAGCATCTTTGTGTGGGATCTTGTCTTGTATGTCATCAATTTTTTCATTGGGGATCCTAGGATTCCACTCATGCTAGTATTTCGAGGAATTGTTCACATTTGTATGGGATTTGTGTGGAAAATAATCAATGCTAAAGGTTGGGGCATACCTCTTGACTCTCTTCTTTGCCACCTCTGGTGTAAAGCACATGTCAAAAAGCAGATAAGGTAGGGAGCTCCCTAATATGTAAGGTGAAGCATCTTTGTGTGGGATCCTATCTTGTATGTCATCTTTTCAATTTCTTCATTGGGGGATCTAAAATTTCACTCGTCCTAGGCTTTTGCTAGAGTATCATCTATAGCTATATATCATCTATTCATCTAAGAAATTCCACATATTCGTATGGGATTTGTGTGGAGTATACTCCATGTTAGAGGCCGGGGCGTATCACTTGATTCTCTTCTTTTCCACATCTAATGTGAAGCACATGTCAAAGTAGATAAGGGAGGGAGCTCTCCAGCATGTAAGGTAAAGCAAATGCACTTTGACATGTGCTTCACATTAGAGGTAGCAAAGCTCCATGCTTATTTTACTTACTCGTGCTTCTTTATATCAACTCGCGCTTTATCGACATATCTTTTTCAAGGTGTCATTAACCTTGCACTTCTTGATCACACCTTATGTAATATGTCCCTCACATTGACCTTACGCATGCTTTTACGACATCCATGGGATTGGATGTGATTTCGAGGTGGAGGAATGTCACCATTGTGCTTTGTTGTTCACTCTACGCACATGTGCATAAGCATGATCTCTTGTATTAGTCCCTAGTGCATGAAAATCCTTCAATTAAACTTTAGGATACACAATAGAGATCAGATGCATTGTACTTGCTAGATGCAACTTTGGTTTTGATCTATATAATGAGAGCATGAGTGAGAGAGGGCTTATTCTTGCCCTAGAGTTGTATTACACACTTGTCTTAGCTTGATTGAACTTAGCTCTACACATCCTCCACTCCACTCTTGTGCCTAGAGCATTCTTTGGCTCATGTTCACGATGCTTTGGTTTTGATCTATATAATGAGAGCATGAGTGAGAGAGGGATTATTCTCACCTTAGAGTTGTATTAAACACTTGTGTCTTAGCTTGATTGAACTCAGCTCTACACATCTTCCACTCCTTTCTTGTGCTGCCTAGAGCATCCTTTAGCTCATGTTCACGATACTTTGGTGCCACCTTGCTTAACATAAACAAAGAAGATAGATTCTCAGAGAAAATTACAAATTAAATAAACAAAGAGGGAGTTTTATATATATATATATATATATGTATATATGTATATATATATATATTCTTAGAGAGGAATAAACTCCATGGACTCCATGATATTGAGGTTTACGACAAAGCACAAGCTCCTCTGGGCTTGGGGTTAGGGCTAATTAGTCTAAGTAGGCTCGAGTTGGATTGGGGTCACGCAGTCTATTTTGTTGTATCTAGACCTTTCTTAACATGTCATGAATGGGCATGGGTACGTGGTAGTGGGTTATCAAGTTGGGTAATGGAATATGGGCTAATGAGTTAACAAGCAGACTCAACAAAATAGTGAAGCATCTATCGTGTGTGAACGTGGGCCATGGAGCATGTTTGTTTTACTTCACCTAGATCCTCAATACAAGATGAAGTGTGTTAGGATGAGGGAGCTAGCATGGCTAAGAAGAAGGGGTCTAATTGAAGTAAAATAGGTTGCATTTCAATACTCTTGGACATGGTACGTCGAGCATATGCTTGACTTACTGCATAAGTTAAGCATTATGTCAATTATGTTAGGCATGGGGCCATGTGTGCTAGATGGTAGGGTGTGAGGACATGATGGTAGGTGTGTACTATACGATCATGATGGCCATTTCAGTAAATGGATGCCATGCACTTGGATGCCATGGGTATGGATGGCCAAAGGGTGGCCATTGCAGGTGGATAGTCTTCTCTATGGACATGGGTTCTACATAAAGTAAAGTACATCATGTTTTCACTGAGGGTGTTAAACGAGGCAATGGCCTTGTAGGGTTTAGGAATGGCCTGGCCATTTGGGAGCATGAATTGTGTGCCGAGTTTGCGACCTAGGAGGGTTTCAAGTGTATCAAGGATTTGCAGCCAGTCATGGTTGACTTCGTCACTCTTGACAAAAGATTTCGTGCATGGCACCCACGTGTCATCAAGGGCTTGATGAAAAGCATCATAACCCAAGAGATCATTTCTCCTGGTGGTGGTCATAGAGTCTTCAACAAAGGGAGATTTGGCCATGGGACGTGAGTGCCAAGTATATAAATTGACCTTAAGTGTTTGAGACCCTTTGTGGAGGTAGACATGATGCATGTCCCAATCATCACTCACGGATCTTTCGGGTTTGTCTCATGAAGGGTCGCCCCAAGATGGCAGCATAGGCGGCATTACAAAATTCCATGATAATAAATGCGAGGTGGAATGTCATGTCATGGGCTTTGACCTTGTTGAGGTCATGTGCTATGCCTTGGGGTTTTGTAGATTTCCCATCAGCAAGCTTGATCACCAATGTGGTGGGATCAAGGCGCGGTTGGCCTGAGTTTTCCCAACATGTTTGTGTGTGGATGCTTACCAGGACCTCCATCTAGGATGCCTTTGGCCACATGTTCGTTATAGAAAATGGGCAATGCTGTGTTTGTGTCATCACCTTCAAAGTATTTTCCCAGTGCATTGACGTGAATTGTGGGTACGCCTTTGGGTTGTGGATTGTGGTGATGATGGAGTAAGTCTAGATGATGGGACGGCTCAGATTCGTCTGAGGAATCTAAGGCAGCGCCCTCCTCCATAGAAGCTTGTAGTTTGCATTCTATCTGATCCTGAAGATCATTCCATAAATTTGGACTACCTTTTAACAAGGCTCCAATGTGCATTTGGATTTGGGAGGAAAGGGAAGTAGAGAGGTCAGCTAGGTCACGTTGATGAGTAGGAGCTTCTTGAGAGGAGTGGGGCCTTGATCATAGGGTGGACCAGCAATAGTATATAGAAGTTAAATTTGGTCCTTAATTGATAGGGGTGGAGGTCGAGATTTGTTGGTGGTCGTGGGAGGATAAAATATCTCAGCAAATTTGGTGTGCGGACCTTGTGAAGTCATTGTCGAACTTTGTGTCACTATTCACATCAAGTTGTTTGATGTGAACGTGGGGGACACATGTGGCTAAAAACCTTCATTTTTCAACATCATGTTGGCAAACGGATCTTTTGCGGCCTTGAGCATTTGCGGGGGCTCCTGCCTTACCTAGTGGTGGAAGTTCAGGTTCAATGGGCGATGGTGCACACTCACGTGTACGGGGTTAAAGATTACAAAAATAGGTGGCAATTCAAGTTGAGCCTGGTATTGCTCTACCAGTTCTTGGGCCTTCTGAAGACGTTGCTTCTCAAGGATGGCATTGGAATAAGTGGCCAGCCATTTTTCTTGTTGGGTGAGTATTTACTTGTAAGGTTCCCCCCCTTCTAAAATAGGAGAAACACTTAAGATAGTCCACTAAGTCTTAACTTGGAGAAAAATTCCTATTTATCGACACCTTGACCATGTAGAGATTCAAGGATACGATTCATAGGTAAGACCTAGTCCTATCCCACAGGGGAAGTGTGATCTTCTAAAAGTCAAATCACCCATAGGGTAATTTATCATAAATTGGGTAACTACTAGACTTGATTTCTAGAGACAACGCTTTTTTCCTCATCCATGCAAGGCACAGCTGCTGACCTAGTCTTCTAGAATAGAGTTGCCCAAGAACCTAATTATCTAGCATAGGGCTTTCACTTAATCTGTTGCACTTAATCTATTGGAAAGCTACCCGACTAATCGGGTCCACCCGTCCGTAGGATGGTGCCATCGGGGCATTCCATCCTCCCACTTTCCACCCTACTCACGCGTCAATTTGTTTTCTAATTAATCCTACCACACTGTTTGACATAAATAAATATGTTCCTTAATTAAGACCTTTTTTAAATATAGGTTTGTTAAAACAGCCTTTTTACACAATACAATCATGCCAAAGACAAGATATATATATATATAAAGTTTTTACATGAATCAATTTCATACAAGCCAAACCGGCTCTCTTATTCTTTTCCTTTATTCTGTCGATAATTTAGAATTTAGCCTTCCAGCCTCTACATGCTGGGCAAAACCCTACGGGACCATACACCTCATCGTCGGCTGCCCCGCTGGTGGCGAGGACTTAAGCCGGCCTGTCGCCCTCTCAGGCCTCAATCGACGAACCTTATCCTCCCAATGGTATGAGAGATACCTTGGGCCATTCTCGGGCTTTGCTAACAACACTGCTCGGCTACACAAGCACGGAACGGAGTTAGCGTTGAAGCCAAGAAAAACTTGCACTCTTTAAAGATAACAATTTCAATGTAATTTATTGAATACAGCATCACACAATTCGTAACTTCATACAATTTTATGTCATTATTTTAAAAGGAAAAGATACACATTTATTAGCACTAATAAAAAAAACTCTTCTTTAAAATATAACCAAGCTAACCTGGCCACCATTTTCTTAAGGAGCTTGAAAAGGGAGGGTTGGAGCCGCATCGGGAGGGTTGGAGCCGCATCGGGAGCATCTTCCCTAATCTCGTTGTTACGCACTCCTCTCGAGGCAATATTCTGATATTTTTGGGATGGGGCCATCTTAGACTTTCTCTTGTAGGGCTCGCTGTCACGGTCGAAACGCTTCAGTCGGATCTCAATTCTGAGATCGTTTGCTCATCGTATGAGCAAAAGACTATAGCGCATGAACCCTTTCTTAAGGCAAAAACCTCTTATTAAAGTCTACGCAAAATGGGGGGGGTTTGTGAGATGTCCTTAAGACAAAAATGTTTTGCTAAAGGGGAGAAGGGCTGAGGGCTGCTGTAAGTCTCTTCACACAGGGGGGAGGGGAGAAGAGTTAAGGACACTGCCTCCTAGCAAGAGGGGGATGGAGGAAAATTACCTTATCTGAAAAGAGGCAAATGAGGGGTGTGAGAGGGGTGGCTGCAAGGGACGGCTGTACTATAGCAAGTACACTGCATAGGGACAAACGGCTGTACGGACGGCGGTACAACAGGGCATATGCTGCGCAGGAATGCGTGTAGCCTATGGAGCATCTCGGGGGTTTATATAGCTGTGGGTACGGGTATGGGCGCTGCGCAAAGCAAGTACAAAAGGATGGTGTACCATCAAAGGCTATGGATCAGTGGCTTGCATGGGTCTAGGGGAAAGGTACGGTGTCGGTTTTATCAGGAAAAGGAGTGGTACGCATGTACCACTCCTTTTCTGGTCTGGGATAGCATGGGTGTCCACGTAGCGGTACGTGTGGACCACACAGTGGGCGGCCGTCCTTTGGTTCTTGTACAGCCATCATACGGACACCCTGGTAAGTGTGCATCGTCCAAATTTTTGGGCGGGGTCCCCAAATTTGGGACGCCTGCCTCGATTTGCATGCCGGACCGCCCCGGGGGGGGTAAAAAAAATTTTTTGTCTAGGAGGTTCTCTTGGTCGTTGGGGTTCAGACCGTTCGTCAATCGGACACCCGGTCGTGCATTTATTAAGGTTTAAAGGTCGTCGCTTTTTAACTAAAATGACTAAAATTTGCGTATAGGCTTGATCCGATGTCCGTTTTGGATGCTGTAAAATCCTATATTAGGGTAAAATCGTACGCAGATTCTCAATTTGGACTCAAAATTTGAAGATTCTAAGTAGAAATGACTCAAATAATAAAATCATTGATTTTTATACCATAAAAACTCATAAATTTATCTATTACATAGACATTTCTGATGGGTATGTTACATTACTAGGCTGCATGGGGTAGTGGCAGTTCAACACAATCATCACTGAGGATGTGGTCTTTGTTGAGCCAATGCGGATGCTAACTCGATCTTCTCTCTGTGGCCAACATGCTTAGAGCGTTGTTTCTTTTGGAATGTGGCCTTCTTTAGCTTGGCCTGCAACCGTGTGACGACATTCAATGGGATAGTCAAAATCTTCCCAAGCTGAACGCTCAACACGTTGAGGGATGGCATGCCTTTGACTGTGGAGTGAGAAACTGATTGCAAAGGGCAATCCTGATAGTAATGGTCAATTCCATAGCCATGACATTGTGGTGTCACTAGTAGGCGTTTCTTTTTAGGGCATTCAGCCACTCTATGGGGTCCTTATTATTAGCAGAGGAAACACAGAAGAGGTGGTTTCCCTGTGGGTGTGCCTATAGTGTGCATAAGTGTTTTACGATCCATGTGAGGCACCAAAAAAGGGAGATGAGGTGTTAAGGGTGCTTCGGGGATGGTGGAGCGCATGGGCACTCCATAGGTTTAGCAATGGACCTGGTTGGGATCTTTCCACCATGAGCAATAGGGTGTGCCTAGAGAGGCAACGGTTAGAATGGAAAGAATGGTACTGGAGAAGGTCATGGTAGTGTTATGGTTGTAAGTAGTTAGTTTGGGGTGGTGCCACCAGTAAGGCTTGGGGCTTGGGAGGAGAGAAAGGTAATGTTACAAATGAGCTTTGGGTTGTTATTAGCGCAGTGGCCAATTGCATTGAATAACTTTCTCACATATTGTAATCGAGAAAGATCGCCCATTTGCAGGCCTGATCAAAGGTGGAGGGGTCCTTAACTAATAGGTGGTCGTGAAGCTTTGGATTGTGCAAGCCCAAGAGGAAATGGTCCATTAATTTCTTATCACTAAATTTTTCCGTTGCTTCACAACGTGAATCAAGGTACTTGATGTGTGCTATGTAGTCGCGTAATGTTTCATGTCCGGCTTCTATTCCAATTGGAACAATTGGATGATGGGGCTCCATTTGGGCCCGTAGGGTGCAAAGTCAAGTATGAAGGCCTCTCTCACTGCATTGAAAGTGCCTTTGTACCGAGGGTCCAAGGATTGGAACCATTACACGGCCTTGCCTTCAAGGCTAAGTCCAAGGAGATGGACTTTGGTTGCATCGTCAAAAATTTCAAATCCTTGACATATTTGGTAAAAAAAACCTCGATGTGGAATACGAGGTCTCCAACTTCCTGGAATTTTTGCAAAAGTTTGAAAATTTTCTCCCACATAGGTTTTGTATGTGATGTTTGTGGGTGCAAGTGGTGTGACACTCCCCTTCCTAGAGCTTGTGCTAAGCTTGGAATATCAAGTTGTGGCATAAGGGAAGATGGTGCAAGGGTGGGCGGTGGAAATAGATCTGTGGTGGATAGAGAAGGAGGTATGTGAGTATGTGCAGGGTGGCTATCCATGCCGGGGTGCAGGTATAGAGGGACCCCACTAGATGAGGACTCTTCAAAAATCATTTCGCTCGCACAACCAAACATGTGTGGCATGGCGGTCACAGTTAAATTGTAATTGAGGTCGAGGTGCCGCCGAATGGAATGGAGGCATTGGGGGCATGCAACCATGACCAAAAGGTGTCCATATTGTGCAGGGAAGCTTAGAAAAGGTTCAATCATGCATGTGTGGGCCTAAAATAAGAGTTTTAGCTTACTTTTGCCGTACGCATAAACGCATCCTCAAGGTTAAAAGTGGTCTTTTGAGGTGTTTTATGCCGCCGAATGGAATGGAGGCATTGGGGGCATGCAACCATGACCAAAAGGTGTCCATGGTGTGCAGGGAAGCTTAGAAAAGCTTCAATCATGCATGTGTGGGCCTAAAATAAGAGTTTTAGCTTACTTTTGCCGTGTGCATAAACGCATCCTTAAGGTTAAAAGTGGTCTTTTGAGGTGTTTTATGCGTGTAAAAACAACCCTAGTGAGTCAGGGAGGTAGATCAAAAGCACCTCTAAAGATTTGGGAATTTTAAATTTTTTTTAAAAAAAATCAAGAATGGTACGTCCGTATATTTAGGTTGGTATGGTACAATCAGCGGGCGCTTAGGTATGGTACAACCAACGACACTTGGAATGGAACGACCACGGAAACTTTGGAATGGAACGGCCACAACAACTTTAGAATGACATGGCCATGGCACTTTGTGTAAGATTCCTCCCCCAACCCCTTTTTGATGTCTAGCATATTCCCCTGTAATCAATTCCTTTTCTGAAACATAAGAGATCTTGTTTGTGGCTGTTTTAATCTAGAGAGAGAATATTCAGATTTTGAATATTTTTGGATAGAAAAATATCTCATCTTATTAAAATAAGTTCCCTTGAAAGAGAAATTCAAAAAGAATTTTCCAATGTGCAATTGGAATTAATTGGAAATAGGTATAAAGAACCTTAGTCTAAGGGTCTAGATTTTTAGAAATTTTTTGATTATGGTCCAATTAAGGTTCCTATGGGCCAATAGCATCAATCCATGTGTAGGGAGGAGATAAATCCAAATTGAAAAAGAAGATACCCAAAAATGAGTAAATGCTCACATAAGATGAAGAGTTGAAAATGTACAAGGTTTATTAGTAAAAAACTAGGAACAATAAAATTTTGACATATATGTAAGGAAGGAGAGTTCTTTAAAGAAGGTGCATATTTCACATAAGATGAAGAGTTGAAAATGTACAAGGCTTATCAGTAAAAAACTATGAGCAATAGAATTTTGACATATATGTAAGGAAGGAGAGTTCTTTAAAGAAGGTGCATATTTCACATAATTTGAAGAGTTGAAAATGTACAAGGCTTATTAGTAAAAAACTATGAGCAATAGAATTTTGACACATATGTAAGGAAGGAGAGTTCTTTAAAGAAGGTGCATATTTCATATAAGATGAAGAGTTGAAAATGTACAAGGCTTATTAGTAAAAAACTATGAGCAATAGAATTTTGACACAAATGTAAGGAAGGAGAGTTCTTTAAAGAAGGTGCATATTTCACATAAGATGAAGAGTTGAAAATGTACAAGGTTTATTAGTAAAAAAACTATGAGCAATAGAATTTTGACACATATGTAAGGAAGGGGAGTTCTTTAAAGGAGGTGCATATTTCACATGCTTGAATGAGTTTTAAACTAAAAAATAATGTGATATTTTTATCTCTCATCTCTCTTGAACCAAACCAAATCAAAATGGAACCAAATCAAATCAAAAAAGTAACTAAACTAGGTCCAAATCTAGTCCTAATTCAACCAAACTGACTTGGAAAATTCTAGAATCAGTTTGTTTGGTTAGGAGCTCAATTTTTCCTACAAATAGAAGCCTTCCCTTGTTGAAAAAATATAGTGTCTTATGCATTGTTACTCTACTCTACCTAAGCCAAGAACTATGAATTCTTTAATAATTCACTAGTTTTTGATACTTCTCTCTTTCTTCAATCCCCATTGGTGGCTCCATCAACATACTAAACCAATTGATTGGTTGGGGGCCTCTACCGTGATCAAAGAATCAAGCAAATTATAAGATAAGTATAGTGAATTTTGATATTTTCTATAATTTCTCAATGATTCTCTCTTCTCAACCCCTCTCAAGCTTGAGAAGCTTAATTGGTATGGTTTTTGAAATGCTATTGAAGTTAATTAAGTAATGATAGTAAAGAATTACATAAAATTCTATTTATATTTAATTCTAATGGTTTTTCTCTCTCTCTCACTTAAGAAATGGTCATACTCATAACCCTTTTCAATCCAAATGAAGCTTTTCATAAGGCTTTTCCTTAATCCAAGATTAAGCTATGCTTGAGGCCAAATTTATGGCTTTTTTCTACGCTTTTAGTTTATGTATATTGATGATTCAATCCATTATGGATTGATGATCCAATTAGAGACCATTCTAATTATTTTCTTAATGATCCAATTAGAGACCATTATGGATTGATGATCCAATTAGAGACAATTCTAATTATTTCTTTAATAATGAGCCTTACCCCTTAGAAAAAATTGAGATTTATCAGTCATAGCAGCGGAACTATGGTAAAATTTTTATAGAAATTACGCATAAAATAATTTCATTCAAAGCATAAAAAGAGGACTTCCTACCATATTCTAGGAACTATCATCCTAGATAATTAAAAGAATATTATTATGCATGGAGATATGGATGTTTGCATGTAGATGTAGAGGTATGGATGTGAGTGTGAATGTGGAGGTGGATGTATGCATGGAGATGTGGATGTATGCATGTAGAAATAGATGTGTAGATGAGGATGTAAATGGAGATGTGGATGGATGCATGTAGATGTAGATGTATAGATGTAGATGTGAATGGAGATGTGGATGTATACATGTAGATGTAGATATATAGATGTAGATGTGGATGTGGAGGTGGATGGATGCATGTAGATGTAGATGTATAGATGTAGATGGGAATGGAGATATGGATGTATGCATGTAGATGTAGATGTATAGATGTAGATGTGAATGGAGATGTGGATGTATACATGTAGATGTAGATGTATAGATGTAGATGTGGATGTGGAGGTGGATGGATGCATGTAGATGTAGATGTATAGATGTAGATGGGAATGGAGATATGGATGTATGCATGTAGATGTAGATGTATAGATGTAGATGTGAATGGAGATGTGGATATATACATGTAGATGTAGATGTATAGATGTAGATGTGGATGTGGAGGTGGATGGATGCATGTAGATGTAGATGTATAGATGTAGATGGGAATGGAGATGTGGATGTATACATGTAGATGTAGATGTATAGACGTAGATGTGGATGTAGAGGTGGATGGATGCATGTAGATGTAGATGTATAGATGTAGATGTGAATGGAGATGTGGATGTATGCATGTAGATGTAGGTGTATAGATGTAGATGTGGATGTAGAGGTGGATGTATGCATGTAGATGTAGGTGTATAGATGTAGATGTGGATGTAGAGGTGGATGTATGCATGTAGATGTAGATGTATAGATGTGGATGTGAATGTGGAGGTGGATGTATGCATGTAGATGTAGATGTATGGAGGTGAATGTGAATGTGGATGTGGATGTATGCATAGAGATGTAGATGTATGCATGTAGATGTGAATGTACACATATAGATGTGGATGTATGGATGTGAATATACGATATGTGATGTGAGGGAATTTGAAGTGATGAGATGGAAATGATGTGATGGGATGAGTATACATATAAATGGAATATGGAATAAGTAATGTAGATTGATGAGGGATAATGTGGAAAAATGAAAGTTAAAATAGAAATTGTATTGTAAACTGTTTGTAAATGCTGTTTGTAAATGATTGTTTTATGTCAAGAATGCTGGGGGGAGCATTTTGATCGTCTTGTGATTAAGGTCGTGATGATAAAGTTGCAACTGCTGACGGGGAGTCAATGAAGGACGTCTCGCGAAGCAAGGTCGGCCGAGGTCTTGACCAGCCTCGGTGCGATTAAAATGGTGAGCTTCCGGTACGGTGGATGAGGGGCCAAGGAAGCGGCCTATGAGTGAAGCGCTAGGTCACCTGCGAAGGATCCTAGAGGGTGCTGACCATACGGTGCTCGGGCTCTGGGTCGCCTAGGATACCCACGCGTGCGTCGAGGAAGATATTGGAACAAGAGTAGGAGTTGTTTTCTGAAATCGGGCATGGATCTGGTTGATTGACCTTGCTGGTCTTCAATGGATGAGTCCATGGCTCTTTATATGGATCTGTTGGTTGATCTTGCTGATCTTCAACGAGAGTCCATCTTGATAAGTGATTATGTTGCCGAGTATTATGGGCTAGGAACTATCGAAACGGCCCCTGAGCGTTCTAGTTGCCAATGATGCCATAGATACTCTGATGAAGGAATGATGGGAAATTAAGAATCAATTGGATAAATTGGAAGATGGTGATCAATGATACTATGGTTTTATTAAAGGATTGTTTTAAACTGGTTGAATCTGTGAAAAGGTAATTTCATATTGGGTGTGTGAGTGGTGTGACTAGTTTTATCTTTGCATGAACATCCGGCTAGGGGACCTTGGAACTCTTTTCCTTGGTACCCGGGACAAAACCTAACCAAATTTTTAATTGGATCCCATCACTACAATGGTTGGGCGGTTGGCTAACCCATGGGACTGGATGGGGTTAGGCTGGACTGATGGATCCGTAAATCAAGACTCAAACTTTTGTTTTTAGATAAAATAAATCCCGGACAGTAACTGTTCTATGGATAAGAATCAACGGCTATGCCTCTTGAATGGGAAAAAAAGCGTTGATCCCAATGATCCAAGTGCAGGTTTCTCCCTTGATCTGACCAAGTATCTTATAGATGTAATTGGATCAGCTCGATCAGAAATGATCTTGACTACGTTAGAGTAAAAAGTTATTCTGGTGGAATCGCCCGTGCTTTCCGGTAAAGAAAGTTTTTTCGGGTTCGGTTTTAGAACAACCGACGGATTAGTCTCTTATCCGGATATCCGTGGGTGAGGCCCCGAATGTGGGACCCCTGTCCCGCGCGAGAAGTGCTACTTCCGCTGCCAGTATCCCGAATCTGTTGCTCGGTGGGAACAGGGCTCTTACACTTTGGAATGAAACAACCACGGCACTTTGGAATGGAACGGCCGCGGCACTTGGGAATGGAACGGCCATGGCACTTGGGAATGAAATGGCCGGGGGAACTTTTAAAATTTGAATTTGAGATTTGAATTTCAAATTGGAGGGAAGTAAGTGGGGGGGACAACTAAGATCCCCTCATTAATGCAAGTAGGTGGGAAAGGGCTAAAGTTAAAGGATACCTCTAAATTAATAAGTTTCTACTAATTTAGAGGCACTCTAACTAAAGATTAATCTCTTTAATTTCATTGTTAATTACTCCTTAACCCTCTTCTTTGCCCTCTAATTATTCCTAATTGGTGAGGAGTTTAAGCATGGGGATGTGATAGGTGGATTAGCAATGTTTAGGTTAATCCAAAGATGTTATTATCTCAAATTAATCTCCCTAATTAGGTCTCTAATTAACCCACTCAAAAGAGAAAAAATCAAACAAAAAGAGACCAAATTAGTGCTAATTCTTGCTAATTAAGACTTAATGAGAGTGGACTAAACATAGATTTTGGTCAAGGCAAGTGTTTAGAACACTAATGCCACTTCAATTAGTCTAATTACAAGAAATTAAGCTCAATTTTTTTGTTTTTTGCTCTCTTTAAGTTTACTAATCACACACTAACTAGTAGATTAGTGATAATTAATAAAAATTAAGAGAGTATGATTTCCTTTTAGATTTTTTGTTTGATTAGTGTTCTATCTAGTAATGCTAACCTACTTATGCAAAGTAATTAAGCAAAAGAAAAAAGGATTAAGCTAAATCTTCTAGGTTTAAGTAAAAATCCTCTTGATTAGGCTCTCTAATCACCTCAATCTCAAGTTTTTTCACTCAAACAAATAGTAATCCTACTTTAAACACAAAGATATACATGAATCTCAATAAAAACATTAACAACAACTAAGAAAAACATCAAAAAATAAAAAAACCACATGTCAAAGAGCTTACATGGCACTAGACTATGGAGGCTCCGTCGGATTCGAATCAAAAATGGCGTAGACAAGTAGCAAATTGGCACTCACCGCACCGACAGCAATACCAAAGATGTTAAGGAAACCCTACCCTAAAGTGTCATGGGAAGCTATCTATCCACCGAGCTCGAGCAAGTCTCAAGAGCTCCACCGTAGCCGCTTGTCATCGATGTCCTCCTGCACTCGTTATCACACCAAGATGGTTGCTCTAATCCTACGGGTGATGCAAGCTCTGTCGTGGAGATCGTGCAGGATCTCTACAAAATAGGATCTCTACAAAACAGGATCTCTACAAAATAGGATCCCGTTGGTTAGCCTAATCACTCAAGAAAGAAAGAGAGAGCGAGAGAGAGAGAGAGAGAGAGAGAAAGAGAGAGAGAGAGAGAGAGAGAGGAAGCAAGATGGAAGGAAGAGGGAACAAGTGATTAGCACTAATCACTCCCAAACCCTAACCCTAAGCACACCACACATGCTAGATTAGAGTTGTAAGAGAGAGGGAGAGAGAGAGAACACTCCACTTCTATTGCACAAATGGTAGAATGAGTTACAAACAAGAGAAATTGACTTTTATAGTTCCAAGCCTTTTCCCACAAGGCCGCCCGAGAGTAAGTGACCCAGGGCGCCCATAGTTACAAGGCTTTTCTCTATAGTTTGCCCAACTGACCAAGATCCTCTTGTCTGTCCTTTGAAACTCAATACTTGGGAGTGTTTTTTGGGCGTTTCCCTCATCAAATGACGAGATTTACAATATAGCACGGGCGCCCATTACATAAGTTTTCGTAGGAATGTGTTTAGCCAATATGTGGTTAAAAGGAGGATGAGGAGATATAGACTTGATACTATGGTTACATGGATACATGATTTGTACAAGGCAGCCTGGTGGGGTTTTCTTTAATGCTGAATTTCTAGCTTATCCACGTGTCATTTTTATTTATGAGATTGGTGGTATTTATTGAGACATTAAGGGCTTTACATAATTAGTTTACGCTTACATAGCAACTGTAGCCTTTGACGAGGCAAGAACACAGTCCGTCTACCTTGTTCACGTCCAATTTCACCGGACCAAATGCTTCGCTATTGTACATTGTAGGCTAATCAACACAAGAAGAGCCCATGATAACAGAGCTTGACACAAGTCTAGACTCAACCCCAGGATAGACAAAGAAAATGCTGTTCGGCAACACTGAAAACAGCTTCTACACCTTATTGGCAAGAAGAAGCTCGCAACTGCATCGTCTATGGCCGAAGGGGGACAGAATGGCAATAGATACAACGACAATGATCGGTCGTACATTAGACAAAGAAGAGAGAGCTTCTGGCATAGTAGAGCGCAGGCTTGAGAATAAGAGAAGATAATAGGCACGTTGGGACATCGAGGGAGTTGATTGAAAAATTTGATCGTCAGGCATCATGAGATTACTCTTGGGCTGAGATTACTGTGCCCGAGATTACTCTTGGGTTGAAATTATTGTGCCCAAGATTACCTCTGGGCCGAGATTACTTCGCGGGTCAACGACGATGGTTTTAAATTATTTTAAACATGATTTGCTCCTATTCATGGGTATAATGGTAGAGCATGTGGCTCAGATGTTGGGTTCGAATCCTGGTGAGGGCGAGGGGGCACACGGGGAGATTACTCCGTTTTTCTCGAGATTACTGCCACAACCCAATCCCGACCATAGATCTATGGTGGCGGGTTGAGAGCTGTCAATCCCACTACTCTCATCCCGTGGTAGATCTATGGCGGCGGGTTTAGAGCTGTCAATCCCACTACTCTCATCCCGTGGTAGTTATAGGTGAGAGGATGGCGCACCCTTTACTGGTTTAGAAGGAGTTACATCATTTCTCTTTTAATGAATTTGCAAGAATCTAACTGATAGTGAGCCCCTTTCCATGTACTCTTAAATTGGTATAACCACTTACCAATATGGAGCAAGAATGCAATTTGCAGACTACTGGGGCATGTGCTCATAGCATGGGCATACATTTTCAACCAAAACTCTCATAAAGTTGTAACTTAGCCGTGTCTCCCTTACACAAGGCCAAATACGTTCAAGAAATATTGGATCATGGGACCATGTTGTCAAAATGTTGGATCATGGGACCGTGTGTCAAAAAGTGACATGGCCAAGTTTTCCCTTTTGACGGGCACTAGGTGGCATCCTAGTCAGCAAATGGAGAGATTACACTTTTTTATATGGGTAAAGCATGGCATAGTCTGCTTATTTGTGTAAAGGGTCTTGCTTTTGACTCTTTTGATTGGTGATTCAAACACAACAAGTTGGGCAGGCTTCTTTGTGTGCAAAGGGCCTAAGATGAAGACAAAACTCAAAATGAATCTATGGTGCATTCACTTAGGAGTGGCTAACAACAGATTGCTAACTAAGAACTTTTTAACTCTCTTTTCATCTTTCACTCATGCTATTTATTCCCTGTTTGGTCTCTTGCATGTATTTAGCCTTGGATGGAATTTACCACCCACTTAGGGATGCACTCCCAAACTGTTCGAATCATCGACGACGCCCCATGGAGAAGCGACAAGGTTCGAGCTCCGACGAGGCTCTCACCCTCTCCGATACTCCTTTCTAAGGGGCGTAGACCTGGTTCGCCAGCAAAGAACGCCTCATTCACACAACAAGGCCATGCGATTCTCAAGGTGGGATCTTTCCAGTTTTCTCATAGGGAAATCCTCATTAGGTTCCTTTCCTCTGCTTAGTGATATGCTTAAACTCAACGAGTAGCCTTGACTGATGTGAGGTCCACCAATTGCCAAGGGGAATTCCTGACTACGATGGGAGTCCGTTCTAGCATACACACCGCCCATGCGATGCAATAGCAAAATCCCACCCCAGACAAATTAGGGAGTGGACCACCTTTGCAGTGCAATCGTCGTATGGTGCCATTGGTGCATTTCAACCAACTGTGACCCCAGCACACCACACCCACATGATGGTTATCACAGGGAGAGGGGGCACGAATGGCTAGCTCCACCTTGACGGCCCTCGTGCGAGGAAGGCAGCGCGCATAACGTTCTCACGAGAGAGAAGGTTACTCAGGCAACATACCCTTGGACAAGCCATGGGTGCAAGGTGCATTCAAAGACTCCAAGATTCGTGAAATTCTTCAATTCAAAGTACTTTTCGCATTTCACTACGTTCTTCATTGTACAAGAGCCAAGATATCCATTGATGAGAGTCGTTGTTGTTATGTAAGATATCCTCCATGCGGGCTGAGTGGGTTCACTTAAAAATATGTAAGTATACCACATGAGTTCAAATGAAGGGGTTTTTTAATTAAAAAATTTAAGGTAAATTTACATAAGGGATTTTTTAAATTAATTTTGAAAAAAAAAACCCGTTAAGTCCATAAAGAAAAAGGGGTCATTTTATTCATTAAAAATTGACAGGTAAGGGGGTTTTTAAATACTACTTGAATGCAGGTAAGGGGTTTTTTAAATAACACTTGAATGCACGTGATACATAGATATCAGTCGCGTTGTATATTTATATGTCCAATGTGCTTGTGTCATATATCAATGTCTACTATAACACCTGTCTCATGAGCAAGCATAGCTGCCTTGACCTCATGAATGCCAACATCCAAAGTAAACATTCTCCCATTTCTGTTTCCTTTGGAAACCAAGCGGCAATCATTCTTAAAGTCTTCCACAAAATCAACCTTGAGGATTAAACCTCACCTACACACCTTGCTCAACCATCTATCTAATAGAAACCAAATTCTTTGTGATATTTGAAACATGAAGTACATCTGATAGGTACTTCATCTTGCCATCTTGCATAGATAATGGCACTTTACCAACATACACATTAGTCCATATTAGGGAATTCAAAAAAATCCCAATTACAGTTTTAATGTGTTTAGGACAAATTTGCCAATAATAGGTCAATAAAATGTATTAGTCCATATTAGGGAATTCAAAAAAATCCTAATTTTCATTTTAATGTGTTTAGGATAAATTTGCCAATAATAGGTCAATAAAATGTATTAACTTCTTTTGTCCAAATTGCATATTTGTGATATTGAGTCTTATAATACTCAAAGTATACTATATTTAAGGATAATATAATGGGAAATCTTTAGTCAAATACACATTGTATTACCACAAAGTTTATGATCACACTCATCATGTTACCTCAACCATATACCGAAAAATATAGAAAATGACTTTTGATCAATTAAAAGTCGATAATTAACGATAAACCCTTTACAATGATAACATGTCGTACTCCAAACTAAAAATTGATCACAAATATATTTACAAAGATAACATGTCCTACTCCAAATTCAAAGTTCATAAATATATTTACTTCCATGAGCTCAACATTACATCCACAAACATTACTCATCATTGAATGTGTTAACTTGATAACATCCTTATGTCCATTTATATAACTACTAATATGGCATTGACTATCATATTTTTTTGTAATCCACCCAAAGATACGAATGGAGATAGAAAAAATGACTTCACAAATACAAAAAATAATAATTGGAAATAGACCTATGATTAAAGATAAGGTCTTAAAACAATGACACTTACAAATTGCCAATGACTACAAAGAACTAATGCTCATTTTACAAAACTTGATTGGCCAAGAGGAACACTTGATCAGTGGATGAATAGACCTTGATCAGCGCCCACAATTGTCGATCTTCTCTTAACCATGAAGGTACCTCATTAATGTAAAAGACTTCACCATTTTAAACTCACCGACGATGAGGTGATTGTAAATGGTTGCCATTACTATTGCAAAACAAAAAGTGGACAAATATCATATATCCTTATTACTGAAAATAATAGAAATCATGATGATTCATTAGTGTTTGCACTAGGCTTAACAATATAAAACAACCCAATTAGTGTTTGTACTTGTGGTATGCCTTGGGTTGTAATATGAAACCCTTAGCTACAAATCCTATGATATGCCTTTTCTTATAACCTAGCTATTTGGCATAGTGCATTGTAACCATTTCATTTAGTTTTGACACTAATGGAATTTTTTTTCAATATCTTTAATTATGCAGTACTTCAAGTCGATAGAGGGGAGTATATTGTTCTTGAGAATGTAACTTTAGAATCACATGTTGCATGTTTAATAACACCTTGGCATGAACTGATTACGTCATTTATATCACATGTTGAGGCTTCATGTCCCTTAGATTTATCCTTGTACATCTCCCCCACTCTATAATCACATGCTGAAAGTATTTATACAAGGTATGTCCTTGTTGGATTGGCAACTACCCGTATCTATTGAAAGAAATCATTGTACGGATGTCACAACCATATCCAAATGGCATAAGTATTCATATAAGTCTTCGAATGTATTGTCATAAGCATCAATGTTGAATTTGGGTGGAAAAATGCAATCCTCTAGTAGACTTGCACATCCTTTTTATGGAATACCATCAATGAGAACTATCCTTGTTACATAATATTGTACATTACATTGGTGTTAAACCTTTTTGGGTGGTTTGAACATGACCTTCATGCTCATATTTCCTAGCGCCTAAATATCTTCTCAGGATCATACACATAACACTCCTCCTGTCCTCCACACAATAAAAATAGTAAGTGTCTCCCTACATGAAATTCTAAAGTTTCCACCATATGCACGACATTTCTATGCAAATCCATGGACCAAATCCTAACATGAAACTTTATGAACTCTGCATCTTGGATGAAGTACAATCCATTGTTTCTCCATAACATAAGCTTGAATGCTTTTTAACTTTGTGAAAGCAACGTTTTAATAATAATCCATTAAAATCCAATATTATAGACATTTGGCTTGTCACATTTCTTACATCTAATCCTATGTTATCATTATCTTCATTAACATGTCTATGATATACTTTATCTGTCGAAAAAAATGATGAAAAACATTTTGTCAATCAATCAAAACTCAATAAAAAAATCACAATCACATATAATTTCTCTCAAATATTGAATACATTTTCACTTCATAAAATTAAATTTGGTAATATGATTAATTTTCCACATATTGTCGATGGTTTTAAATGTTGGATTTGATTAGTTATCCAAATATCACTAGATGATGTCTTGTGTACGGGCATTATAGGGAAAAAAAAGATAGAAGATATTCATTCAATCAACTAAAACTTAATAAAAAAATCATAAACACATGCTTTTATTAATCTTAAATACTCAATATATCTTTCAGTACATAAAATTAAATTTGGTCATATAGTTAGTTATCCACATATTTGGATAAATTTGAATGTTAGATTTGGTTAGTTGTCCAAATCTCACTATATGATAGTAGATATCTTGTGCATGGGTGCTATTGGCTAGATTCGGTTATTTTTCCATCTATGTTAATGCTAATGGTCAAATATTATATATGGATGTGAATTTTTAGATTTGGTCACTCATTCAAATCCATCTCATGGGTGTTAATGCTATGGATTTGGCCACTTGTCCAAATCTTATTTATGAATATAAACTTTATGTGGCCTAGTTAACATACCCAAATGATCAAATATATGTGACAATTAAATTTGAATATTTTGGGATATCAATAAACAAATATGAATAGTTGGGGGTATCAATCAAATTTGAACACTTTTGGGTATCAATCAAAAAATCACAAACGCATGATCTAGTTGATCTAATGAACATGGCATATGTTTCACTTTATAACAATGAACAAATTATGATATAGTCACTTTGTCATTATGCACAAATTATGATGTAGTCAAGTTATCTCAACAATAGTGTCTTTGAATTTAATAAAACAAACACAAGTTCTTCTACTAAGTAAGATCATAAGTAACATACATACAAATCTAACTTATGATATTCGTAGAGCATTTACTTACATATCACAATGGATAAAACTATCCTACCAATAAAATGAGAACTTAGTGTGCTTTTAAAACACTTGTTGTGTCTGGATCATAAGGAAGAAATTGATCAACAAAGTCTAACATTACCCCTTCATGCTCTTATATGCTCTGTGTGGGGCCTTCCATAAAAAGTTGCTCATTTATAAACATAGAATCCTCTTCTTGCTTTGTGATTCTAGCCCATCAACTAATTTCAAGATTCCCCTTGATAAATCTTGAACACATTGATTCAATCTTGCATAATTCTTATAAACTTGGAATGGCATTTCCAGTGTCTTTCGTTTGTTTGCAAGAGCCATTCTACATGCACTTCCCAATGTGAACACATCAAAAACATACTCATCCTCCCTACAAAATGATCGTAGGGTTTTTTTTTAAAAATCATCCATCTTTAGTAATAGTCTTTGTGCACTAGCTTGCTCTTTATGTGTATCCAAGTCACCACCATTGTCACTGTAACTATTATTAATAGTATCCAAAATATATAGTCTATGTTCCAAATCTTGGTAATGATGATTGTCCACAAACTCTTTCTCTTTTCTCACTAATACATGTGTCAAAAAAGTATTATTTGATCCATCCACATGAACTGTATTAGGAGGTTTAATATCCATGCTACTAATTGCCAACTTATATCTCCCAATTACCTTCTCTAAAATCACTCGCCAAGGCTACAAGTTGCTTGAATGTTACAAATGTGATCATTACAAATTGTGCAAGTTCATCAAAGCTAGTTTTATCAATCCATGCAACATCATCTCAAACCTACTTGAGCTCCATGTTATGCTATGAATCCCATGAACTGCATTAATCACCACTGTGCCAATGGTAATTGGTTCCTTGAATGTGTTGCACATCAACTCCATCTCTTCCATGTATGGTCTAACTTGGTATACACTCCAAGGATACTTATTAGATTGCAAACTATTTCCCTCATGTTGAATGTGTTGCACATGAACTCCATCCCTTTCATGTCTAGTCCAACCTGGTATATACACCAAGGATACTTATTAGAATGCAAACTAGTTCCCTCCTTTTAGTTTATAATCCACTAAATGTATGCTTGTTCCAATGGAGACAATACATCTTTTATGATCCCTACGAGCAAACTTCCTTTTTAGCCATATTTGACTTGATCCAACTATCTTTTCATAGTATTCTAGTTGGATGTTGTAGTAAGCCACACACTGCTCCCATGACCTGTCAACCTTGTCACTTGGCTTTTTCTTGAACTCCTTCATAAGCTCTTCCAATTGCAACATCTTATCCTTCTTTATTTGATGTTCTCTTTCTGCCATATCCATCTTATCCATACCATGCTTTCCCCTAACTATAACAATCTTGGAATCCAATATTTCTTCTTAAATAATCTTAATATTCTCCTAATCTAAGCCCTGCAAACACTTGAACATGCCAGCAATAGGTTATCTCCCACCCTTATTGACATCATTACTATGCTCTTGGCATGATGGGGTAGTGATCCATCTCTATATGCATCTATAATCCTCATCCACATCGTCTAGGCATATTACCATGTGTGCATCCTTGGTTGTAATACTATCACCAAATGCAACTCATGCTAGCTTGATAAATTATTGCATAACATTCTCAACATTGGGCTGTTACAAACTATTTTATCAAATGACAACCAAGAATATATTAAGGTATTTTTTAAACTACCAAATATTGAAAGATTGATATTTACTCACATCCCTTTGCAACTCCTTGGTGAGGCTTTGCAAGTCTATTGAATGCAATCTTACTTGTGTTAGTTTATCATGGTATGGATATTGCCACATTACATTTTGAGATTCTAGGTTTACCATTCGAGACAACTCCACACTCTCCTTTGGAGGGTGATTTTGCACTATCCTTGCCACCCTTTCTATATAATACTTCTTTCTTTAATTCATGGCTTCATCATTCACACTCTCTATGAAAGCCTAGTTGCATAAATGGAGTGTTGAGCAAAAAGTATCCAATACTTGTATTTATGAAGATGGTCTCTCCTCACCATCTCCAAAGATCTGTTGGGACTCGGTGATCTCATAAAAAAGGCATTAGATCAGTGTATGATAATGCAGGTGATCTAGGCTGAGCTGTGAATTTAAAATAGTGAGAGAAGCATTAGGCGAATCCCCAATAAAGGTTAGTATTAGGCAATCCCCCAATAGGGACATGAGGTCTAGCGAGAGAAGCATTAAGCAAGTCCCCAATAGGAGTGAGCTATGAATTTTAGATAGGCTTAGATTGTCCAAATATATTGAATGGTTGGTCAGATGTAATGATATCATCATTAGGCAAGTCTCTAAAAGGGGTGAGGTATGGATTGTTGGTAGATTTGGACAATTGTCCAAATCTACATTTAATGGTTGGCAAAATCTATTGAGAAGAGCATTAGGCAAGTCCCTAATAGGAATGAGCTATGAACTATATATATATTTGGACAATTGTCCAAATCTACATTGAGCGGTTGGTCAAATGTAGTGAGAAGAGCATTAGGAAATTTCATGGTCAAGGTTAGCATTCGGAAATTCTCTAATGGGGGTAAGGTCTAGCCAAAGGAGCATTAGGTAAGTCCGCCAATTGGAGTGAGATATGAACTTTAGATAGATCTAGATAATTTTCCAAATTTGTATTCAATGGTTAGCCAAATCTAGTGATAAGAGCATTAGGCAATTCCCTAATAGGAGTCGGCTATGAATTGTGTATAGATTTGGATAATTCTATATTGAACGGTTGATTAAATCTAGTGAGAGGAGCATCTAGGCGAGTCCCTACTAGGAGTAAGCTATGAATTGTAGTTACAAATCTTTACTGAATGGTTGGCCAAATATAATGAGATGAGCATTAGGTAGGGTTAGCCTTAGGGGTGAGGTCTAGTGAGAGGAGAATTATGGAAGTCCCCAATAGGAGCGAGATATAAATTTAGACAATTGTTAAAATCTATATTGAGTAGTTGGCTGAATCTAGTGAGATGAGCACTAGGCAAGTCTCCAATAGGGGTGAGAAAATCTATATTTAATGGTTCAACTTGGCCAAATCCTTGAAAAGAAGAGAATTAGGCAAGTCCTAATATGAGTGAGCTCTGAATTGTGTATCAATTTGGACAAATGTCCAAATATATATTGAATGGTCAATCAAATCTACTGAGAGGAGAGTAAGACAAATCCCCAATAGGAGCGAGCTATGAATTGCATATCGATTTGAATAACAGTCCAAATCTATATTGAATGGTTAGTCAAATCTAGTGAGAGGAGAATAAGGTGAATCCTCAATAGGAGTGAGCTATGAATTGCATATAGATTTGGACAATTGCCCAAATCTATATCAATGAATGGTTGGCTAAATCTAGCAAGAGGAGCATTAGACAAGTTCCCAATAGAAGTTAGCATAGTCAAGTCTCCCCAATAGGAGTGAGGTTTAGTGAGAGGAGAATTATGAAGTCCACAGCAAGCTATAAATTGTAGTTAGATCTTGACAATTGTCTAAATCTACATTAAATGGTTGGCCAAACTTAGTAATATGAGCATTAAACAAATCCCCAATAAGGTTTAGCCCTAAGCAAGTCTCCAATAGGGGTGAGGTCTAGTGAGAGGAGCATTATGGAAGTTGCCACTAGGAGTGAGATGTGAATTGTAGTTAGATTTAGACAATTTTCTAAATCTATATTGAATGGTTGGCCAAATCTAGTGACTTGAGTATTAGTCAAGTCCTCAATTGGGGTTAGGATTAGGCAATTCTCTAAAAGGCTTAAGTCACATGTGATGGTCATTATGTAATTCCTATTTTATATAGATTTGGATAGTTGGCCAAATTTATGTAGATTTGGACACTTAGTCAAGTCCCCAATTGGGGTTATCATTAGGCAATTCCCTAAAAGGGTTAGGTCACATGTGATGGTCATTATGCAATTCCTATTTTATGTAGATTTGACCAAATTTATGTTGGTGAGAGTTGAAAAAATTGGTCGTTTGCTATTCTACATCGGTTGAAAAAATTGGTCGTTTGAAAATACCAATGCTTTATTGCTGGATCAGGTTGTCCAAGATCGACCCGACTTGATTGCATGGGTCTTTTATGAGAAGCATAAGGACATGATGCACTTATTGGTGAAAAAATAAATATTTGGAAGGGTATCGAGATTTGTTTCTATTATTGAATTTTAAAAAATAGGCTTGCCACATGCACATATGTTATTGATATTGGAAAGTGGATGTATGGATGTAAACCGATTGAGATTGCTCACTATGATATGTTGGTATGTGTTGAACTTCGTGAGTGACAAGGTGATGTCTCCTGAGTTGCACAACATAATTAGTCATTGTAATGTCCATGGACCATATGGTGAACTAAATATGCGCTCTCCTTGCATGGTTAACAGGAGTTGCAAACATAAGATACCTTGGAATTTTTTTGAGACTACTAGCATTGATGACAATGGGTATCCAACTTACATGCAGCGAGACGATGGTAGATTCATCCAGGTAAAGGATCATAGTGTGGATAGTTGATGGGTTGTTCCATATAACCCTTTTCTCTCTATGAGGTTCAAAGCCCATATTAACATAGAATTATACTCTACCATTACAGCTGTAAAGTAATTCTATAAGTATGTATACGAAGGACATGATAGAGCTACTATAGAGTTGCAAGATACACATGGGGTTATTGATGAGGTTAGTCAATATTTGGAAGCACGGTACACGTGTCTATATTAAAGGCATGCTGGCGCATATATCAATATGATTTGCACGACGAAAATCCTGATATACAAAGTTTACATGTTCATCTCCCGATGCACAATAATGTGATGTTCAATGACCAGGATGATTTGCATGATTTGATAAGTTGTGATAGAAACCAAAGAACATCTCTCATTAGGGGGCATTTGAACATAAAAATGGCCCTATAAGGATCCCTAATTTTAAGGAATTAAGACTAATTTTATTGAGGCTTAAGGAGACAAATCTCATAATGATGCCTACTTTTGGCCCTAAAAGTAGGGGATCTCTGTAGTTTTCCCTCTCTAAGATTTTCACTCTAGGATTCTCTTTCTAGCCACTAAAACTCTCGAAACATCATCAATCTCATCCATATAGGAGCCCCAAAAATATTTTTTTATTATAATTCAAAATAATTATCTCAAAATAACTTTCAATCACATTTAATGCACTTTCATTGTGTTTCTGAAGTTCCCTCTAAATTCCATATCAACAGTATTAAAAGACAATCTCGTTTAATACACTTTCATTGCGTTTTTTAAGTTCCCACAAATTCTAAATCAACAGTCATTAAAAGACAAGGAAGACTTACATTTTTTTATTTTTTTCACTTTTAAATGCATAAAAATAAAAAGTTTAATTTAAATTTAGCTTTTCGGATAGGCTAGCAATTTAAAATTTATATTTTATAGCAAACCCACCTAAAAACCGTTTTCTTCATTGATTACTATCACATCTCCTCTCTGTCCGACTCAACAACTAAAAGATTCTCTCTCTCTCTCTCTCTCTCTCTCTCTCTCTCTCTCTCTCTCTCTCTCTCTCTCTCTCTCTCAAGCTCTTCTCTCATTGTAGTAAGTCTCTCTTTCAAGCTTCTCTTTGGGATCCAAGCTATCTACCATCTTTCATTGTGTCTACTATGGCACTCACAAAAATAACAAACACCTCAAATTCATCATCACGAGAGTGATGAAGGTAGACTTGCATATTCGCATCTTGAATGAATTATCACCTATCAGAAAAGAACGTCTAAACGCACAAGAGAAGTAAAAAAGAATACAACAGGGTCATTGTAATGTGGATCTTTGGGCTGATGGGGGTATTTATATCCTAATATCCTTCTTCAAATTTCTTTCCACCTTTCACAGATCTACCCTCATTCATTCATTTTGTTGGAGAGGGTGAGAATGATCTCCTTGGATATTGCAAAGGCTTAAGTATATGTGATGCATGGAAGGTTCAATTTCTAAACTCACAAACTCATAGCTTGCAAGTCACTTTGAGTAGTGTGTAACAAGCTGTCGAAATTGCACATAATAATATTTTATAGCTACAGAGAGAGGGCAAAGAGAAAGAGGACCACATCTTGAAGTTATAGGATACAATCTCGCATATGAAGAGCACACCCATGGGAGCCAGGGAGCGAAAGAGGACAATGAACAACATTCAGACACTTGCAATTGGTGGTAGTGCTCTCAAGCGAAGAGTTCATGCAACAAGGTTTGTTTTCTATTCATCTTTTTGGTTATAAGTTATTCTTATTAGAGTGTGTATCTATTGTTTCATTTTTTCATTAACTGTTAATTCATTATATAATATTACTGCTATGAGTAATCTTTGTTACTTCATTATAGGACCTTTCTTAAAGATGCATGTAGTGATAATGGTCCTCAAGATATTGGAGATATGCTACGTAGCTGCGTGAGAAAACATGACATTCTTTCCATAGTTCGAGATCCACACTAGAAGAAGGTACGACAGATACTTGCAAATGAGATAATGAACGATATAACTAACATTTTAGGCATTGAGGAAGTTCAGAATGCATGCGATGAAGTGGGCATAAGCATAAAAGGATACAAGGCTCTCCATCAATTACTGCAAGATACACTTCGCAAACAAGGCATCACACGAAATATTCTTCCTACCTCAAGAAGATTAAGATTAGCAAAGAGGACATGCAATGAAGATGCGCAACGTAAGATTAGAGAGTACCATTGTGTCAATGATGTGCTGACCATTAGAGCTTGGGAAAAAAAGTGAGGCAACAATGGTAATACTGTGGTTCCTTACAACAACGAGTTCAACAATATATTTGTTGATCTACAACGTCTTCAGAAAGTTATGATCTTATTCTATGGATTACGTAATAATTGTAACTTTTATCTCTTGCAAACAAAGTAGTTGAAAAAGTCTATGAAAAATCAAAACTTATTTAATTTTGTTTGTCATGCAAGGTGACAAAGTTAGCTTTGTGTTGAAAATGGTTGAGTGTCAGATTGTGAAAGGAAAGATAGACCGAATGAATATCACACTCATGAATGAGGCTATGGCATATGCAAAAAGTTCAGAGTTATCATCTTTTCTTAGTGAAGACACATTTGAGGGGAATACTGAGATCAACCCAAATCTTAATAGGGAGAGGATTTGCAACCTAGACTTTCCCTCATATAGTGTCCAATCTGAGAAAGAGATATGGTGGCTTGAGGCATTTGAAGTACCAAAAGAGACACATGAAGTTCTCACTTGGATGTTTGATAGGATACCTTGGATTACCACTGTCATCAAAGCACAGATTCAGGGAAAAAAACTTGAGGTAGAGGGCAAGGGCACTTATACAGTAGATTGGCATTTGGGGGGTGACCTGAAGACAATAAAGTGCTTGCTTGGGTGTCCAGAAGGTGCCAACACCCCAAATCCTTGTTCGTGGTGCATGAGAATGATGAGGGAAAGCAAACAAAAGTCGAGAAAGCAGAGGATGCTTGAGAATCAAGATATTGAGCACGACCCCATGGATGATGTTGCTGGGCAACTGGGTTGGAGGTGTCTTGTCTGCCAACATGCTAGCTATGCCAAACAGGCATTTGAGAGACCCATAATGGAATCCTTTAATTCCATTTGAACTGAAGAATGTCTACTTCTATACACTGCATGCATTCATGCGTGTGTTTGACCGTTTGCTCAAGTGTCACATAGATTATGCATTTACCATGCAAGGCAAAGAACGACAAGAAGAAGCTCTTCATAAAGTAGAGCAACTACTCAACTCAATTGGGTGCCATGGTGGCAATGTGCAGATTACTGTTAACAAAAAGACCTCTGGCATGAATCATGAGGTTGCACAACAAGTTTCCATGAGTGGAATAACGCAAGACGTTTTCTAGAGAAGCCAAAAAATGCCAAGGACTCAACTAAGCCTTGAAACTTGTGGAAGGATTTATGCAAATGTACAACATTTGACTGCACCAATTCAAGCCTTGTAATCCTACGTGAGAAGGTTTGGTCAGACTTTAATAAGATGGTGAAACTTTTGACCAAAAGCAGGACAACCACAAAGGAGCGACAAAAACTTCAAGATGATCTTTCTAATTTTACGAAGTCCATGGTCGATACATGGGGTGAAACCAACATTACGCACTACATGGTAAACACATTTGCTCGTTCCTACTACTGGATATTAAGAAACGAGTATGAATAACTACTGACTCTCTTAATTTTTGTGCAGCATATTCTTTATGCTCATGGTGCATACTTCATGAATGAGTATGGTTCTCTGGACATGTGAAGCACACAAGGAATGGAGAAATCTCACTATCAAGCTAGAGGAATATATTTTAAAAACACCCAGCATGAGGAGGGAAGACTCGTATAAATTACGTCAAGGAGATGTTTAACTGGTTTTACAGATACACTTTTGGGCAAAAATTATCCATGGAAAGGGCACATATGAGTAATCTAGCAAGGGTAGCACGAAATAATGCCAAACAGAGAAGATCACTAAAAAGTGGAAAGTTGGCACAGGACCAGCACGTCATGCAGCAACATGGAGATCTTCATGAAGACGCATGGAAGAATTTGGAAGTAGAAACAGCACTTTGAAATTGACAGTATTTGGAATAAAGTTGTAAACATTTTTGACTTAGGAAGTAGATAACATTTAGAAGAAAGTTGTAAAGCTTTTTGACTTGAAAATAAAAAATAATTGCACCATTCCATTATATTGAATATTTAGAGTGAAAATAATTACAAACGAAAAGAGCTAATTGCTCTTGAGTCTCTTCTCTTCTTGCTCCCCCTCTTCGGTAGGCATTTTTTCTCTATAACGCAAAAACCTCTTACGACTAAAGCCCTTGAGTGACTTTATATCCTCCACTCCTGCACCTAGGACATGGCTTGAATAACATAGGAAATAACCTACTCGAGAAGGCCAAAAACGAGGGCCGTATCCAAAGATACAAATGGTAGCACACTTCTCTATAAGCATGACTTTATGTATATTATAAGGTATAAATGCATACCCTATATACCTAGATAGGGCTTTCAGTGTAAGGAGTGGAATCTCTACATCCCTGGAGTACTTGCTATGATATATAATAAATATATTTTTGTCGATAGAAGAGACGTAGTGTGCAAGAGCGGCATCTTGCCCAACTCTTGCACGACCAGCATCACCTCGTCCAAGAAATCCATTGGCGTTGTCAAGCTCTATCTACATTGACAAAGAACAAGGAGGGAACAAAATAAAGTAAGAAATAATTCAAATAGACTGAAGCAATAAGAATTAAACCAAACAAACTAAAGAAACAATTAATTCACGTAACAGACTTAAGCAATAATTTACCTTCTGGTTCTCATCCTCCTCCAACTTGGCTGCATCTCAAAGGTGCAAGAGCGGCATCTTGCCCAACTCTTGCACGACCAGCACCACCTTGTCCAAGACATCCATTGGCATCGTCAAGCTCTATCTTCATTGACAAAGAACCAGGAGGGAACAAACTAAAGTAAGAAATAATTCAAACAGACTGAAGCAATAAGAATTAAACCAAACAAACTGAAACAATAAGAATTAAACCAAACAAACTAAAGAAACAATTAATTCAGGCAACAGACTTAAGCAATAATTTACCTTCTGGTTCTCATCCTCATCCAACTTGGATGCATCCCAAAGGTTGATGGAGCTCTCTTCATTTTCTTGGTCAAGTTTGGGAATAGGTTCCTTGCCAAACTCAGAAATGCCCATATCCTACTGAAGGGCTTGAAATTCTTGCTAAGCTTCATTCTCCTTGGCTTTTTTAAAGCACAAGGACATTGCTTCTATGGCCTCTAAGAAGTTTTCTATCACTTCTGTGTCCAATGCGAGAAATTCATCCTTATGCTCATTCTCTACATCGAGAACACCGAACGCAGCTTCACAACCGTCTGCTATTAAAGCAAGATAGTAATCCTCCCTAAAATTGTAGAGTTTTTGAATGTGGGAGAGGAGGAGGTAATACTTCCCATTAATTAGGAAGGATGGTAGCCCAGGGATGACAAAATTGGTCGTCAATCACTCCCCATGGATGGATGATGATGTTCCTTCATCAATGATGGTGGAGGCCTTAAACTCTGCCACATCAAAATTTGTGCTGAGGAGTTCCTCCTCCTTCTCGGACACAAGGTCCAGGACCTCTTCTTCTGCATACTGAGCACTTGAAATAAAGGACTGTTCTGATTTATCAGTCCTGCCTGTGAGCTCTTCTTTTGTGTAATCCTTGTTATCAGCATGAAGAAAGAGATAGGCAACAAACCCAAAATGATATTCTAGAAACCTGGATTTCCTACCATGCACTAGGCACATGTCAACACAAATCTTGATACGTTGATCATCTGAGTAAGTGTCCCACCTCTTCGACATGCTTGAATTCTGAGAGGAGGTGACTGCAAAGCTTGACATGTGGACATACGTAATGGACCCATCCGCCGAGACGGTCCCTCCACTGACCAACCTACAATACTCTATCCACTCTCCCTCCACCCAGGGATGTCCTTACCATGTCCTTGATAATCTCCTCCAGACTGAAAGGAATGTTGAACACAGGCTCTACATGGGAAAGGGATTTCTCCTACCCAGCCCTCCTCAGCAGATCAAAGAGATGCTCTGTAGTGCTGTGCTCGTCCTTAATCTCCTCCAACAATAAATCATCCACATCATCTGCAGCATTGTACAAGTGAGAACTCTGATCCGAGTGGAAACCTTTCATTATGTGATAAGGGGAAAGCAATGGAGTGCGAATGCAACTATCACCACTATGGACAGTATGGGCCGTGGAAAAAGCCGACTCGCACCGTGGACGGTATGGAAGCCGGAATATTTCCAGTGCAGAGAAAAGCAGAAAAAAAACTCGCACCATCTCTATATAGGTCAAATAATAGGGCTGACATCACATGATTGAGGATCAAACGCCACGTGTGGTAGGGCTTATGTCATCATCGATTCACGAATTGCCACATGTAGGGCTGACGCAGTCGATGTCATGATTGCATTTTGCTCTATAAAAAGGAGAAATATTTTCTTTTCCATGCTTTTTTCCATTGCGTTTCTCCACACTTTGCTCGTGCAGCTTCCTGAATCCATCCATCCTAGCCCTTGTTTCAAGTGCCTACAAGTTTTTCTCTCTCTTCCCCTTTTCTTTCGCTGATTTCATTCATGGTGCGATATGGCCATTCTCCATGTTTTTGAGTCAATATATTGCTTTGTGGATGGTTGGGTGAATTTTATTGATAAGTTCTTTCTTCCCCTTTTCTTTCGCTGATTTCGTTCACAGTGCGATATGGCCATTCTCTCCATGTTTTCGAATCGACATATCACTCCGTGTGGACGGTTGGGTGAATTTTATTGATAAGTTCTTGTTTCGTTCACCACGTGAAATTAATGTTGGTCCACATTTGGATTCACCTTATCGTGCGGTGGATGGTGGTCGTGTGACTTTTGGCTAATTACTCTGCCTTCTCTTTTCTAGTACTACAATGGCGTGCACGAAACAGACCGTCAGGAGAGTTTTAGTGCTAGTGCCAGATCTAGGGCCAAATCCAGTTCTGGTTGTTGCAGATCTTCTAGAGGAAATTCCAAAGGACGTCGCAAGTGAACCTGTGCTTCTTGATGTCAAACCCACCACCAACATGAATATTTCAAAGGCCAGGGTCACTTTGCAGAGGCAAAGGAAAATGTTTGCGGAGATAAGGAAGGCATAGGCGGCTGTCAATCTCCTCATCCCCAAAGCTCCTTTCTTGAGGATTGTCAAATCCATTAGTGACAGAATAAATTAGAAAGGTTACTTTAAATGGCAGAGTAGCGCCCTCGCATGTCTTCAAGAGTCATGCGAGGACTTCCTTATAGACTTATTAAATGATAGTAACATTTGTGTTGCCCATACTAGGAGGGTCACACTAAAGGACAAGGACATGACATTAGTAAGCAGAGTTAGGTATAGGTATGATAAGTTCATGCGACCTCTACCATTCAGGGAATGAAGGCAGCAAAAATCCTCTCCATTCCTCCTGCTTTGAAGAGGAATAGGGCTGCTGACAAGGTGGTTATTGAAGAGGTGACAACACCAGGTCCACAAGGGCTGCTGAAGAGGCTTGTAAAGGGGGCAGATCTAAAGGGAAAGGAGATAGTATTAGAAGAGAATGTCATTAGGCATGAATTGGCAAAAAACCTTCTAAAGTTGGAGGGAGAGAATAATGACAGACTTAAGACAGTGCCTGGTCAGATCATATGCAATGCCTCATTACAGCGCCAAGCAGGAGGAGGACCTCCATATCACTCCAACGGATGTTTATATGCTCATTTGAAAAGAACAAAGAGATCAATGATAGTATTGTGCTTACTTGTTTAAGGTGTGTACCCTTCGCCTTTTTTTGAATGCTTTCTTATTTTGATTTCTTTTTCCCTTTCCTAATGTTTTTAATTCAATCTGTAGGGTATTGTTGAAAGAGCTTTTGCCAGACCAGGCAATGCAAGTATATATTTGTGATTCTTTGGTATCAACTATCTTGATTGACCCATCAAGGTCTGAAGAGGACCTTGCTCCTTATTTCCAGGGAGTTAGTCCGGGTACCTGCTTTGTTGTGCTGCCATATTTAGAGAAGTATGTATTTTCTTTGAATTTCAAGCTGTTGATGGAATTTAAGTTATTAGTTGCCTGTGTTAGGTTTCTTATATTTTTTGTTTACTTTCTCAATTTCAAGGGCACTAGTCTGCTTGTTTAATTAATGTGGTAATGTTGGACAATTTTTATAAATAGCCTTCTCGACAGTCTAAATTGTAAGTCATTATACTTTATATTATTTCCTTCTTGCTTCCTAATTGTTGATTGTAAGTCATTCTTTATATCATTGACGTAGGGCATGTAGGAGGGCGGTTGCCTTGACTAAAACTCTATGTCCTAAATTGAAAAAGGGTATAGAGTGGAAATTTCTCAACCAACCCGTTCCTATGCAAAAGGATTCGCACTCTTGTGGTGGCTGGCAAGTAGTCACAAATTTATGGAAGTTCCTCCTTTCCAAGTACACTAATTTTGATAGCTGTGTAAGTTTCTTGTGTCACTGTAATATAATTTCTCTATGTTTATTTCATGAGAGATCCCACATTATTCTAATTGACTTTTATGTTGTTTTGTAGTATGTTTGCTCAAACAAGTTCTGGCTGTGGAGTGTGCGGGAAAAGGTAATAAACATTATCCTCAATAATGCAATTACACCTGATGACCCTGACTCGCCACTTCCACCAGTTTTTTGCTGGCACTAGTGCATCAAAGAAGAGAAAAATGATGCCATTTCATTCCCCTATTAAGCATTTCAGCTTTAAACAAGGAGTCCCTGAGAAGGGAAGCAAGGGCAAGGCAAAGAGGAAGCTTCCATTTGTAGGCAAGGGAAAGGACAAGGCAGCAGGGATTTCATTAATGTCTTCACAATTTCATGATCACGTTAACAAAACCTGTTATTAACATATTAAAACTTGTGATCACATTGTATATTCACATGACCTGAGCAATGACCTGCCAAAACCTACTAGCCTCGTAACCCCGCCGGGGTTCCGGCGGGCCCATCGGGAAAACAAAAGAAGCCCGGCGGGGTTCTGTCATGTTTATAAACATTGCCCGACACCCATCATGCAACTTTTAGGGAGATAGTCCTTGTTTTGGGGGCGTGATATCTCTCCTCAAAGTACTTGTAGAGCTCTCGAGTTGCTAGAAGTGTCCTCTTGGGAAGAACGTCCTTATCTTAGGGGCTGTCGTCTTTCCTTGTAGGCACTCCTAAGGCTATTGAGCCACTCGTCCTTAGTTCTTTGAATTGGGGGCAGGGTGTGGTTCGTAGCTAATACTTGCGGAGATTTAGGGACAAAGTTGGAGTCATTCAGCTTTGCATTTGAGCTACGTAGGTAATCTATCTCATTCTGCTTTATGAATGGTTTGATGGAGCCAAGAGTCCTGCTTAGGGGCTTGTATTGGTTCTTGATACTTGATAGTTTAGAGTAGAGAAGGGTCTATTGTCCTATACTAGAGTATTGGGCAAGCATGGATCTTTGATTTTCTTTGTAAATGGTTTGATGGAGCCAAGAGTCCTGCTTAGGGGCTTGTATTGGTTCTTGATACTTGATAGTTTAGAGTAGAGAAGGGTCTATTGTCCTATACTAGAGTATTGGGCAAGCATAGATCTTTGATTTTCTTTGTAAATGTTAGAGAAGGTCTATTGTCCTATACTAGAGTATTGGGCAAGCATAGATCTTTGATTGTGTAAAGTATCCTTAATTGGGTACACAAGGCATCCTTCATTGGGGGTGCAATGTGCATGATAGTTTCGAAGTAGTTTTGTAGTCAGACCTTGCAAGATAGTTTCGAAGTAGTTTTGTGTTATGTGATGATCTTTTGTGTTTGTCAAGATAGTTTCGAAGTAGTTTGTCTGTTGATGTATGTTTTGTAATACGTGAGTGACTTTGTTGTTTTTTCATTTGTGTATTCATTGTTATATGCTTTCTTGAATAGGTTATTTCAGATGGAGGACAATGTTGGATCCAGTGATATCTCCAATAGAGTCCAAATCCCAAATAGTAGGAAAAAGGTACCTGGGATAGAGTGACAATATGCAATTAATGGCGGTGATCGATCCATAGATTGGGAGTGTAAGCTATGCCACGCAGTAAAATCAGGTGGGGCGCCTCGACTGAGAGAACACTTTTTAGGCGGAGCGAAGAAAAAGTCATGTACCCACCCCTCTGCACCTGCAGTGGCCAAACGCATAAGAGAAGAAATTTAAAAGAAAGATTCAAGAAAACATTACACTCCTACCGTTAATGTATCAAGGCAGCAAGAACACTGTTGTTCTAATCATCAAACTTCAGCTACATCGCCTGCTTGTACTCCGAACGTCAATGTGCAACCAGAAAGTAATCTACCCAGTGCATCTTCCTGCGCAAGCAGAACTTTGACGTAGGAAATATACCCATGCGCCAAACTTCATTGTTGCAAGAAAGCCTACGTCAAGGTCGGCTCGATGATGCACAACTCGCCCTTGCTGAAGCGATTTACTTTTCTGGGAGTGCTATGATGATGGGACAGTGAGCATTGGAAGAGAGCATGGAAGAAAATTGGTGAGTTTGGACCAGGGTTTTCACCGCCTACGTACCATGCTATGCGAAATGATCTATTAGAGAAATGTTATGTGCAAGTAAAAGAACGTGTACAAAGAATAATTCTTAGCAATATAGAGCTTTCTGGATGTAGTATAGTAAGTGATGGATGGTCCAATGTACAAAGAAAACCATTAATTAATATAATGGTTATTTCACCTAGAGGTGAGACTTTCATCCGTGCCGTGGATTCTACTGGTTCAATCAAAACTGGGGCTTACATTGCTCAAGTCATTGGCTCTGTGTGATAGAGGAAGTGGGTGCCAAAAATGTAGTCCAAATCGTCATGGACAATGCAAAGAATTGCAAGAATGCATCCAAAATCCTAAAGCGGCACTATCCACATGTTTTTCCGGTAGGTTGTAATACTCATAGTTTGAATCTTGTATTAAAAGATTGGTATAAAAGTGATGATACCAAATGGTTTGCCTCAATCATCGCTCGACACTGCTCGCTAGCTTGTGAGATTCATGCTCAAGAGACAGAGAGTGTTAGATGTTTTTCGACCTCGGATGTCAGTTATGTTAAAGCTTCCAGCGGAGACTAGGTTTTGCACTCACTTTTACACTTTTGAGTCTATTCTTCGAAATAAAGATGCAGTTTGCAAAATGTTTACATGCATGACATTTCATGACTAGGAGAGCACTCAACCTGAAAAAGTGAAAGAGAAAATCAAAGTCTTGAAGGCAGCGCTTACAAGAAGAAGTTGGTGGAACAGTGTGATGGATGCATACCATGTAATGATGCCTGTTATGTATGCCATACGAAATCTTGATCAAAGAGCACCTAATCTCGGGAAAGCATGGATGCAATGGTGGACTGTCCAGCGGAGTTTGGAGTGTCCTAAGAAATTAGAGCATTCAGTGGTGGAAAAGCAATGGCGTGTACCATTCTCTAGTAGACAAAGAAAAGTCCTATTGAAGTACTTCCATGCTAGATGGATTGGAGCACATTCACCACTACACAGTGCTGCTTACATGCTAGATCCCGAATACTGGAATATGGATTTGATGTCCAACGTTGAGGTGGTTCAAGATTTTTATAAAGTGGTAAAAACACTTTTTATAATAATGTTGATGATCGTGTAAAGTGCATAAAGGAGATGACCTCATTTCGATTGAAAGAGGGTTTATTTTCCAACTCCCTTGTTCAACAAATGGCTAAAGAGTAGCCTGCATGGAAGTGGTGGATGATGAATGGTGGTGAGCACTATGCTTTATTGTGCAACCTTGTGATGAAGGTTCTAAGTCAGTGCTCTTCAAACTCAGGCTCAGAAAGAAACTGGAGCATGTACAAATATATTCACAGTACTATTCGCAACAATCGACTTCTTGCAGATCGAGCAGATAAACTTGTTTACATGTATTGCAATGAAAAGATCTTGCGAGACATTGAAAGCGAAGAGTATGAAGAAGATATGCCTAGATGGATGTACGATTGTAATGATGTAGTAGACGAGAACTTTGATGTTGGACGTACATCGTGCACTAGCCTTGAGATAGAAGACAATTTGGACATTGACTTAGATGAGCTTAATTTAGCAAACGAGAGGGTAAACAGTGAAAGAATTTTGGAGCAAGATACTGACATAGAGGAAGAAGCCATTTCATAAATTTCATAAAAAATACTTGTACAAATGATTGTATTTGGAGAAATTATCAATACAAAAGTAGGATTTATGTCTTTCTTAGCTTTCATCTTGAAATAAATTGCGAATTGCACGAGGAGTTTCATCTAAAGGTCCTGGTGATTTATATTCGCTAGCCATGCCGAACACTGTATAAATACCTTGATTTATTGGGACACTGCACAATGCACATGTGGAAATACTTTGCATGTGCCTCACTAAACATATTAAGTGGTAGTAGTGTCCATAGGGCAGTATATACTAGCCACTCCACCCATCGAATACTTTGTAACATACAGGACATTGGGGGGTGGAGGAACTAGTAGCCTCAGCAAAAACTCCCACAAGATCAGGATGTATCAAAAAATAAGAGAGGTGGTTCCCTTGGCGCACAGGAGCTATACGCGAAGAGAGGGTCTGTACATTTGGCTAATCTTTGTGAGCTGCTCTTGAATCCCTCTATTGGCCGGGGGAGGAGTTGACACTTGAGATAATCGTACAGCTTCTTTCTCCTTCTCTGCTAGCTGTGCCCCTAAGCTTTCTTTGACCTTGTTTAACTCCAATCTAGTGCCCTCCACCATGAGAGCAAGTTCCTCCCTTGTGAATGTCATTGTCTCTTCACGTATGTGTGCTGACAATGGCGTCTCTGGAGGCGAAGTCCACTGGAGTTTCTAGGATAAATTGTGCATATAGCATCTTAGCAAAATAGAGTGGAGCGTCGGCGTTATGGAGAGGATGACCGTACACCTCCAAGAAAATGCGCTCGTTCGGCATTAATTTTGATATCATTATGAGTGCAACGTGAAACCTTTCATCTTCCCTTCTTAATCTCGCCATCTGGACATGGCCATATTTCCTTGATCATCTTTGTGGTTACGCGTTTATTTATGTCTTTCCATTGGACATAAGTAGGATTTGTCCATTTCGACAACCTGCATGCTGTTCTCGTAGCTTCGCGGGCTGTCAGTCCATGTGCAGGGGCCTTCATTCGCTCATATGCCTTCTTGGCTAACTCTTGATGCTTGTTTGCTTGTGCTTCTGCCATATCTGCATGAACATAAATGACTTTAGGATTTTAATGTACTATAAAGATCAACGTAAGATAAATTGACCATTACCCTCAAAAACTTAAATTTTAACACCACGAGATGAGATATGAATTGCAAAGACTCAATGAGAAATATCCACTTGACTCAAAGAATATTTTAAACAATGCGCACACATCAAATTTTTAAGAGAAAACATAAACTTAAACACCACAAGAGGAGAGAGATATTGCAAAGACTCAATGAGAAAATATTTCAAACAGTGCGCACATATCAAATTTTGAAGAGAGACAAACAAAGAGCCATTCTTGAAACTAAATCTCCTGATACTGTTAAATTACAAAATTGGGGTGAATGACACCGATAGCTCTATAAGAGGACGTTGTGCCCTCGTCGGGTCAGTATTTAGTGATCTAAAAAATTCCGCTACTTGCAAAACAGATTTTCGCTCGTCGCGATTAGGTAGACACATCCAATTTTTGACTCTATAAATAATAGTATCCATGGTAACTTTGTCGTAGGAACTATTGTCCATCCACAACTCTTGTACTTTCTAAGTCATATAAAATTTGTAATAAATACCCTAAAGCAAAAACATCAGATGCAGGAGTGTATGCATCTGCCAAAAATGGATCATAAATTTTTGGGGCTATCCACGGCCGTTTATTTCACTCTCTGTCTGCGTAGGAGACCGCCTGTGCCACCTTCTCAGGGTTCTTGTTTGCTTCAAATACAAAATTGAGAGACATCCGTTTTTTAGGCACTCTCAACAGTAACCCCCAATCGATAATACCTACACGTGGCTTCAACTCTTTTGTAAAATCCAACACTACATTGAATGGATGTAGGTCGGTATGTACAATTCCTGCTAAATGCGCTGTCGCTAGGCCTTCCACCAGGGCATGCATAATATGTGGCATGGTTATTACTATTTGTTTTATTTTAGAAAGTTCTAGATGACTTAAAGGAATATTATCGAGCGGGGGTTTTCTCCATCCTCGATCCAAACGAAAAATTGCTCTGGTGAACTCACTGAATCTGAAGGGGACCTTCAGAAGAGTATCACCAAGCGAGCCGCCATTATAGTATGGGAAAATAGTGATCCAAGGAGATTCTTTTGTGAAGGCAATACACTTGACAATTGATGGGTGTAGAACCTGCATGCCCTACTCTGCCTGGAAGCTCTCAAACTTAGCGCTGCCTTCTCCTTTGTAGTGCTTTCCGCAAAAAGTAATGTGCTCTGGCAAAAATGATATACCTCTAACTGTATACTCTTTTACTGTGCCAAAAACACCAGAGCTTATTGTTTGCCCTTCGAGCAGAGCCTCGTCGTGCGGGACACCAATGAGGTGTGTGTACATAGAATTGTAGATTGTGCGATTAATGGCACCTGTCCCACTCACATCTGGCTGGCTGGACGTTGCAGCGACGTCCTGGGCACTGCGCACTCTTTTGGGGAGTGACTCTGCATCCAGCGCCTTCATGCGCTTGCTCTTGGCTCTTTGCTCGCTCCATACAACGTCCCATAACTAGCGTTCCATAACTGTAGACGATGCATATTAGCTTCAGGCGGGGCAGCATCTCTAAGATCATTGCATGCTACATGCATGCTCCCCAAAATAGTTCGTGTTATATGTTGATGGTTGAAGTCTACTATCTTTTGTCTATCAAGCAACTCAGCGATGCCTCCGCTTCGAAGTCGACGCTGTGCATTTTTCCATATCTGCTCTAATAGATATCGCATGAGTATCTCAGACTCATTGATCTTTTTGATGATGTCTTCTGAACATTGTGACACTACGATGACTGCTTCAATGCGAATTGCTCGTAGAACGATTTTACGCTCTTCAGAGGGGAAAGCATGGTGACACTGCGATGACTGCTTCAATGCGAATTGCTCGTAGAACGATTTTACGCTCTTCAAGGGAAAGCATGATGGTCGTCTTCGCAAATCTAGTAAATATCACTAAACACAACAAAAACAGAATATTAAACAACATTACTGAAATCAACATCAAGCAATACATCATCAAACGTGAGAGAACCGCAATAAGTGTATCATTACTTATCAATGATCAAACAAAAATGGAATATCAAATAATATTACTGTATCCTTCTCAGATGCTCCTTTGCAAGGGCATTGCATATAATATATATATAATCCTCCAATATGTTTTCAAATTATAATCATCACAATGTAAATTCTACTCTCTCTCTCTCTCTCTCTCTCTCCCCTTCTCTTTACCTTTAATTATTTTAAGAAAACTAAACAAAGTCTACTTTCTCTTGTTGTCTCCCTCCCTCCCTCTCTCTCTCTCTCTCTCTCTCTCTCTCTCTCTCTCTCCCCTTTTGTTTTTATCTTTAGTTTATGTGCAATTAAAAAATTTAATCTAATTGTGCGCTCTCTCTCTTTCTCTCTCTCTTTTTGTTCTTAGTCTCTCTAACTCGATCTCTTTATCGCTCTCTCTCTCTCTCTCTCTCTCTCTCTCTCTCTCTCTCTCTCTCTCTCTCTCTCTCTCCCTCACCTATAAATAGACCCTCATTATTTTGTAAAAAAATATTGGATCTATACTATGCCAGTATTATATTAAAATAATCATATTTTCTATTATCCCTTAAATTTTTCTCTCTTGGGAGCTTGGAGCTCTCTCTCTCTACAATAACTCTTGGAGTTGCTCTCCTCCTCTTGGTGGACCAATTGATTGGTCGGGGGCTTCACTGCTAATAGAGAATCAAGCCAAACTTGGAGGTAAAATCAAATTTTATGGTTTTTTCCAATTTATCTCAACCCCTCTCAAGCTTGAGAAGCTTTGTTCACTCCATTCCACATGCATGTCTTTTGGGTGGCTAGGCTAACACCCTTCTTTGTTTACTTTTAAGTTTAATTCCCCTTAAATTTACCTTTATGGTATTCTAATGTTTATGCTCCTAGAGATGGAAATTAAAGTTGAAACATTGTGGTGCTCATTGTAAAGTGAACATTTTCTAGATCTTATACCCTTCAAGGTATGACTCACAAAGTTATCAAGGCTCTTTTTGTTGTCCTTTTCACATATTAGATTCAAGTCATGGGACCAATTATATAATGCTAGTTTCCAAGTGGTTGGGAATGATATTTATTATGTTTTTATCCTAAAATTGAACTAGATCTCTATTGTGCGCTTTTTTGTCTATCATGCCAAATATAGAAATAATCACTTTAGAAATAGAAAATTCACCCTTTTTAAAGCATGGAAAATTATCCACACATGTGCTGATGACAATTCATCATGCAATACATTATCAAACGTAAGACAACCACAACAAGTGTATCATTACTTATCAATGATCAAACAAAAACGGAATATCAAACAATATTACTGAACTCAACATCATGCAATACATTATCGAATATGAGACAACCGCAACAAGTGCATCATTACTTATCATTACTTATCAAGTGCATACATGTTGCACTCCTCATCTACACACCTACCGTGAGAGAGAGAGAGAGAGAGAGAGAGAGAGAGAGAGAGAGAGAGAGAGTTGTGAAGTGTATCATGAGAGAGAGAGAGAGGGGGAGGAAGAGAGAGAGAGGCGTGACAGATAGAGAGAGAGGGAACATTAGAAAAGGTAATTTATTAGGGATTATGTATATTTTAAGAGAAAAAAAAAAGAACTCCTCATCTACACACCCATCGTGACACACAGAGAGAGAGAGAGAGAGAGAGAGAGAGAGAGCTGTGAAGTGTATCATGAGAGAGAGAGAGAGAGAGAGAGAGAGAGAGAGAGTTGTGAAGTGTATCGAGAGAGAGAGAGAGAGAGAGTTGTGAAGTGTATCATGAGAGAGAGAGAGAGGGGGGAGGAAGAGAGAGAGAGAGAGATATATTCATTTTTACGAGTCACGACATCATGAAATTAAACTTAAAGACAATATGATGTAAACTTTGATCCATGAAATACTCATGCCGCGTTACCAACCAAGTATCGCATGGATCACACACAATAAAACCAATACAAGCCGCATCAAGCAAATTTATGACATTTTTCCAACCGTGTTAACGATCAAATGCCGCAATATGCAAAAAACAATATATGCACTAGCGGACGACACCAACTTGCCGCGTTAACGACAAAATGCCGCCCGAATCTATGGGAATACGAATAGGATACGGACATACATTGGCCGCGTTACCGATCATATGCCCGCATTTGACAAAGGGAAGGGAAGGGAAGGTGACATCACCATAACGATACTATGCTTGTCGCGTTACCGACTAGTACCGCTACGGCGTGCCATACTTACCATAGGACACAAACCAGCCACGTTACCGACTATGTGCCCCATGATAAGCACCATTCCGAAGAATGGCCTTACACACACACCCCTCGTGTGGCGGACCACCCACATCCTGCCGCGCATTGCGACCATGGGTGGCTGTCCGCATGAACACATACACCCACACACACCCACACAAACACACACACCCACAATTGTCATTACCTGTGTATACTGTCAGCAATGAACTCCCAAAGGCCCCCCGGGCCCGTATATATACAAAAATATAGCCCGCCGGGTTAAATGGCGACCCCGACGGGGCCCGTCGGGATTTTAATATTCCCGGCGGGACCACCGGGTATTGCAAAAATCCCGGCGGGATTTTAGCCGGTTACCAGGGAACCTCCTATTGGGTTTTTTGGAAACATGTTAACATGTTAATAACATGTTAACACATGTTATTAACAAAAAAAAAATTGTGATCACTTGAATATAAAATCATTGCAAGGCAGGCAAGGTACCAACAACAAAGAAGATAGAGTCGAAGGCTGAGTCAAAAGAGGAGACCAAGGTTGAGGCTACAGAGTCCGAAGCCGCTTAGAGGCATTTTGTATATGTCCAGAGACAACATTGTAAAGATCCTGTATTTTTATTGAGCTTGGCTCATTTTTGTATATAAACATTCTATATTTTTACTGAGCTTGGCTCATTTTTGTATAAACATTCTATATTTTTTATTGAGCCCTACTGATTTTTGTATTTTGTGAGTATTGTGCTTTGCCATAATAAAATAGATTGTTGAGAATTTTTATTCTCATAACTTATCTTTGGTTAAAACTGAATTTTTGCTTCAAAATTGTTATGAGTACTTTGTAGAGTAGAAACATGTCCATGTAGAAATTTTTCATCACATTAGTCATTGCTAAGATACAACAGTTCAGTACAAGTCTTACAATGACTTCTATTGGGCCTAAGTCCCTCGATACAAGACCTTTCTGATTCTGCATGATAGATTTTTCCTCTGTCTTCTTCTCTGGGTTGTTCATTTGAAGAATTCTTTGATGCACCTCTTTGGCTTCATCTATCAGTTTGTCTACATCTCCAAGGTCTTTCTTGAAGCTTTCAGATATCTAGATAGGTTGATCATCTGTATCCCCAACAGAGGAATAGGAGTCATCATCAGAAGAAACAACTAAAATAGCTGGCCTAGCAACCTTGCTAGGAACAGTCCTCTCATTAGAAGAATTTGCATCCATGGGCGGCTTTTGTATAGAGCTTATAAGTTGTAAGATATGTTCTCAATTCCCTTATGGACTAGTCTTTATATACTGTTTTGGATGGACTCCAAAACCATCGACATAAACAAACCATGTGGTGTAAATCTGTGTGCCACCTAGTACCTACACTGAGTTGACCATTATTGTGCACATACAGGATAGCTTTAGAGTAAATTTGTTGAGCTATATTATAACTTTAATATAAAAATCTAAATTCATAGCTATTACAAGACAAAAATTCATTGCTCAGTACACTTTTTTGAGAGCAAGGACTTTACAAAATTAACATACTTGAAGTAGCTTCAAAATTAACATACTTGAAGTAGCTTCAAAATTCACAAAATTCAGAATCCTGAGCGATATACCATCAACATCCCAATCGGGATCTACCAAGGTCTTTGGCTCTAGTCATTTTTTAATCTTCCTATTATTCATCTTGCATTATGCTCTACTAATATCCTCACCTCCCACGATATTGAGGTGCTCTCTAATATTTAGGAGGCTCCAATGTCTACTTGCACCTACAACTTCCACTGCACCACTGGGCAACCGAACGCATATGTCAAGAGGCAAAACAACTTGTTCATCTACCTGCATTGGGACCCAACAACTATTCTTTTTCATCCACTGCTCATAATAGAAGCATGTGTAGTGTGGCACGAGCTTTGAGATACCAAAATAAGACACTAGATTCTACTATAAGGCACTTGAATGTGTCATCCTTATGTATCACTTTTACAGTCCTCCACTGGTCTCCAAGAAAGGCTACCATGTCATCACCTAATACCTTCTTGTACACAAACATGGTAGGTGTTTGTGAGAAACAAAATTGATTGAACATCTTGGTAAAAAGATGTATTGGGTATACCCAACTAAGCCTCATAGATCGAGAGGGCTTTGCAAACTTCAAAGACCCTTGTATATCACAAAGCATCTTTGATTTCATGACCATTAAAGTCCAAGCATCTAGAATTGGCCATTCTATAGAGGATAGGGGTGGAGATGTGATTATCTGTAGCTTACCAAACCCACCATCTTGCTTTGGCACCAAATAGGAGTGCCGTAAAAGAAGACCTTTTCCTTAAGAAGTTCTACACTTATTTTACAAGAAAACCTTGCCTCGCCATGTCTGTATGCAATGTTTGAAATGTTCCGGTAAGGCTTTCCAATGGTTGCTCCTGTACCATGTTTGAAGGAAAAATATCTGCAAACAAGAAATAAGTTCACTTAGATTGAAACATCTCTAAGAAAATCTCACATGCCCCTTTCTACCTACGATACTTATAATTGTATGGAAATCGAGTTTATTGGCAAAGATGGATATCTCGTGCTGTGTAAACATGTTGTATCATGGCCACTAGTTTTCCATTGCTTGCCTTCTTGAAGCCTTGTAAACGACCTTTCCAATGGTGCTCCAGTACATTTCGCCGTCGAACTTGGTGAGGCTCGATTGAGCAGGCTGTAGATAAACCCAAGCGATCTTACGAAATGCCTCTCCCACCCAAGCACCATCATCATCCTTCTTATTGTGCAAGGATATCTCCTCAATCTCGTCTTTTGGTCTTCTTGGTGTGGCCATATCTTCTTGGAAGCTAGAGTAGAAGGTTAGGGTTAGAGTACAAAAGGAAAGAGATGTGCAAACTAGGGTTTTACGGGAGCCTTGAAGATGAAAGAGATAGAGCCTCAAACTTCCATGGCCTAGATGGCCATAGTCCCTTTGAGAAGTTGGCCTTAAAGGAGATCCTTCGTGTAACTAGTTAGCAAGTTGTTGTCTCGTTTGTTAATGGAATTAACCAAACAAATCACTCCACCAACTAAGAACTCCCATGCACCACCACCACCCATAGAATCAAGAAAGAGCTCTCAATTTAGGTGGTTGCAAGATCAGGAGGGTGACCACTTCTGTTCACTTGGGCACCTTGAAAAACCATCAAAAACAACCTTTTTTTTCCCTTGGGTGCACAATCTCTCTTGGATATGTGTTGATTTTGATGTTGTCATATCTTAATGAATCATCCTAAAAGAAGTTGTGCATCTATTGGTATATGTTGATCGACCATAATAAAGTAGTTGCATGCATTTTTAGGAGAAGAATGCCAATGTATACCCCTATATCACATTCAAAACAACTGCATAGCATCCCCTTAAATTGCTCACAATAACACATATTTAAAAAAATATCATGATTTATTAGTAATTAATTTACCTTGTCATCTATTTTCTATTAAGATCTATAATATAAAATTGTCAAAAAATTTACTAATTATTGTGATCATGAGAACACCACTTACATTGCTCAATTGCCAAGGTCCAACAGTACATAGATAGGGGAGACTATGTAGAATGATGTCCTATTTGATGATTTTGAAAGTTAACAGTTAAATTTTCTTAGATCTCTCTTGGAAAAAAAAAATCAATCTGTCAGACAAGCTATTCTTAACGTAGTATTTAAATAATGAAAATTTTAGTTTTTTTCAACCATAATGCATATGTTTGAAGAGCCCATTCTTACCAATCCAAGAAAAAAATTTGTATTAATCGGAAAAGGGAAATGCGCCCATTCTCGTCCATACCATGGCATCCATGCATGTTGCCACGGTTCCAAATTTTGACTCAAAGTATAACACGCATGCATGGTATAACATTCTTGCATGGTATAACATGGATGTAGTACTTTGAGTCAAAGTATGTCATTATGCATGCTTGGATGGAGCCACCATATACATGGTATAACGTTCTTGCATGGTATAACGTGGATGTGGTACTTTGAGTCAAAGTATGTCATCATGTATGCCTGGATGGAGCCATCATGACTCGAAGTATAGGCTTCATGCACTTTGGGTCGAAGTACCTAAGGGTTATTTTTGCGTGTTCAACTTCACATAGAGAATATTCAATGGGTTTTTGCATGTCTCAAACTGGTCGACTGGTGTGCCCCCTTATTAAAAAATAGGCCATCGTGTCTCATTCCCTCTATTAGCAGCATGAGTTCTCAACAATGTAGGATTCAGAAGTCTAATAGGAAATCAAAGCCCCTAGTCCATGTTGTGGCTCCCGAGGGAAAAAAGAGCAACCACAAGAGAAAAATAGGCAACAAAGGGCTCAACAACAATGGGCACAAGCAAGTAGGCCACCTGTTAGAAATAATCTTGAAGAGGTTAGTCCATCTTATCCTCTTCGTTCCTCAAGTTTTCATGCACCAAATGAGTCATCTCACGCCGACGAAGAAGAAATGTTGCAAGAAATCATGCATGAAATGATCCATGGATCGTCCCATTGAGCACAAAGAAGCATTGCATGATGCATTACAGATCAAACATGTCATATAGGAGATCTACCAACAGGCTTTCTGTTTTCTTTTGGAAGTGGTGTTGTCAGTTAGAGTAGCAAGAGAAGCAACCAATGGTTGCTTTATCGAGTATAGAGTAGAGCACAAGGGTGTTGCTATGCTAGCATGTGAGGTATCTTGGTTACAAAAGCTAATTTGTGGGAGCCCATGGATGGGGATGTTGTCATTTATTATGACAACATGAGCAACATACTATTGGCAACCCAATTTTTTATGCTAGGACAAAGCACATTGAGGTGCATTATCACTTTTTGAGGGAGAAGGTTCTAATAGGTCATGTTGATTTGATGTATGTCAACACATAGGATCAGGTGGCTGACATTTTCATGAAGGCACTAGGGATAGAGAAGCTCCATAGGTTAAGGAGCTTACGTGGAGTGTAAAATATAGAGTTGAGCTTGAGGGGGAGTGTTGAGATATCGAGCTCAATTCCTAGGGGATTCACAATCCATATCTTATGGTATCACATGAGTTTAAGGGAGGGGGTTTTTGCAAGGATTGCTTAAGCTTATAAGTTAGGGGTGAGGGGTGAGGGGTGAGGGGGATTTATGGTGGCATGACGGGAAAGGGGGGGGGACAAGGGAGTAGGGGAGAATGAAAGTAGGGGTTTTGTTTCTTCTTGTAGTTTACAATACGCGATCTAGTGGTGTAGTTTGAAAACTTGATTAGTTTACTAATCTTTTAAGATAACCACATATGGAACAATTTTTGGAGAGTACATGTAGGTCTTTGTGCTTCTAGCACTTACATCCATGCTACTTACATGGGATGCAACTTGTCACATGTATAACATCAATATCTGCTATTTGATTTTTAAACCTTAAATAGGGGGTACTTGAATTTCATAATTGGGACTCATATGCTTAGAAAGGGGTATAGTTTATTTTTAAGAGTTTTTATGAGTTTAACGCACACAGGTGACGTCATGTTTCTATGGAAAGTGAATTCCTTTGGACTTAACAAGTGTGGTGGACATTGATGATCCGCCGCCTAGGGGATAGGCCCACACTTATGTCACTGGCGCGGTTGGTGTAGATTATGATTGATGTGGCACTAGTGGTGGTGGGTGATGAAAAGATGCAAGGGAGAAGAGAGCTCGAGCTCTTGCAAAGCACACACACACTCACACAAACCCTAAAAGACAACACACAAGGTGAGAGGCTAAAAATTCTTCTTCTTCTTCACATAACAAAGGAGGTCTACAAAAAAGATAAAGTGAATAACACACATAATAGAGTATATACAAGTGGTCCATAATGTGAACACGCTAAGCAGAGTGGGTAGGTGTGGACTAGTTGGTGTAGTCTAGCTATAGAATCTTTGGCGAAGATATGTCGATGCTAGCTACCAAACCCGCCAGTGATGTAAATGCCCTCGTGAGTGTTAGCTCATGTTGAGCTTGACATCTCAACATTCCCCCTCAAGCTCAACTCCAGCTCATGAACTCCAAGCATATCTCAAAATCTATGGAGCATAATCAACAATGGCCCTCAAATACTGAAGTGTGCGTCCCACATTGTCAAGATGTGGTTTTCGTGGAACCTACATAAAATGGCTCTTTAAGCCAAGAGTGTAACTCAAATTTGGCCTGCTGATCATGACATAGATCAAACTCCCCACAGTCTTCCTGTACATAGTGGGATCCTCCACACTGCATCCGCACTAAGCTTTTCATTTTGACCGAGATTGACTTACAATCAGCCATCCCATACTTAGACATGTCCAATACATATTGTCTCTATGATAGTCAAATACCATCAGGTGTGCGAATGACCTTAATTCCCAAAAAGTAGCGTAGATCTCCCAAATTCTTCATCTCAAACTTCCTTTTGAGAAGACATTTCACATGCTCAATCTCAAACTTCCTTTTGAGAAGACATTTCACATGCTCAATATCATCCAAGTTCTCACCCCCAAACAATAAGATTATCTATATAGATGGTGATGATCACAATACCCTTGTCACTCTTGTGCACATACAAAGAGTGATGTCCATCTGCCATATGAAAACCAATAGTGATAAGATACTCAATAATATTGTCATGCCATGCTCGTGGAGCTTGCTTCAGTCCATATAAAGCCTTACAAAGCTTACATACATACTCTGGGTGACATGTATCCTCAAAACCAGGTGGCTGTAAGTCACCATGCAAGAACACATTTTTTACATCCATCTAATGTAAAAACTAGCCTTTAGCTGCAACCACTGTAATCACAACTCTCACAGTTGCCATCTTTGCAACTGGGAAAAATGTCTCCTCATAATCAATCCCATGTGTCTGTGCATATCCTTTGGCTACCAATCTAGCCTTGTACCTGCTTATGCTACCATCACTGTTATGTTTCACCTTATACACCCACTTACAACCAATAGCTTTCTTGCCTTCAAGCAATGGCACCAAATCCCAAGTCTCATTCCATACAATGCATCCATCTCCTCATCCATAGCTTTCTCCCAAAACACATTTCTAATAGCTTCATTAAAACACGTGGGTTCTACAACCTGCACAAGTTTTGTCATATAAGCATAGTGATGTGCCACATAACCATCATAAGTCAATCTCTACACAGGGTTTTTGACTCTTCTAGATCTTCATAACTTTACATTCATGGCTTCCATAGCCTTCTTCACCATCATGTGTCTCATTTGCTGGAATCGCAAGCTCCTTATCAAGGCTCATCTTCGAGACACTAGACTCTCCATCAATAAGAGAATGCCCTGTAGAAATATCAGGCATACCAAGGGGCTCAACCACTTTCTCTTTGCCTTTATGTGATGTACCAACTACATTTCTAGGACTGGTATTATGGCGCAGCCTGCCACTCCATGGTCTATCAATAGAACCGTTGGATGATTACTCTCCTAGTTCACTCAATGACTGTGATTGCTGACTTGCATTCTGTGTAACCACGTTTCCACGTACATCATCCCCAACAACATCTTTTCAGCAGCATACCAGCTACTCATCTCATCAAATACAACATCCTTGATTACCCTCGATTCACGTGTAACGGGATTATAGCATCTATATCCCTTTTGCTCAAGGGAATACCCAATAAACACACATTTTTCTGCCTTTGGATCCATCGTAGTATGCAACTCATCTGGCACATGCACATATGTGATACATCCAAAAACTTTCAAGTGAGACAAATCAGGTTTCTTGCCAGTAAACTTCTTCTCTAGTGTTACATTATATATGGCTGCAGTAGGAGTCTTGTTCATGATATAAACTGCTGGTAGAGACAGCCTTAAACCAATATCTATGTGGCATATTCTTCTATGCCAAATCAATCCTCATGCTATCTCTGCAATTTGCATGTTTTTCTGCTCAAGCAACTCCATTTTGCTGCGGAGTGTATCTACATGTAAATTGTCTCTGAATGCCATTCTTTTGCAAGAATGCAGAGAACTCATTAGAGAAGTATTCTCCCCCTAGGCACTTCATATGCTTTTCTGTCTGTTTTTCAGCCATCACTCTAAAATTCTGAAAATGAGTGAACACTTCACTATTCTCCTTCATGAAATACACCCACACTTTCCTCGTGTGGTCATCAATGAATGTTATGTAGTACCTACAGCCACCCATAGACATAGTCTTTGTAGGACCCCATACATCTGAATGCACAACATCTAGTACATTCCTGCTCACATTTTTGTCATATGGAAATACATGCTTTGTTTGCTTTCCAAATCGACATGCTTCACATACTTTTTGCATACCTTCAACCTTAAACTTAGGCAGCCCTGTCACAATTTCTTAAGTCTACATATACTTCATTCTTTGCACATTTACATGCCCAATCCTCTTATGCCAAATGTCTATATCTGTAACAACTCTTGAACCATTTGCAAACATTGCAACACTCACTTCAAGTATATTTACATTTAGGCATATTCACATTCAATGTAAACATTATGCCCACTTTGTTGCCTTTTGTTGCAATCAACCTGCACTTATCTTTAAAGTCTTCTACATAACAGCCATTAGGGTGCAAGCTTGAAGCCGTGAACTGCACGCGGGTGTGACAATCTGACCCCAGTGGCAATCCTTAGTTCAAGTGACAGCCTACAAGAGCTTGTACATCCTTAGTTCGAGTGACAGCCTACAGGAGCTTGTACATCCTCGCCATGCTAGCCATCGATCCCATTTGACCCCTGGGTGTGTCAAATAGTCTTGAGGGTTCGCAGCGCCGCAACGGCTGCTATCTCCTCTCTGAACGGTTGCAAGCAAGGCTGGGTGAGAGGGTCCTCTTGTCTCTCGGATGCTCCCGTGACTCTCGGCTGCAGGAAATTAGCTTCGCAGCATGCCTACTCTCTCTCTCTCTCTCTCTCTCTCTCTCTCTCTCTCTCTCTCTCTCTCTCTCTCTCTCTCTCTCTCTCTCACACACACACACACACACAGGCACATTCACATGAGTATATCGCCTCTTAAGCTCTTTCCTCTCCCAATCAAAGACCTTTGGCTTGATCAAGCCTTGAGGAGGTAAAAGATTTTGATATTTTCTTGAAGCAAAATATTAAGACTGAAGCACCTAAATGCATTTGAAGCATTGCTTCCACTAGTGTGGGTCGAGAGAACTTAAAATGTGTGTTTCAAAAGACGGTTATGAGAAGGTTTGATATATTTATGGTGTGCTGTCTATTAGTCAAGATGCATGGTTTTCCTTTTTCGTTATGTGAGCATTCATACAATGCTTCCTTTAGTGCTAGGCTTCATTATGGCTGAGTTTGCCCTTGATCTACGGAGTCTATACCTTGCACTTTCCTTTAAAGGTGAATTTGGACTTATCCTGGATTCATCTTGGTATATATATTGTTTGAAGAGGTTGTTTGTGCCATGCATGGCAGATGACAAATATGATTAAGGCATAGTGTAGATAATTTTGGATGCTTTTGATTAAGTTCCTTTGCCCTCATGTGAAGATACACATGTGAAGTTTTCGTCCGAGTTATGACCAGTTGATATTGTGCTAATTCTTCCTATCTTTCTATGGTGCGTATGCCCTATCAACCCCCTTTTTGTGCTAATTTTTCCTATTTAATGCTTCTATTAGTGATAGGTTTCATTATGGCCAAGTCTGCCCTTGATCTCTAAAGTCATACAGAAACTCAGTCTGTTGAACTTTGTATTGATGTATGCTCGTGTGTGTGGGGGAGCATATATTGGTACCTAATTCTACAACCGCTATTAGGCGCTGACGACGTTAGTAGGGATGTTGTAGTATTTAGTCAATACTATGCATGATGGAGCTAATGGTTATATGGTCTTGTGGATGGCTACCATGATTCTATACCTTTGACTTTCGTTTAAAGGTGAATTTGGGCTTATCCTAGATTCATCTTGGTATATAAAGAAGGGAAGTAAGAAAGTCACATTAATGACCTTTTGAGGCCGAAGTTGGCCTATAAGACAAATTAGATACATTATTGGCAGTACATTCCACACTTTGAGATGCTATAAATGACACTAAGAAAAAGCGAAAAAAAGTAAAAGCGCATCAAATAGAAACTGCTCTCGATAAGTGAGAGAGGGGAGAGTTGTGTGTGTGCGTCTTTGCATCGAGTCGCTTAATTACCTTTGCATTGAGTCATTGAGTCATACTTGAGTTGTGGATGAGCTTCACATGCTTAAGAAAAGTCAACTAATGTATGGTGTTTTTTTCATAAGGTCGATGGCCACCGATGAAACACAATTGTTTGAAGATGTTTTGCTTGACGACGATCGTACCACTCGTTTGTGCATTGCTACAGAGGAGTGTCGCAGGTTGAATGTACGATACCTCAGGCGAGGTGATATGATGGACCATTTGCGCAAAAAGCATCATATCAATGTAGATATTCCTATGCGAAAGGGTGGTCGTCCTCTAGGTCATCGCACTCAAGAGGCCCCAAGAGCTTTGTACACAAAGCAATGTCGTGCGCGCTTTGAAAATCCGGACCACAAGCTCAACAAAAACACGAGGACTCAAGAAGCTCGACTTAAAAAGAGGGCTGAAGAGGATTGGGATGCAATGGGTGATGATGAAAGATCGTGCTTTGAAAGCAAGGATACTTACATTAGAGAGAAGGTCGAGAGTGCAATGCAAAAATACCTTGCGGGAAAGGATGTTCGCTTGAGTCGCATCAACAATAGCGGATTGCTGAAGGCTATGAGAAACATGTGAGTATAGAATAATTGCTTTGGTTGGTAGTGCATTATATTCATGTGTGTTTGCATCATTTTGAGTAGACTTGTTTTCTTAATTTAGAGGCGCTTAATAGCGAAAGATAATGCAACGACATCCACACCCGCCGCCAATTAAATGATGGATCACATGAAGTACGTGATGAAGTAGTCACTCCAATAATACTCTCCTGACAGAGGCTTAATGCTTTTTTCTCATTCTTTTTTACAACGTGGTAGAGGTTCTTTTATTGTCATTAAATTTATATTGCTCATTCTCTTTTGTAGGAGAAGTTGGCAAGCTTTGACGATCAAGGGCCACTTTTAGCTCCTATGAAAGAGGATAACGCTCGTACGTTGTTCGAGGGAAGCCGAATCTTATGCTCATTGCAAATCAGTGAGCCAATGGAAACTCCCCTTGCAACTCGTGCGCAAATGGCCAAAAAAGCAAAGGTGTGTTAAAAATAAATTCCTTTATGTAAACGTTGCTTTCATAAATTGTAGAATGGATATGTATCAAATGTTTCTCTAATTTTGCATAGGTTGGCATATCCACAAGGCTTGGGTCTCCTACTATTATTAGTGACTCCCCTCTATCTAGCACAAGTGCTCCCATTACCGTGGTCATTGCAAATGGAAGCACAACTATAGATGCTAACTTAAGTCAACCTTTGAAATGTGATGATTTCATTAAGAGGTAAGGCTATTTAATAGAAGTCTTTTATCTTTCATGTGTGAATCATTTTCTACTTGCATGTATGATCATATGTCTTTTACACTATCTAGGTTTGAGAGTGGTCTTGCTATTCAATTTGTGTCTCAGTGGTCTTGCTATTCAATTTGTGTCTCATGCATCGAATCAAGTTGTTGAGGTTGATGGTAGCCTTTTGGAGTCAATTGTGACTCAAAAAGCATCAACACGGACAATGAATTTGTGTCATATGTAAGTCTATTTTTTTAAAAAGGCTTGATCTTTTCCATATGCATATGTATATTGCACGGGTGTGACATCAATGAACCGCTTAATTTATAGGTGGTTCGAGAACACAAGGCCAAGCCATGTCTTTAAAAAAGCATGGTTTTGTGACAGCCTTTGGTATGCCTTTATGAAGGCATGTCGAAATCAAGAGGCAAAATATTTTAAGAATTTTTTTCAATGATTAAGCTACTCTTAATGCTTACTAACACTCTAATGTACACAATTCTAACAAAAACACACAATTCAAGCTAAAATTTATGATTTTACCTCTATTTTGAACTCTAAAGAGAGCTAGCATTCACTAAAAATTGCGTTCTATTTGCACTTTACGAGTTGGTAATTCTTTTGTAAAAGATGACATTTACAATGGATGATGCACTAAATTTCAAGAACGTTGTTAGAAACTATTACAAATCAATGGTATAAGCTTGGGATTATAGTAGTATCATATGAACACTTGACATATGAAGAAGTGTGCTAATCCTTAGTTAAAGAGATGATATTGATGGAAAAGAAGCCCGTCACCCCTAGCCTCCGAGTAGAGCATGTAGTGGAAAAACCTTGTCATTCTCTACCCTTTTTACTTTGCTATGCCTTTCATCTTTTAGCATATTGTTCAGGAATTAGTCTAGGTCACTCAAAGCCCATGGAGTGGCCATGCAGAGTAGTTGGCTCATTCTTTGCTCAATTAAACTCTGTGCTTAAAGCCTTTATGCCTCCCTCTTTGAGTTAACTTAATTTGTGCAACTTTACCCAAGTGCGCCACCCTTCAAAAGGTGCGGGACAAGTACTCTTATCCAAGCAGGCTTGTCATGGAAATCAAAGGGTTTTCGGCCACAAAAGGTCAAGACTTTGCAGCAGCAGAGCTGACATCTTCATGAAGGCCTTGGGAGCTAATAAGCTTCGTAGATTTCGAGATATGCTTGGAGTTCATGAGCTGGAGTTGAGGGGGAGTGTTGAGATGTCAAGCTCAACATGAGCTGACACTCACGAGGTGTGTGCATCATCGTTTGACATTTACATCACTGGCAAGTTTGATAGCTGGCATCGACATATCTTTGCCAAAGATTCTACAGTTGGATTACACCAACTAGTCCACACCTACCCACAAATCTTAGCGTGTTCACATTATGGACCACTTGTATATACTCTATTATGTGTGTTAGTCACTTTATCTTCTTTGTAGACCTCTTTTGTTGTGTGAGAAGAAGAAGAAGAATTTTCAGCCTCTCACCTTGTGTGTTCTCTTCTAGGGTTTGTGTGAGTGTGTGTGTGCTTGCAAGAGCTCAAGCTCTCTTCTCCCCTGCATCTTTTCATGGTAGCATGTAGGATGAAGTCCCAAGTGATGTACTTCATGGATATATTATGAGAGTAGTCTTTGTAATAGCATTAGGCCTCTTATGAGCCTAAAGTGCCCGACCGGCCACAGTTTCAGTGAGAGTGTGAACACTTATGGCCATGTATATAAGTGAATTTCTCTCATAATATAACATACTCTCCCATTGTGCATTTGAGTCTTGCTCTTTCTAATCCTCTTGCTAATATCTGTCTCTAATGCATGCTAGTGAGTGTGTGTGAATGAAGTGAGGTGAGAGGAGGGACGAGTACCCATAGTGCAACGCAGCGGTGTGACGACGCTCATGGGAGGCGTGATGGAATTGCTTCTCAAGGATTTGTAGAGATTGGAGACCTCAAGGATTATGAGCTCGGCCATTGGAAAGATCCTCACGACAGTTGTGGTTCACCAGGTAATCTCTTGTTGGATGTGTTTCAACAAGAGGGGTTAGGGTGAGCCATAACGTTTTTGGCACCCCCAGGGAGTTATCCCTTGGCTTTTTCCATCGTTTTTTCTCTAATCTACGCATTACTCATTGCCCATTGCCCATTGTCTTGATTAATGGTTTCCCATGAAAAAGATGTGGATTTGTGTGTGGTTTTATGTAAAATAGCTCTCTTTTTATAAAGAATGTTTTTTTGCTTAATTTATTGTTTTTGTTGTTGTTAATATGGCTTTTAATGTTCTTAGGGCCTGCACATAGATTGTATTAAGCTTAGTTTGCATCCATTGCATCAATATTTGCCAACCGAGTCTTTCCTCCATTTTTCCTTTCATGAACAACTATATGTAACTTTTCCACCCATTGTACTTCTTTACCTTCTTCACCATCCTTTTCACTTCATGGTGGAGAAAGAAATTTTATTGCCTTTACACCACCAAATCATGGCTTCTTGCAAGGTAAGTTTCCACTTACCCCTAACATCTTTTTATCATTGTTAATGTTCACTTCACCTATATGTAACCCAATATGCCTTACAAAACCTCTTCCACTCAAAAATCTTTCTTTGTCTCTTTCTCACATGAATTTTCCATCAATCTATAATGAAGTAGATTTGCTATGCACATGCGCATGGGGGATAGGCACTTGGGCTTAGGGTTAATGAAGTAGATTTGGTATGCACATGCACATGGGGGTATGGGCTTAAACACTTGGTCTTAGGGTCATTAACATGTGTACTTTTGGGGGCCTTGGTCTATATTAGGCATGGGTATTATACCTTTTCTGTCATATTTTTACTCTATTGACATCTATGTCTACTTGGTGCTCATGCCCAAGCTTCCATGGTGACCTTCACCCATGTATTGACCTCCATGTAAACAATGTCCCATGTCTTGGCTCCATGTAAATAGCATCTCGTGTTTTTGACTCCACGATGCTAATAAGTCATCCTCTTCCTCCTTTCTTTGATTGGTAGAAGATGGCTATGCTGATCTTGAATGGTGAAAGTCCCATTTCTATGGTTGATTCTTGAAGCTTTTGGGCTATGGGCTTACTGGGGACCAAATTTTGGGGAAGCCACACAAAAATTTCAAATTTTTGGACCAAATTTGAGGGGGGAATCACTAATATTGATTATTGTTACTGATCAAAACGTTTTTTCTTCTCTTCCCTTTTAGTACTTGATTTTTGTGAGCTATGGACCTCAAATCTTGAGCTTAAACCTTGCTATAACTTAGGGTTTTGATTGGGGAGAACATAAGTTTCACATAGAGCATAGTATTGTAATACTTCTTGGTGATTTTTTGCCCGTGAGGCCTTTTTTTGCTGTGCACATTTTCTTCACGTTTTCTTCATCTTTTGGAGTTTAGGGACTACATTTAAGCTTAGATAAGTTTGATTATAGCTTAATAAGCTTGGCTAAGCTTAACAAGCTTAGTAATACTGCTACCTCTTGGTGTTTTCTACCCGTGAGGCTATAGCCGCGCCTGCACCCTCCTTTTGGTGTCTTGGAGCTCTTGCTTGACAAGTAAGAGTTCTATAATGCTTGGAACACAATGTAAATGGGGTATTAACTTTGTTTCAAGCTCCAATGAGTGTAAATGGCTACGTGAATTCGTCCATGAAGCTACTTTTTTTGTGCACGATTTGGTGATGATTTAAGGCTATAATCCACACATTAGGTACAATAGTGGCTGCTATTAACTCTCCTAAGTGTAAGAAATTTCCAACACGTCTCAATTCTTCAATTTATTGGAACGTTAGGGTTTTCCTTTTTGTCAATGGTGCATCCCTTAAGCATATTCCATCAATTAGTTGCTTCAATGGCTCACTTCTTGCAAAGGTGTTCAGGATTTGGGGTTTTTTTATGAAGTGGTGTCTTTCTTCATAATAAGCTTGATTTTCACCATAATGGCACTATTGGATGCATTTGTGAGCCTTTTTTATCAAGAAACCATTGCAATGGAGCTTCTGTGTTATTTTCTTTCGTGAGGGTTTTATCATAGCCATACATGCATAGATTAGTTTTCTCTTGAATCCACACCAAACTAGAGGTACATTCAGCAATAATATCTTAATATTGGCTTGATTGATTGCATTATGGTGAAAAGGGGATTGCATTGAGCTTATTGGATGCATTATGATGGATATGGCACATGCTTATACTTAATTTGGATGCCTTCCATGTATTTCTTGAGTCCATGATGAGGGGCTTTGTACCATAACCATTTGGGAAACCATAAGACTATCGAATCCATGTATTATAATGATTTAGCATATTTCTATAAATGCCATTGGTGTGTGTCTCATGCTGTCATCCATTTCTATGCGTTCCATTGATTCTTGCACCATTAGAAGGTTGGTTATGTGGTGAGGGTGCCTTGGCATTTAGTTGGAGAGGCCAAGGGGAGCATTTGCTTTTGAATCCACCTTACCGTGAGTGCCATGTAAAAGCAATACCTTACATTATGAGGAGAAGCCATTGGTGCATATATCTTTAGTGGGAACCCCAGCTTAGATGCTTGAATCCGCATAGCCTTGGCCCGAAATGGTATACGAAATATTCCTTAGAATATTCCATTCAAAACTAAGTTCATCATTAGTGGGTGGTGGTCGATGGGGACACATTATGAATACGCAGGCGGTGAGCCACGTCAATGCAGCCATCATCATCCACATCTTAGATGCATCCACTGCACTACTTGTAGCACTATAAATGGACATAGTTGGCACAAGCAAAGGCATCCAATGCTTGTGAGCATATATTCCCTATAATCTCAGTATGCCCTCCATCCAAAGTCTATCTAGATTGCCATCTAAGCTCTACACTAGAGCGCACAGGTGGACAACACCATCATATTGTACCTATCTCTTGTTTTGGTATAATCAAAAATTTTAAATTCTCTCCATTCTCTCTATTGCATTGTCTAGTGTACTTTCTCTTGCTGTATTTGTTTCCACTGTACCATATTCTTACATGGTATCAAAGCACTAGGTGCTCTTAGCAATAATAGTACACAAAGTCTAGTCTTTCTTTGCATAGAAGTATCTTGGAGTGATGTCTGCTATACAGGGTCCAGTGCTGCCACTGCTATTCTAATACTGTGCATATGTCCACCTACCTTCATTGAAAGAAAATTACATGGGAAAAATTACACTCTTTAGAAGTTCAAAATCAATGCCATCCATGATTCCTATGAGCTACTGGAGACCGTTCTGGGAACAAACCAAGAACCAATGGAACCATTGACCCTAGCAATAACACAAGAATGATTCCACCAGATGCACTTTACGCCATTGTTACCAGTGTAAGTGATTGTATTTTTACTCTGATTCCCAAGGTATCCATGGCTTGGACCATATTGAGAAATCAGTATGAGACCTAGAATCAGACTAGGAATCAAAACCTAGAGAATCAGCTTGCCTGCTAAAGGAGAGGCTAAGTGTTTATCTTTTGGATCAAAAATCTATTGGACCAAATGGATGCTGTGGGAATCATAAAGACCAGTGAAGAGTTGTCTCAAAGATGCATCCGAATTCTTCCGTGGAAGTATGATGGCTTGGTTATGGCACTAAACACCCAAGTTAGAGTACCACCTCTTTCTTTTGAAGAATTTAGTGCTATGCTATTTGAGGAGGAGATGTTCAAGACCCGTGATGGTGGTGACACTGCATTTATGGCCAATGTAAAAGGCAAAGGAGTGGCAACTTTTGAAGAGAAGAAGAAAAAGCCCAAGAAGAAGTTTTCTGGTACGTGCTATAACTATGACAAGAAGGGTCACGCCATCAAAGACTATAGAAAGAAGCAAGCTGATGAGAAGAATACCACCATGAAGACCTCATGGAAGGGAAAGGAGTCAGCTAACAATGCTGCCCAAGCTAAGTTGGAACTCTGGGTCACCATAGAAGAGGTATGCTCATCTACTCAAGCTCCAGTTGTTAACTGTTCATGGATTTTGGATAGTGGGGCATCTCCCGACATATGACGAGCAAAAAGGATTGGTATAGTTCCCTAGCAGCCTTTACAGGAATCCATCAATGTTATTGTTGGTAATAATGATAAATGTACAGCCAAAGGTTCTGGAAACATCTCATTTGTGGTAGCTACAGGTGAAGAAAATAAGATATTTGATGTGCTCTATGTGTCTCAAATAAAGAGAAACCTGCTCTCAGTTGCTACAATAATAGATCGTGGCCTTGAAGTACACTTCAAGAAAATAGGATCAGAGATTCTAGATGCTGAGGAGAAGACAGTTGGAAAAGCTATGAGGAATAACAATTTGTACAGGCTGAGTGCTCTTACAGCTATTGTAGACAAGGGCACAAGCAAACTTTGCCACATGAGCGATTTGGTCACATCGGATTTGCTGTGCTAAAGGAGATGCAAAAAATGGGGATAGTGGAAAATTTGCCTACATCATTTGTAGAATTGCAGGAACCATGTGAGGCTTGTATAATGGGCAAGTACCAATGGAAGGCATTTCCACAAGACAACAACAATTGGGCAAAGTCTCCTCTAGGGAGCTATGTTGATCTTTGTGGTAAGATGTCTACTATTGTATTGGGGGGATCTTCTTACTTCATGCTATTAGTCGACAATTACAGTAGGAAGATGTGGGTTTATTTCCTCCATGATAAGGCTAAAGCTTTTGGTAAGTTTAAACAGTGGCATAAATTTTTGGAGAATGAGACAAGACATAAGGTGAAGAAGTTCTGGACGGATCGAGGAGGAGAATTCACTTCAGGAAAATTTAATGAATACTGCAAGGAGCATGGCATCAAGCACCAGCTCACTCCTGCACATACGCCTCAACAAAATGGAGTTGTGGAACGCCACAACCACACAGTCATGGAAATGGCAAGGTGCATGATGAAAGGAGAAGGTTTACACCAAACTCTTTCTGGGCTGAAGCAATCAACATTGTAGTTTACATTTTCAACAGATCCTACACAAAGGCGCTCAAAAGAATCACACCATATGAGGCCTATTCGGGTAAGAAGCCTTCATGTTCTCATTTTTTGGTGTGAATGTTACATGCATATATACCAGATGCAAATAGAACTAAGCTTGCTGCCAAAAGCAAGAAATGTATCTTCCTTGGATACAGTACAGAGTCAAAGGCTTATTGACTATTTGATCCAGAGGCTAAGAAGATAATGGTCAACTAAGATGTGGTGTTTCTGGAGAATTCACATATTCAGTGGTGGAGGATTCACATATTCAGTGGTGGAGGATAGGGATCCATCCACTTTATCATAAAATGGAGAAATAATAGCTTAAGCACCAGAAAACTGCAGGACGAGGAATTTTTGGATGATAAAGACTCTCAGAAATCACACCAACCTGTCCCTGCACCTAAAGGACAACCTGTCCCTACACCTAAAGGACAACCACTTCCTACCTGGGTAAGGCAGCTCTTTGATGATCGATACCCCCAACCTGATGTTACAGAAACTTCAACAAATGGCTTATGCAGATCAAAGAGAATAAAGGAGCAGAGAAGGTCCTCTAAACACATTGTCAATATGGCCTTGATGTGGCTGAGATAATGGATTTAGTAAAGGAGCCCACAAATGTAGAAGAAGCTTTGACAGATCCAAAGTGGAAGGCAACAACATAGTCAGAGTATGACAGCATCATCAAAAACAACACTTGGGAGCTGGTAGATCGGCCACCAAAACAAAAGGTAATTAGCACCAAGTGGGTGTGGAAAGCTAGTATAAATCTAATGGTTCATTAGAGAAATACAAAGCTAGGATGGTTGCACAAGGTTTTTCACAGGTTGAAGGTTTTGATGTCAATGAAACCTTTGCCCCAATAGCTTGAATGACCACTATTTGCACAATACTTGCCTTGGCTGCTAACAAGAAGTGGCCAATTTTTTAATTTTTCAAATGGATGTAAAATCAGCCTTTCTGAATGGACATATCAAGGAGGAGGTGTATGTTGCTCAGCCACCAGGGTTTGAGCTCTGTCCAAATCAGAAAATAAGGTTTACAGGTTGAAGAAGATTTTATACGGGCTAAAACAAGCCCCAAGGGCATGGTACCAATGAATAGATACTTTTTTCAAAAATATTAGTTTTTCTAGAAGTGTTTTTTATGCTAACTTGTATGTACTCAAAAATTATGGCAAATATGTGATAGTTGTTCTCTATGTGGATGCCCTAATTATCACTAGCAGCCCATGAAGACTTGATTCAGCAGCAAACACGAGAAATGCTTAGCTCTGAGTTTGAGATGATAGACTTGGAGCTCTTGCAGTATTGTTTGGGGATCGAGGTTTGGCAACACAAGATCTTTATTTCTCAGCAAAAGTATGCAACAGAGATCTTGAAGACATTTGGTATGACAGAATGCAAGCCAATAAGTACACCAATGGAGGTAAACTTTAGGCTTTCTTATGAGGACACTTTGCCTTTGGTTGAGATCAAGATGTATAGGAAGCTTGTTGGGAGTTTGATTTTCTTGTGTAATACTAGACCATACATTTGCTACGCAATTGGTGTGTTGAGCAGGTTCTCCAACAAACCAAGGGAAAGTCATTGGAATGCAACAATGCGTGTGCTTAGGTACATCAAAAGTACTCTTGAGTATGGAATTACATACATATCTGGTGACTCCTTAGTGGGATATTGTGACTCTGATTAGGCTGGAGATTGTGACACCAGAAAGTCAATTTTTTGATATTGCTTCTCACTTTGATCCAATGTGTTCTCTTGGATTAGAAAGAAACAACCCACAGTGGCACTTTCTTCAACTAAAGCAGAGTACAAGGCCGCTTGTTTTGGTGCTTATGAGGCAGTATGGTTGAGAAGGATTCTAGCAGATATAGGAGTTCCAATGAGGTACGACCTTACAATGCGACAATCAGAGTTGTATGGCCATTGCAAAGAACCCTGTGTTTCATGCCCTCACACAAAGCACATTGAGATTCAATATCATTATGTGCGAGAGTTGATCGGGGAGGATGAGATTGTGGAGCTAGATTATTGTTTTATGGAGCAGAATTGTGCCGACATCTTCACCAAAGCTCTTGGGAAGGACCAGCTCACTCGACATCTTCATGGACTTGGAATTGGGCCAAGAAGCTCTTAGTTCATCTTCAAGTGGACATTGAGGGGGGTGTTAGTATGTGTTCGATGCTCGCCTCTCAGCATATATCTCACATTGATGTGTGAAGCAAAGCGGTAAGGCCCCCATTATGAGGAGAAGTCATTGTTGGTGCACATATCTTTAGTGGGAACCCCAGCTTAGATGCTAGAAGGGGTCGTAGTTGTGACCATTTATGGTTAGGAGATGATGAGGGGTACAAGCGTTAGCTGGGGGCCGCATAGCCCCGGCCCGAAATGGTATAGGAAATATTCCCTAGAATATTCCCTCCAAAACTAAGTTCATCATTCATGGGTGGTGGTCGGTGGGGACACGTTATGAATACACAGAGGCAGTAAGCCGCGTCAATGCAGCATAGCCGCCCACATCTTGGACGCATCCACGGCACTACCTATAGCACTATAAATGGACATAGTTGGCACAAGCAAAGGCATCCAATGCTTGTGAGCATATATTCCCTATAATCTCAATACGCCCTTCATCCATAGTCTATCTAGATCGCCATCTAAGCTCTACACTAGAGTGCACGGGTGGACAACACCATCATATTGTACCTATCCCTTGTTTGCTATAATCAAAATTTTAAAATTCTCTCCATTCTCTCTATTACATTGTCTAGTTTACTTCTCTTACTGTATGTGTTTCCATTGTGCCATATTCTTACAGTAAGGTGGAGGATTAGGTACTTGGTGAGAAAGACATGGCCCAAGCCCTTGTGGTCTTGGATTTTAAACTTGAGTAAGGGGGTTGAAAGAGCTTGTCCACAAGATTGACAAGCTTCAATGCACTTCATAGGCAATCATCTTGTTGGTAATTACATTTGGGAAAAGCAATGGCACAAACAAAGTGAAAAGGATTGCAAATGTTTGATATATGCATATTTCCCATGCTTGGACATTGTTTGTGGTCAATTTTGGATTAAGATCCGGTAGAAATTTCCCAAAGGTCATGCCAAAAATTCTTCAAAATTCAATTCCAAATGCTTATCTTGAGTCAATACATGCTATTTGACATTGGTAAGATCATTTGTTGGTCAAGCTTAACGCATTGGAGACTAGTGGGACAATTTTGACTACGCGCAGGCAGTGAAGAAAAGGTTAATTCAATCACAAATAGTGTGTGCCATTTTTAAGGGGTTTGAAGTGTTAGATAGAGCTACTAAAGATCTTTCTAACAATTATTAGAACTCTCAAATTGGAATTTGCAAAGGTGGTGAACTTTTGCATTTTCCACATTGTTTTTAGGGCAGATTGTACACAAAACCTTGGCCCAATCATAAATGCCTTGAGCTGATGGAAAAGTGATTATATAGCATGAAATTACATATCAAGATATTTCCAACAAGCCCAAGCATGCCCAATTTTAAGAGTGCTTGGCTGGTCAACTCAAAGCTATTGACTTCTCCACTGGTTCTAGGGGCAGTTTGGTCGGTCAACTCAAAGTAGTTGACTTTTCTACTTGTTAGCTTTGGTCAACATGAAAAGTTGACTTTTTAAATCTATTTTCACACATCCTTGATCTACTCATCAAGAGCATTCCAATGACCCAAGGTCATGTAAATCGAGGTTCATTTGAGTGTAGTAGAAAATGGGCATGCAACACAAATCTCAAAAGAGAGGAATAGTGCACATCCAAAGTGGGATAGAGGGTGTCATATGCATTCTTCTCTCTGTTGTGGATATGGCAAACTAAATCTCATCAAATTTGGAGTCCTCTATGCAAAATATGGCTTATTTGTTGATGTTTTGGCCATATTTGATCACATAGAGCAGAGTGCTAAACCCTAATTAAATCAAGAGGGTTTAGGGATGTTTAGAAAGCAATCATTGGTCTTTAACCCTCACCCTATAATGATTACAAGTCTTCAAACTTGTCAATCAGATTCTAGAGTCACTAGTTGGATCAAATCTTGTACTAGGGACATAGTTTGGCAATTTTGGTATGGTACACTATTTGAGTAATGGGTGACTATGATAATGATGATGAAAGCTATTATGGGGATGAAGATGATTATAATATCAATGATAGTATTTGCAATGGAAGTTGTGCCACGAATGAGGAAGATTGCATTAAAGAAGATACTTCCCATGAGGATAGTGACAATCCTAAAGATCAACATGCATGGATAATGATCAATGTGATGATGAAGACTCTGAGCAGGATCTTCAAGGGAATTCGGAAGGTATGGAAAATGCTTATGTCTATGGGAATCAATTTGTCTATGATTCTTCCTATGAGGTCACTCACAACAATGATAATTAGATCTATGAAAGTGAAGTTGAATCTCAACTCAATCAAGGTGACTACGGTTCTTTCTATGAGGTCGCTCTTAGCAATGGTAATTGGAACTCAATTGAGAGTGATTTTATGAACTTAATTGATGAGGATAGTGATGAAGAGGATGTTGATTCTATGCAAGCAAGAAGCAATGTTTATACTAAGCAACCTTCTTCAAGTATATATACAAGGACAAGGATTCTTGTCCTTGTATACTAAGCAACCTTCTTCAAGTATATATAGTATACAAGGACAAGGCTTCTCTCAAGCAAGGCCAACCAGAGACTTTTCATCTTCAAGGGAAATGGATGGAAACACCTATCAAAGCTCTTTATCAATTGAGAGTCAAGACAAAGGACAATATGTTTTTGAAGACATAAGGAGTATAGAACATTATGGTGGTGATCTTCAAAGTCAAAAGTTCATGGATGCAAAAGCAAGATTTAGGTTTTCCATGATGTATGGACTTATGCATACAAGGTTGTTGAAACTGATGAAAGTGCAAGATTTTCTTGAGTATATGGGGTCTACTCAAGTGGATAGTCTATGGTTCAAAAGAGAAGAGCCATTCGCAAAAAGTTTGTTTGCATTTGATGGTGAAAGAGTCACTTGCATCATGTGACTGAAGGATTGGATTCGTAATTGGGATGCCTATTTTCATGCCTTTCCTTGTGGCAAGCTTGACAAAGTGAAGAAAATGACTTCTCATTTCAAGGGAATAACTAGATCTTGGTGGTTGAAGGAAATGCCCAAATATGGTTGAGATGCATCGAATTTGGCAAATAATGTTGTGCAACACTTTGTGACCACCCAAGAGAAAAAGTGCTTTTGAGATCGATGCATGATATTTTCACATGAGGACTCTCTATCTAGTTATATGGAGAGATATTGGTAATTTTCTATTTTTGTCTCTAACATCAAAGAGAAGGAAAGTAAAGAGGGTTTTATGCAAAGATTAGACAAATATTTCATGCAATTATCTCAAATTATTGTGCAAATTGATGAGGACATTAGTCTTGATGAGATCATGGTGTTGGTGAGACTTGTCCACATGCATACCCGAAGGGTCAATCACAAGGGCAAGTTTGTAGAGCTAAGAAAGATAGAAATGAATGAGTTGGTGGCACCCATTCTTGGCTGCACTTCACGCTTGAGTGGGGCTTCAACTCATGTTGAAAGATTTGGATATCAAAAGGGATAAAACAGATTACCTACTCACTCAACCTTTTGGTCATTACATGGACTATGATTATGTGGGCTTTTAGGGTATCCTTAGGGACAACACACTTACTGAAATTTCTAAAAAGCAAGTGATTGTGAAGCCATACACTCAAGTGCAAGAAGTTTTGGACACTATCTTATGTGCTGATCTTTTTCCTATGTTGAAAACATTATGTGTTGATGTAGTGGCCCATTGTGAGCCAATGATGAGCTTTATGATGGCTGGAAAATTTTAGCACATTGATAGTTGTGAGGATGATCTTCCTTCACCTTTCTGACAAGATTTCTGAATATCTTGTCACTATTGGTTTTCATGTAGCCAATGCAGATTTCTCACTGTATGTGAGACATGGTGATAGAGGAGTTGTGCTTGTTGTCATCTATGTAGATGACTTGATCATTACGGGGGACCATGATGCAGAGATCTTTGATGTAAAGATCTTTCTTAGACAGAAGTTCGAGATGAAGGATCCGGGGGAGCTCAGATATTTACCATGCTCTTGGTGCTTGCTTTAAGCCATACAAGGCTTTCTTCAACCTGCAAATATGCTCGGGGTGACCCACATCCTCATAACCAGGTGGCTGCAACATATACACCTCTTCTTGCAAATCCCCATGCAAGAATGCATTCTTTACATCCATCTGATGTAAAGACCATTGCTTTGACGTAGCCACTGCTATCACAACTCTCGCCGTTGCCATCTTGGCAACTGGGCTGAAAGTTTCCTCATAATCAATCCCATATGTCTGCGCATATCCTTTGGCTACCAATCTAGCCTTGTACCTGTTTATGCTTCCATCGCTGTTATGTTTTACTTTGTACACCCACTTGCATCCAATGGCTTTCTTGCCTTCAGGCAATTGCACTAAATCCCAAGTCTCATTTCCATATAGTGCATCCATCTCCTCATCCATAGCTTTCTCCCAACACACATTTCCAACAGCCTCATCAATGCATGTGGGCTCAACAACCTGCACAACCTTTGCCATATATGCATAGTGATGTGCCACATAACCATCATAGGTAAATCTCTGCACAGGATTTTTCACTCTCCCAGATCTTCGCAGCTTTTCATTCATGGCTTCCATAGCCTTCTTTACACCACGTGTTCTCATAGCTGGGATCCCAAGCTCCTCATCAAGGCTCATATCTGAGCCACTAGACTCTCTATCAACATGAGAATGCCCTGCAGAAATGTCAGGCGTACCAAGGGGCTCAACCACTTTCTCTTTTCCTTTACGTGATGTACTAATCACATTTGCAGGACTGGTATTATGATGCAGCCTGCCACTCCATGGTCTATCAACAGACCCACTAGATGAGGACTCTCCTGGTCCACTCAAAGACTGTGATTGCTGACCTACATTCTGTGCAACCACACTTCCACTCACATCAGCCCCAACAGCTTCTTTTTCAGTAGCATACCGGCTGCTCATCTCATCAAAGACAACATCCCTGCTTACCCTCAACTCACGTGTAGCAGGGTTATAACACCTGTATCCCTTTTGCTCAAGGGAGTATCCAATAAACACACATTTTTCAGCTTTTGGATCCAGCTTAGTTCTCAGCTCATCTGGCACATGTACATATGCAATGCATCCAAAGACTTTCAGATGAGACAAATCTGGTTTTCTACCAGTAAACCTCTCCTCTGGACATCATGTATGGCTGCAGTTGGAGTCCTGTTCATGATGTATACTGCTGTAGAAACAGCCTCAGCCCAATAGCAATGCGGCATATTCTTCTCTTCCATCAATGCCCGCGCAATCTCAGCAATGTGCCTGTTTTTTCGCTCAGCAACTCCATTTTGCTGCGGAGTGTATCTGCATGTAAACTGTCTCTGAATACCATTCTTCTTCAAAAATTCAGAGAACTCATTGGAGAAGTATTCTCCCCCTCCATCTGACCTTAGGCACTTTACATATTTCCCTGTTTGCTTTTCAACCAAAACTCTGAAATTCTAAAAGTGAGTGAACACCTCACTCTTCTCCTTCATGAAATATACCCACACTTTCCTTGTGTGATCATCAATGAAAGTCACATAATACCTGCAGCCTCCCATAGATATGGTCTTCGTAGGACCCCATACATCTGAATGCACAACATCTAGTGCATTTCTGCTCACATATCTGTTACGTGGAAACACATGCTTTGTTTGCTTCCCAAATTGGCATGCTTCACATATTTTCTGCATACCTTCCACTTTAAATTTTGGCAGCCCTGTCACAATTTCTTTTGTCTGCATAGACTTCAATCTCTGTACATTTACATGTCCAATCCTTTTATGCCAAATGTCTGTGCCTGCAACAATTCCTGAACCATTTGCAAACATCGTAGCACTCATTTCAGGCATGTCTACATTCAATGTAAACATTCTGCCCACTCTGCTGCCTTTTGCAACCAACCTGCACTTGTCTTTAAAATCTTCAACATAACAACCATCAGGGTTAAACCTAACCTGCAAACCGTGCTCAATCATCTGGCCAACTGAAACCAGATTCTTTGTTATGTTCGGTACATGAAGTACATCTGCAAGGTACTTCACTTTGCCATCTTGCATAGACAATGGCACATCTCCAACGTGGGCAATTGGATGAGCAGTGTCATCCCCTGTTTCCACAAAACCTGGTCTTTCTGGGTTTTTCATCTCCTTGAACCACTCCCCATGACTCGTCATGTGGTTCGAAGCACCTGAATCCACATACCATACATTATCTTTTTGTGCTGCATCAACATTTTCAGATATGGCATTCACGACATGCTGCATAACAAACAACCTTTCATTATCCTCATTATTTCTGCTTGAGGATGCATAGTTGTTTTGCTGCACTTTCCCATTTTGCATGTCAGCTTGCTTCTTATAACATTCTGCCTGCACATGTCCAGGCTTACCACAATAATAGCATTCACATGCATCATTATACTGCCTTTGCCAATTTCCATGGCCTCTTTGACTCCCCCTGCCTCTGAATTTGCCTCTTCCACCTGCGTGTTGTTGTTGTTGTTGTTGATTCTGGGACTGTTGTTGTTGCTGCTGCTGCTGGCCATAATTCTGATTACCTGTTCGGCCACCTCCTTGACCGCGTCCACGGCCTCCTCTACCTCGTTCTCTTCCTAAACTCGTGTAGAAGGCCTGTTGCTCTGAACTGTTTTTGTTTTGTGAAGACTGTTGGTCTTCACCCAAGCTCTTCTCTTCGATAATCAGCATAGACACCAAATCTGTAAAGTTGGGAATGTTTTCCCGAGTCTGAATAGACATTTTGAACGCCTTGTATTGTGGCCCCAGACCACGTAGACAAACCTCCACTTTATCATCATCATCTACTGACACACCAATAGATGCAAGGGATTCCACAATACCCTTTATCTTCAGCGCATAGTCATTCACAGACATGCTCTTTTTCTCCACAGTATGAAGTTCATTCTTCAACTGTATCTTGCGTGCCTTGGTATTTGTTTCATAAAGCTTTACCAAGGTGTCCCACGCCTCCTTGGGGGACTTGGCATCCTGAATGTGCCCAATCATGGTGTCCTGTATACTAATGGAGAGCCAATACATAACCTTCCTGGCTCCTTGGTTCCAGTCTTTAAATTCTTTCACATCTGCAGCAGTCGGATTTATATCCGGTATCTCCGGTGCCTCTTCATGCTCACCTTCTATGTAGTCCCAATAGCCTTTTCCCATCAGGAAATTCGTCAACCTGAACCTCCAAGCATGGAAGTTATTCTTATCAAGCTTCTCAGCCACAATCTGGGTTATCCCATCATTTGACATCTTGCCAAACACACAATTTTACCAGAAACTGCACTCTGGTTTTTCCTGCACAACTACTGTATTTTCTGCACAGCGGTACTGCAGTCCACTCAAATGTCACAACCCAGTGACCTCAATGTGCATACATACACCCAATGGCAACTCTAGACCTCTTTGCAGCACCCACAGGGTCTGCACAGTCGATCTGTCTTCCTGCAGTTCTTAAAACAGAGTTCTGCAGAGAATCGATGACTTACCCGCAGTGCTCGAAATCGCCTGCTTTTTGAAAAACGAAGGTCCAGACACGCCCGAAACGCGTTTTCGGCCAAAAAAATTTCGTCCGATAGGATAGTATAGTTGCCCTATAGACTCCCGCAAAGAAAGCTCCTCAATCAGAGATCGTTGCTGGTGCCTCCCGTAGAGCTCCCGACAAGGGTGTAGTCACCAACACAAATAGGGAAGAGTAGTTGCAGCTCTTACCCTGTACCGCTTCCTGCGGTTCTCTTGATTGCAGCTGAGCCCTTAGCACGAACCAGGCTCTGATACCATGAAAAGATGAAGGGGGAAGAGAGCTTGAGCTCTTGCAAGCACACACACACACTCACAAAACCCTAATAGAGAAACACAAGGTGAGAGGCTGAAAATCTTCTTCTTCTCTACTCAACACTCAACACACCATATACAAGAATAAGAGTACACACAATATGAAAGGTACTCAACCAAATACATACACGGGTTCTCTATAGTGTGAACCCGACTAAATGAGTTGGCGCTATAACTATGCCAGTCTCTAGAATGGCTGTCACACAGCCTGTCATCCCACTGGCCACATATCACCCAAGATCTCACTAACCATGCCAGTGGTGTAAGTGTGGGGCCTATCCCCCAGGTGGGTCATCAGTGTCCACCGCCTCACTAGAGCTCGATATCTCAACATTTCCCACTACTACTCAATTCATTGTCCCAATGAATGCCATAGAAAAAAGGTGGTCTCTAGCAAACTAGACCCCAAGTAAAATATCTGGCAGGCGGGCTCCCAAGCATACCTCATACAACTATCTTCCCACATAAACCTTCTGGAGAGATACACAAATAAGAAAAATGATCCAACTAAGCTCTTGGGCAATTGCATCTAGCAATCTATCTCTATATGTATTACCACTGTCGTCGATCGCTTACATCGAGCAAGCTATCTGTATCTATATTACCACTGTCGTCGCCTACATCCAGCAAGCTATCTCTACCTATATTACAACTGCCATTGTCTGGGCAAAGCGTGTGGCACAAAGATCACTCATACACCAATAGAAGCACAAAATCAACTAAACAACAATCACTGGCCACTCCGTCCACCAAGCAAAACTTTCGGCACGAAGGTATACAAAGAGGAGACATGGCCAGTACATGCCCATAGGCAAACAAAAAAATACTAAAAGATAAAATCAGCCATCGTGAGTGGTGTGGAACAATGAGGCCTCGGCTCCAAGCCCTGCAGAATTGGTAGTGGATGTTTGGCATGGGCAGCCCCAAAAGAACAACACCACTCAATGAGGCACTGGAACTCTGCAAGGTCGTCCTCCGTGGATGAAGTTTGTTGTGGTAGAGAGAAATTAACTCAAGCTCATGCTGCTAATGGAGCTCTCTTAGAGTGCGTGTGTGCGCATCCTGCAAGGTGGCAAGCCCTATCTTATGCTCCATATGGAGCACACCTGCATCTTAGACTCATGCTAGTGTTGGGTCTCCACCAAAAGGGTGTGCTCTTCCTCCCAAATGGCTGCCATGGCATCCTCATCGAGGATGGGAGATAAATAAAGCTCAAATAGCTCCTTGTGAAGTTCATGGAGCTCTCTGTCATCCTGTTGTGTGATGGTCTCCTACAACTTCTGGTGGGCGTCCTCTGCATCCTTTGCCCGGGTTGTTGTAGCCTACTAAGCGGCCCTCTCTTCTAGATAAATAGACCAAGGCAAGTGCCAGTTGGCATCGATAAGGCACCCAAGATGCACTAGTGGATGAGACCGATGGTAGTGATCCGTTGTTGTTGGGAGGCCTCCATCAACGTGTTGGCCACCATGAGACAACACTTAGAAGGAGGCCCCACCAAGTCAGAGGGAGTGGTTAGGCTACCTGTGGTGGGAGGCTCGGAAAGAGACCAACATAGGGGGTGGTGGAGAAAATGGTGGAGGTGACGCATCACCGAATAGTCAGTGTTGCTGAGAGAGAGGGTGGTGGAGGGGATAACGAGGGTGGTAGAGAATGGAGTAAGTAACTCACATTTGCGGGAGAGCGGGGTGAAGTTGAAGATGAGGTGGTGAAGCGCGAAGTAGGCTCCGAAAAAATTGGTGAGGCAGGACAAGCTGAGGGGGGAATGACTATCTATTTGGAAGATATTTGAGGATAGGTGTGGAAGGTCAAGGAGATGGGGGTAACAAGGATAATGGTGAAGATGGGGAGGTGAGCAAGGAAATGAGCTGTGATGTCAGTACACCTGAGAAGAGGGGATCCAGGGAAGGAGAATTGGAGGCAAAGATGCCATGGAGGTAGTCGATGTGGTGAAGCTATCGATGATGAGGGTGGTGGTGGCATCATGGACGTCGATGCAGGGGGTGGCCGAGGAATGGCCTCCTTTGCTGGAGAGATAAGGTAAGACGAAGCCAATGGCGATGGAGAGGTTGTTGGTGATGGAGGTTGCACCCCTAAGGAAGCGACAACGATGGGTTGGTGATGAATGGTTGATGGCAAGGGTACAAGTAGCATGGTCTTCGATGGGAGGGGCATGATGACGAGGGCAAAGATGGTAGCTCCCTAAGGACTCAGGCATGGGTGCAAGGTCGGGAGGGGGAACTAGGGTCTGAAGAGGGACGGCACTTAGGATGGGCCACCGGGTGCGTGTAAAAATGTCATGCAATTTGTGTGAAAAGTGGACTGGCAAAACATAAGGTTGGTGTGCATGTAGAAGCAAGACGAGCAAGCAGAGGACCGTGGAGGAGATGAGTGTAGCCCAATAAAAGGGACGGTTGGTGTGTAAGAGGAATGCAGGGGAAGATGGAGTACTCATGTGGCTGGGAATGAGGGGAGAGTCGAGTGAGGAGATAGTAAATGAAAGCGTGTGGGGGGTGAAGCAATTCGGCATACACCAAGGTGCTGGCATCTAGGGAGATGATCGAGGTTGTAGGGTCATGAGGGTATTTTTTTCAAGGAATCATGCTAGGGACTTAAGGAGCCAGTCAGCCTCCAAAATCCTCGAATACCCCATCCCATTTGTTGCAGGCTTGGGAATGGTGGGAAAATGAAAAAACTCCACTATGTAGGTAGTGGTGAGGGTGGGGATGCGCTAAGTGGCAAGGTAGACTAGGAAGGAGCAACATAAGTCATCGCATGCGATGGTGAAGTCAACCGAATCGAAATGAGCCAACCCTACCAGGTCAAGGTCGTCTGGTGCTACAAAACAAGACAAAGAGGGACCCAGGGGGTGGCGGGGAAATGATACCTCAACTAGTGGTAGGGATGATGATACGGTGGTGGTGGCGACTATCGAGGAAGTGGCGAGAGACGTGATGGAGATGGAGGCCACAAGAGAGGTGGGCACATGAGTGAGATCCAAGAAGTCAAGGCAACGATTGATGGTGGGCCAGAGAGGAGCAACACTCCCGGCTACTGATGCTTGTTGCCAAGATGGTGGTGGTGATGACGGTGGGGACATGGCGCTCCTCCATGGTGATGGCTCAGAGGCAGGGACTGATCGGGATTTGTAGCACGAGAAACGACGACAGTCTCGCAAGGCAGTCGGGTGAGAGAGAGAGAGAGGGAGGGGGGTAGGATGCGGGATGGCAAGGAGAGAGAGGAAGAGCGAGAGAGAGACAGAGAGAGAGAGAGAGAGAGAGAGAGAGAGAGAGAGAGAGAGAGAGAGAGAGAGAGAGAGAGAGAGAGAGAGAGAGAGAGAGAGAGAGATGAGGGCGGGGGTGTCGATGGGGTGGGCGAGAGAGAGAGAGAGAGAGAGAGAGAGAGAGAGAGAGATGAGGGGGCTGTCGGTGAGACGAGAGAGAGAGAGAGAGAGAGAGAGAGAGAGAGAGAGAGAGAGAGAGAGAGAGAGAGAGAGAGAGAGAGAGAGAGAGATGAGGGGGATATTGGTGGGGTGGGTGAGAGAGAGAGGGGGGGTGTCGGTGGGGTGGGCGAGAGAGAGAGAGAGAGAGAGAGGGAAAGAGACGGGGGGTCATGGTGAGGTGGGAGAGAGAGATAGAGAGATAGAGAGAGGAGAGAGATTTTATTTGTTTTTGTTTTTTTTTTGTTCTTGTTTTTTTTGGTTTCTTCTGTTTTGTTTCCTTTTTAATGTGTAATGTTAAAGAAATACTTAGAGGGGGATTTTTTTGATTAAATATTAACAACAAAGAAAAAATCAATACAAAAATTTTGTTTGAAGTAAAGACTACTTAGAAATTAGAACCATACGGGCACAGTGAAGGGAGTCAAGGGTTGAGGGTTGACGGGGTGCTTGGTCGAGGAGGAGAGGTAGGATCTCAAGAGAGAGGGATGAGGGGTGCATGGTAGATGTTGGGGAGGGGGTTGGTCAGTGAGTGGTAAGAGGAGAGAAGTGAGAGGTGAGGGGGTAGGGTGGTCGGTGGGAGATGGGAGATGGGAAGCAAAGACGTTACCCAAGAGAAAAAAAGAAAAGAGAAAAAGAAAAATACTAAGACTAATAATAAAGTGATAAAAAAGATAAAAAAATATGTACAACCCTTGTCATCTCACGACCCCTTGCCAGCCTGTCACACCTGAGGAGTCCAATACTTCTTCAATCTAGATCCGTTCACCGATGGGAGGGAGGCACCTTGGAGAGTTTCTAGTTGCATCGCACCCATGGGCAAGATCTCCACTACCCGAAAGGGACCCTGCCAAGCATACACCAACTTTTGAGCCTTTTTTAGATATTCAGAATTACAAACCAAAGCCAAATCGCCTTCAAAAAATTGGGAAAGTCTCAAGTGTTGATCGTGCCACACTTTGTGCCAAAGTTGCTACACCTCTATGGCCCTCCAAGCAAGTTGGCGGGTCTCTCCCAAGACTTCAAGCTACTCCTGTCGAGTTGAGTATGCGGGGTGATAGGTGGGGGCCCTAGGCTGCCCCACTCTAGATGATCCTCCATTAAATTCAAAAGGTAATACGGCCTCTAGCCTGAAAGTGAATTGAAATGGAGTGTGTAACGTGGTTGCCTTGTAAGCTATATGTGATAGGCCCACAATACTCTTAGGAGGGCTTGATCCCATCACTAAGAGGGCTCCTTGGCTACCCGTATAATAGGGACTTGCACAAATCCTTACTGGTGCTCTCCACTTATCTGTTAGCCCTAGGGTAGTAAGCACAAGACCTCTGGTGGAAGATTTGATAGCGTGCGAGCAAGGTATTCTTTGACTTTGTTCACTGATGATTTCTATGGGGGCACCCAAATAATCTAGTGAAGATGCTCTCATATAGAAAATTGGCCATTACAAGGGCGATGTTGTCCCGAGTGGCTCTGGCGTTGACCCATTTAGTCGCATAGTTGTGGTGGCCCACCAAAATGTACTCGCACCCAGTGGGGTGAGACTTTGGGGTGATGGGTCCCACAAAATCAATGCCCCACTTCTCGAACGGGGCTCCCAGGGTGAGGAAGCATGGAGAGGCAAGTAGTGCCTACTATCTGGTTTGGGTCCAGACCTTTGACATATGCCACATTATTGTTGCACACACTTTTGGCAACCAGAGAAAAGGGAGGGCCACCATAGACCAAACTGCATGATCTTTTGGGCAACGACATGGCCAGGAAAGTGACCTCCACGTGGTCCAGAATGAGCATCCTCCATGATGAGGGGAACCTCATGAGGGTGGACACATCTCCTCAACACTTCATCCTTGCCCATCTTGTACAACTATACTACAATGAGCTGATAAGGCTTACTCTTAAGTAAAAGCCTCCTCTTTGGCTCGACATCGACATTCTGGGAAAACCTAACTATGCTTAAAAGCATCACAGTCTCCTCATACCAAGTAGGGGTGGCATCCACAGCAAACAACATGCTGTCCTCTCTGGGAGATCATCACAAATCCCATCTTCAGAGGCTGGCTCCCCACTTAAGATTCTGGACATATGATCAGCCATGAAATGGTCCTTCCCTAGGTGGGACCATAATCTCAAAGTCAAATTCTTGAAAGAGAAGGAGCCATCTCCAAATCCTACCACAACCACCTGGGCTTTATTCAACAAATACTTCAGTGCTTGATGGTCCGTGAGATCACCATAAAGTGATGCCCTAATAAATAGTGTTTGAATTTTTGAAATGAATACACTATGGCCAAACCCTCCCACTCTATGGTTGAGTAGTTTCTCTCGGCCCTATTGAGCTACCTGCTTGCATAGTGGATAGGCCTATCCATCTTTAGTTCTACATCTGGTTGCACGAGTACTGCTCCAACTGCTATTACACTGGCATCCTGTGCACATGGAAGATCAACTCCCAATTCGAGGTGATGAGTATCAGAGCGTGCATCAGCATGTGCTTGAGAAAAGTGAAGGCTCTCTCTTGATCCATGCCCCAATGGAAGGGAACATCCAAGTGGAGCATACGATTGAGTGGAAATATCTAGATACGTACAGACGAACCGACGTTGGTAGCATGTATGCTCGAGCAATTCTTGCACGCCTTTAAGATTGGACGGAGCATTTAATCTGAGAATACTAATTATCTTGTTGAGATCCGAAGAAATACCATCTGGCTGAGATGATGTGACCCAGCAAGGCACCATGACCCACCAGGAAGTGGCACTTGAAGGGATTAAGGTGGAGACCCGATACCTTGCACTTCACAAACACCAAAGTGAGTTGAGGCATGTGTTCCTCTAGAACCACCACCCTTGGCATGCCTTTTTTCCCACTAAAGTTAGAGAAGTCATCCAAAAATATGTGTAAGAAATCATTCAAATACTCCTAGAAAATCTTGGTGGGGTGGCGGTCCTCTCGAAGGAGGCTGGGGCATTGCAAAGACCAAAGGGCATCATCCTATAGGCTTATGCTCCCCATTGTGTGACAAATACTATCTTGAGCTGATCCTTATCATTGATCACTACTTGGTTATAGCCATTGAACCCATCCATGAAGGAATAGAGCACATGGCTGGCCACATCTTCCAAAACCCGCTCTATGAAGGGCAAGGGAAACCCATCTTTGATTGTGCACTAATTGAGGGGTCTGAAGTCTACACATATCCTTATCTTGTTGGTTTTGTTTTTACCTACCTCTTACATCTTGTCTAGCTTTTTCTTCACCGCTTTTGAATATTTTGGATTCATGCAGTAGATGCCCTTCCTAACTGGCCGATTGCCTACTTTAAGTGGAATTTTGTGAGTGCAAATGACTAGATCTATCCCTGGGAGATCCTTCTTTAAGTGGAATTTTGTGTGTAAATGACTAGATCTACCCCTGGGATATCCTTGTAGGTCCATGCAAACACATCTTGGTGTTATCTGAAAAAGTTGGTGATTCTTTGAAGAGTGGAAGGGTCCTCCCATACCCAAGTTGCCTAAGATGGGGCATGGCTCCTTTATTATGCCTAGATTCAGCTCGCTCACCTCCTCGTGGGATAAGTGGTGGTTAGAAGAGGAGTTGTGCCTAGTGCTGCTTGATGGAGAGATAAGGAGTCGCGTGCTGGGGTGATGTCTAGAGGTAAATCACCAATGCGTTCGTCCATCTAGCCAGTGGGTATCTCTTCTACTGGCAAGGCTTCCTCCCCAGACTTGCGATGCTCTGCCCACCTCTCCTTGCAAGTACGTCTAGGAGGGGTTAGCACCTCTGATGACTCCTCTTGAGAGACCTTCTTTCTAGGTTGTCTAAAAAACTCTGGTTCCCCTAAACCTATGACCTCTATCACTTCTTGTTGAGATGCTGGTGCAGAGGAGGAGGCCAAAGTAAGCAAGGATTCTATTCAATCCCTACTACTTCTTCTTTTGAGAGCTCTTCTTCTTGGGACACCTCTTGAATGGGGTCTGGGTCCAACTCCACTATGTCCACCATATTTCACTGGAACCCCTCATAGGAATTTAACCAATTCCGTATAGGTTATGTTGCCTCTCCTTTTGAGCCAAATGAATCCCAAGCCTCATCCAATGGTGATCGTTTCCCTTCATCTGTCACATGAACTCCAACTAGGGGTTGGCTATCTCCTACTCTTTCTTGTCTCACTGGTTTCTTCCTCCTGAATGGGAATCATAGAATGTATGGCAGCACCCCTTGCACTCTCATTGGGGACTTTTCCAAGGGCAAGGTCACCGTACCCTCTCTTGCTTTTAGGGATATGCAAGTTGTCTAGGCCCCAATCATGGTTCATCCAAGCTGCCCTCAACCAAGGCCTTCCAAAAGCTGTAGAGTGGGAGGTCTAACACCACAAAATGCATTTCAAATTCAAAACTAACTGGAACTTGCCTGACTAATCCCAAGGGCATCACTTCCCTCTGGTCTACCATTTTGATGGCAAAGGGAACTATCTCATTAATTCAGAGACCCAAGGTTTTTCTAGGAGCTTCAGGCATGATGTTAACACCAGAACCACCATCCACAATGGCCCCTCTAATTTGAGTTCCTCCCATGGAGACTGTCACCCTTGGGCTTTGGTGATGATCAGGCACTCTTGGGGCTGTAAGGCATACCCTTGCTTGCTTCATGGGCCGTCGGCTATTACTAGATGTGGCTTCACCCTGAGTTGCCTTCGAATGGATAATAATTTTTGGCAAGCTTGATGGGGCGAGCTTGAATGAATCCGGTGAGCTTCGTGGTTATGCCACTTATATTCTAGCAAGCTTTTTGGCTAGATTAAGTTTATTTTGAAAAGGTTTGGTGAGCTTAGTGGTTACACTAGTTGTACTTCGCAACCTCATGGCTAATATTTTTCCACCCAATTCAATGTGAAATGATATCTTATAAATTTAGTACCCTATTACAAATGATTATTAATCAAGCAATATGTAACATGTGTGAAGTGACAAAAGTGATAAGTGCATATCATCAAATTTTAATTAAAACCTATGCATAGAAATCCTACTACATCATGTTTATTTGTACAAAAATAGCTCTACAATACATACTATGATAGAAATCCTACTACACCATGCTTATTTGTACAAAGAATATCTCTATAATGCTTATTTGCACAATGAATAGCTCTACAATACATACTACCAGTTTTTCATAATGTATAAATCTAAGCATGCATATATAAGGTATAAATCTAAGATAGTTTGGTTCATTGACCCTTCTCCTGAGATAGTGACTCATGGCTCTTAGTGTTTGTGGCTATATGGTGGCAATCCTATCAGATAGTTTTAGTGGGATCCATGAGAGTGGGAGGGGATTGTTGCCTTCGATCCATTGAAAAGCCTTTCCTTTTTTGGTTTCAGGGTCCGGAATGCCAGGCTTCTCCTCACTCTCGACAGATGCATAGGATCCCTACTCTCAGGCCCCATTGGAGAGTTATGATATCACTTCAACGATATAGTGTAGATATTAGCATAGGCTTTGGCATTCATACAGAAGGAGCCAGATCTCAGATTTCTTTTGGTTATTTTTACATGGTGGTCTTCCCACCAATCAGTGGAGATTGGTCTTTAGTGTAGCACTTACCTGCCCGAAATGTGCGGCAGATTTTGAGACTGTACATCACTATTTATGGGGATTCAGCACTGCACAACAGATTTGGGGTTCTATAGCCCAACTTATGGGAAAATTGAGTGGTCGTGCCATGCATGTGACTTGGGGGGCAGTTGCTTAGCTCTCCCAGTCCCCAGTCCGTAGCTTTTTTATGAGGGCGGTGGTATAGACTCTGCTATTTTCATTCAAAGAGGTATTGCCCAACATGGTTTGTTGTAGGATGTCCCTCACTCTGCTTATAAACTCCCTAGACAGAGGATTGACACAATTTGGGAGACTGTTGCCAGTATCATAGCATGGCAGATTTAGAGAGCTAGATGCACGTAGGCTATTAAGGGTGTCCAGATCTTTGGATCTCACTGCATTAGTACTATATGGGGTGATATCATCCATATTCGCATGGCTACTTGGGCTCGTATTCAGGGGTCCTCTCATTCCGCGTAGGCAAAGCATGTTATATTTATGCACGAGTGGGACCATGGCATTTTCTTTTCCTCTAGTCCCACAAGTTTCTCATGGCATCATGATGTTCCTGATGAGTGGTTGAAATCACCTTACATATTGGGGTGATTCTATTCTATTCCGGCTTATAGTTGTGAGTGTTGTATGTTTTTTTCATACTTAATAGAAGCCTCTTTCTTGATTTTTAAAAAAAGGTATAAAACTAAGCATGTGTATCAAGGTGTCCTTGCATCTGTTATCACATTGTACTATGTCACACATAGATTATACTATTATAGATTATGTCACACATAAACACTTTGACCTTCAAATAATTTATGAAGCGATCCCCTAGCTAGAGGCCATGTAAATCTTAGCAACGTCAGCACCATCCACATAAAGTACACTTTTCCCATTGGTGCTCACAACCAATGCAACTGGGCTATCCAACTAAAGGCTGGTTTTTACATCAGATGGATGTAAAAAATGTGTTCTTGCATGGTGACTTGCAAGAAGGATCAGCCACCAGGTTTTGAGGATATAAGTCACCTAGAGTATGTATGTAAGCTTTGTAAGGCCTTGTATGGGCTGAAGCAAGCTCCACGAACATGGCATGACAAGATTGTTAAGTATCTTGTCACTATTGGTTTTCATATGGCAAATGCAGATCACTCTTTGTGTGTGCGCAAGAGTGATAAGGATATTGTGATCATCACCATATATGTAGATGATCTTATTGTTGGAGGTGAAAACTTGGATGACATGGAGCATGTGAAAAGTCTTCTCAAAAGGAAGTTTGAGGATGAAGGATTTGGGAGATCTACACTACTTTTTGGGAATTGAGGTCATTTGCACACCCCCGAGGGTATTTGGCTGTCACAGAGACAGTATGCATTGGACATGTTGTCCAAGTATGGGATGGCTGATTGTAAGCCAATCTCGGTGCCATTAGATCAAAATGGCAAGCTTAGTGCGGATGCAGGTTGTGTGTTGGAGGATCCCACTATACAGGAAGATTGTGGTGGGGAGTTTGATCTATTAGCAGGCCAGATTTGAGCTACACTGTTGGCTTAGAGATCCAGTTTATGTAGGTTCCATGCAAACCACATCTTGACAGTGTGCAATGTACACTTTGGTATTTGAGGGCCACTATTGATTATGCATTGTTTTATATACAGCAGGTGTACCATTAGAGCTATATGGGTACATAAATGCAAATTGGGCAGGTACCATCTCAGACAGGAGATCTACCAGTTGATTTATGTTTTCATTGGGGAGTGTTGCTGTGACATGGAGCTGTAAGAAGCAGCCCACAATTGCCTTGTCGAGTACAGAGGCAGAGTATAGAGGAGTTGCGGTGGCAACGTGTGAGGTAGCTTGGTTATGCAAGCTACTTGTTGATTTGGGGTTGCATGTGGAGAGAAAGATTGTCATATATTGTGACAATCTTAGCAGTATATAGTTGGCCAGGAACCCAATTTTCCATGCACGGACAAAACACATTGAGGTACATTACCACTTCATCAGGGAGAGAGTCTTGGCAGGCAACACCGACTCGGCCTACGTCAGCACACACGATCAGGTCGTTGACACCTTCACGAAGGGCTTGGGAGCTAAGAAGCTTCGCAGATTTTGAGATACGATTGGAGTTCATGAGCTGGAGTTGAGCTTGAGGGGGAGTGTTGAGATGTCAAGCTCAACATGAGGTGACACTCACGAGGCGCCTGCGGCGTGACCTTTCGACATTTATATCACTGGCGGGTTTGGTAGCTGGCAGCACCGATATATCTTTGCCAGAGATTCTACAACTAGACTACACCGACTAGTCCACATCTACATTATGGATCGCTTGTAATTACGCTATTATGTGTGTTAGTCACTTTATCTTCTTTGTATACATTTTTTGTTGTGTGCGAAGAAGAAGAAGAAGAATTTTCAGCCTCACCTTGTGTGTTCTCTTCTAGGGGTTTGTGTGAGTGTGTGTGTGCTTGCAAGAGCTCAAGCTCTCTTCTCCCCTACATCTTTTCATGTATGTATGTATGTATGTATGTATGTATGTTTTAATGTAGAGTAAATGAGGCAGAGAGATCAAGTTTTGTGACTATTGAGAAACTGAAACTAGCCATAAATTCAAATTTTTCATGAGTTTGTATTTTTCCAATTCTACTATAATCTATACCTTTTAATCAAGTTGTTGAATGAGTATTGGTGTTTTACATTTGAGTAGGAAGCTCACTAAAACACAATTGGTGTTGTCATGAACTTGCAAAAACAAATGTGAAATAGCTATCAAGCCCACTAAAATAGGCTTGACATAGCCATCCTAAATGGGAAAGTTTTTTTGGTGAGCCTAGGTAGGCAAGCTTTGGCAGTTTTAGTTCACTAAAATAGGCTTGACATAGCCAAGAAGCTCGCTAAAATTGCCAAAGCTCGCCTACCTAAGCTCACCCAAAAGAACTTTCCCCCTTCGAATCCACCCACCAATGTTGGATCAAGCCTAGCAGTTGCTCTCCTATTTCCTAGCTCAAACCACATAATTAAGGTAGGGTGATTTCCACCTTTGCCCCTGCCAACACTCCCTCCCAACGTAAATTACTAACCTTGGGTTGGGTAGACCCCTCACCCACCTTTGAAGTTATAGTAGTTGGGGAATGACCAAGGTAGGGGCCGCTTCCATCCCCATGGGTGCTATTTGAGTGAAATCCTCCATGGCCTTCTGATAAGCTTGTTCCAAAATGGATGGGTGGAGTGCACCATTAGGGGAGGATTTGGTTCTTTGGGGCTCCTTGGGACCAGGTGACTACCAAACTATTGGAGTGTCAGCCTTGGGAGATGGCACCACTACTTCCACCATGTTAACCAATGGGGTTTTAGGATTCCCCATCCTCAGTGATGGTACCTTTGAATGTTGGTAGTTTAATTTGCATGTGGCTAAGGATAGTAGAAGCCAATGGCTTTGGCCCTAGTGGAGCCACCATAGGGTTAGAAGAGGAAGATGTTGAGGGAAGAGTAAGGGAACGAGGAAGAATTGTACGACAACTAGTTCAAAGAGGAGAATGAAGGGGTGAATTACCTCTAGAAGCTCTAGTATTTGGGAGCATACACAACACTCCTCTCACCACGATTAAAAATCACCAAAAAAGAAAAGGAAAATTTTTGAGACTATCCTTGACCTCTAGGAGAGTCCCATCGTGATTGTGCCAAATCTTTGTCTTAGCTATGGATGACTCCAGCGGTCCTCACTAGAGGGAACTCGCAGACTACCTACACAATCACGAGGTTTAGGGAAAGAGAGTGTGGATCCTGTCAGGGAAGTATACCCGCCAAGGTTTGGTCCACCTCACTAGTTAGACATGTAAGACCTACGCTTCACACCATATCTACCGTGGTCTCTGACCACCTCCTAGCATCCACACTTTCCTAGTGAAATCATCAATAAGTGTAACATAATACCTCAAATTGTTTGCAGTCTTGGTCGGTCTCCTATATATCCTAATGTATAACATCCAATGGCCTTACAATGATGTGATTTTTATGTGAGAAAGCATGTTTGGCATACTTTCCAAACTAGCATGCTTCACATAATTTATGAGAGAACACTTTACTTTTCTCCTTCATGAAATAAATCCAAACTTTCCTAGTCTTATCACATCAATAGGTGTAACGTAATACCTACAATTATTGTAGTCTTGATCAGTCCCCATACATCCAATGGCCTTGTAGTGACGTGTTTTTCATGCAATAAAGCATGTTTGGCATTCTTACCAAGCTAGCATGCTTCTTATACTTTGTGCATACCATTAACCTTAAACTTCGACAAGCCTGCAATAATATTTTGGCCATGCATAGACTTCAACCCGTTGTATATTTACATGACTAATGTGCTTGTGCCATATGTCAGTATTTATAATGGCCTATCCCATACACAAACATGGCTGCCATTTTTGATACCCTTTGCAGCCAAGCGGCATTGATTTTTGATACCCTTTGCAACCAAGCAGCATTGATTTTTGATACCCTTTGCAACCAAGAGGCATTGATTTTTGAAGTCTTCCACAAAACACCCTTGAGGATTAAACATCACTTTGCATACGTTTCCACAAAACACCCTTGAGGATTAAACATCACTTTGCATACGTTTCTCAACCATCTATCCAACAAAACCACGTTCTTTGTAATATTTGGAATATGCAGTATATCTACCAACAAGTGCTCCATTTTCCCATCCTACATAGATAAGGAAACTTTACCAACATGCACAATGGGGTGTGCAGTATCATCACATGTTTCTACATAACTTGATTTTTTTTCATTTTTTGCATATCTGTAAAACCATTCACCATGATTGGTCATGTGGTTAGAAGCGCTAGAATCCACATACCAAATATCTCTTGATCTTGACACATCTCTTGTCATGGAACTATATGCTATATCACAAAAGCTTCTCACTTATATCTCATCACCCTGTTAACTTTGGGAATTAAAGAACTAGACACACTACCTCCTTATGGGAAAAGATATCTAATGAGAGGACAAGAAAGAGTCGGTGTGTTCCTCCTCTAGAACTGTTGCCTCCAGAGGTGCAACTACCAAGAATAGATCTCTCACAAATGAAGTTGAAGAAGAAGAAGAAGAAGGACCACTAAAGAAGATCAAGCCCACCTCCTCCCAACCCTGAGTCTTGACTAATGCCACAGCAATTCCAGGCACATTGTTGCTTTTCTGTATTTATCAATTGTATTGTACATGTTAATGATAAGGACTTCAGTGTGTCTTTTTGTTGTGCTCTATGGATCAGAAATTAATTGTGCACCTTTGCAAAGCTTCAAGATCAAAGAAGATACTGTTGTGCTGGTTAAAGACTACCTCTCTATCTTTAGCAACATATGTTGCTTCAATATGTATTGGTGAACCATGCTCCTCAACAAACACCTCTGAGTTCACATGTTGGTGTGCAGACTTTACTTGCATTGTTTTTGGTGTAGTAACGAGCCTTTATGCTTTTTACTTTGACATTTCTCTGCTAGTGCTTTAAAAAGTTTGTTATATCCTTTTTGAGAGATGCCAATCTCATCCAAAATTTCCTGCACCTGAGTTGCATCAAGCTGGTTCTTATTCATAAAGAAAGACACATGCTTCTCATTGATTTTTTGAAACTTCTTTTGATCCATCATCCCTTCCACTATTCTTTTTGGTACCAAATGACTATAATGCACTCCAACTTCGGAATGTACATTGGACTCTGGATGAAGTAAAGATCTACAAATAGAATAACATCATTGATTATACTAATGCCTACTTTCAAACAAATGACCTAATTAAAAAATAGTAATATATATGAAACAAGAGTCTACATTACCTCACAGCCTGTACTCACTTCTTCATCCCTCCAGTTCCAACTTTCATTTTCTCTATGTTGCTAAGTCGCCTTATCCTTTTACGTGGCCCTAATGTTGTGTCCTTTGTCCTCAAAGTATCGATCTTCTTCTCTAAGTCTTGAATTGTTTCTTTGTTTTCCATAAGCTTTTGGGCATACAACCCATTTAGTTGTTTTATTTTGGTAGTCTTCTTCCGTAGTAGTAAATCCCTCTATTGCTCTACAACTATTGCTTTTGCTTCCAAGTGTTGAGCGTGACCCAATAAACCCTGTCTACCATCACCTATGAAATGTAGTAGGTTAGTAATGTTGAAAAATGGAGGTGGTGCATTTGTAAATGGATCCTTGGGATATATTGATCCATCTAGCACAAGTCCAAATGGCAATCTCCATTATTCCTCCTTTGTTCTTTTTGCTCATGGGATAAATAAAATGTATTGTTGCATTTCTTCAGTGGTGGTGGTAGTACTCAGATTTTGTATGTCCACATGAAGATGGTAAGTATCATATCTTCTTGTTGCATTTCTTCAGTGGTGGTGGCTGGTACTCAGATTGTATGTCCACATGAAGATGGTAAGTATCATATCTTCTTCTTTGTGTGTCATTTCTACTATTGTTACTGAGTACTTGATTGTCTCCATGTGTTGATGTTGGATTAATTGCAATCCCCAAATTAGGATTAATGTTCTCATTTGCAAAGCTAGTGTTCTATGTCGCCATTTTTAAAGATTAGCGAGTTAAAAGGGGAATTAGCTCGATCAGTAAAAGGACGTTTTTGGAAGAAAAAAACCCATAGGCACGATTAATTGGAATCCCCAAATTAGGATTAATGTTCTCATTTGCAAAGCTGGGATTCTCTGCCGCCATTTTTAAGATTAGTGAATTGAAAGGGAATTAGCTCGATTAGTAAGGACATTTTAAAAAAAAATCACCACGAGCACAAAATTATTTTTTGACAGATGAATCATTGAAGCTTCCATACATAACTACCTCAAATCTATGAAATCTCATTTTGACAAGGTTTACGTGCATCCAATCAAATATTCAAGAGAAGTGAACCATTGAAGCTACATTTTTACATTATGAATGTGGCCACCTCAGAAAACTAATTGAAAGTAGCAATATTCTATGCATATTTTAATGTATGGAAAATATTTATTATAATATTAAAAATAGATAAAAATGAGTTAAAATAAAAATTTAGATATTTTTTAGACCTTTCGATTATCTATCTCTAAGCTAAGCTGGCACTTCTTAGAGGGCCCAAAATTGAGTCCAAGTTTCTCCTAATAGCTGACACAAATCTGCTCAGATTCTTCGTCTAAGCGAAGCTGGCACTTCTTAGAGGACCCAAAATTAAGTCCAAGTTTCTCCTAATGGCTACACAGATCTGCTGAGATTCTGCCTCTGAAAGCCTCATGATGTCTCTAGTTAGAAATGAGTCCTCTAGGATTCTCTACTATCCTCTAGCATTAGCTGGCCTTATGCCACATCCATAGGGTCTCCATGGTCCCTTTCTTGACCCTCATATGACCTTCTGCTGAGACTGAAGTAGACTAGATTCTGCCTTAGTAATCTAACACATAACTGGTTGACTCACAGGCCTATACTAAAACAGAATCTTCCTCAAGTGTCCTCTAGCATCTGCACGCCCTCAAGCTACAATAATCTCAACAAGATATCACATTGTTAGCTCCCTGTAGGCTCACAACTGACTCTAATCACATTGTCCTCTCAACGATGGGGCTAAAGTGACTCAGCTAACGGAGGATTCTTCTCTTTTGCGTCCGCTGAGACCTCAAGACACTCTGAGCTCTCAAACCACACTAGTATCCATCGTTTTAAATACTTAGCACTGCTGATGACAGCAGCTTCATCACAGCTGCCACCACAGAAATATCACCAGGCATCTAACCCTTTAGATTGCTAATAGCTATCAATCCCCAGACTATGAGACCTTATACAAAACTACCCCCCTTCAAACCAGACAAACTAAAGCAAAGCCAATACACCCTTAGTTGACATATCGACACACCTAACTAACATTGTACCTTCCAAACAAATTCTAACTAAGTCAAAACCGGTTAAGAATCTGTCTCACCAGTCATCATATTGACACCCTTAGGGGTTCACCTCCTCAAACTCTATCAAATCAACTCATTCGTCACAGCACAAACCTTAAAACACAAGACTTTACCATCATTCACTACTCTTCTGCTGACATGAACCAAACACTTTAATTTCATAAGATAGGCAAAAACATATCATTGTCTCAATAACCCTAAGACTTGGGTTCAAACAAAATATGAAAACACCGAGAAAACATAGAGATTCTTCAAGAACCAACATCAAAATTCTCTGTAGCCAAACACTACAGGTCTCCACCTTCAAATACAACAATAAACAATTAAGCAAAACGTTAATCTAGTCCAAGTCTCTAACATAGCTGCATCTCAAGGATCTTAGGGAACACACCTCCTACAAGAATGTTTACTTCTTGTGCACTCTCTGCTCTAGACGACTCCATGCTTCCTCACACTGGACTATCCCTCTATCTGCAAAATTTCCACAACTAGATGAACTCTAGCCTGCTAACTGCAACCAAACAAGATTGACCTGTAGAAACTCACTTCTTGCAGTCTCGACTCTAGTGGTCTCTCAAGCCCACCCCCTTGCATCTCTCCTATCAAAAGAACTCAATTTCCCTCTTTAGGCACATCGTCACCTTTGTTTGTTCCAAAAACCTGTGCGGCCCATCTCCTTGGGATCACCATACTTTTTCCTTTTTGATTTCTTGCACCTCCACCTATATATTTGGATGCCACATCCTCCAAACCCATTTAATTTACTTTTCCCTACCTCTCTCGTCAAATACTCACAGGCACCCAGTCAGCTTAGTGTTGTGCCTATATCAAAGGGCACAACCCAACCAGGCTTCTTGTTAGCCCTTTATTTAGTTCCTGCATTCACAGATATCCCAATGCCATCACATGATTTAGAACCTCTTCCTAGCCCGAGTGCTTCCATTTGGCATTCATCCCACTCCCCAAAAGCATCAACATCTATAAGAGAAACATTACTAAATTGCCCGTCCATACGACCTCCAAGAACCTAGAGTAAAGAAATCTCATCAAAAGAATCTTCAAAAACATGATGATTACCCGCTAGTATAGAGCTATAGGTCTTCTCAAACCATTCTTTCTCCTGCAAAATAGATTTAGCATAGACACCATCCTTCTACCTACTCTTTACAACATCTACACCTTGGGTCTACTCCCAATAATCAACATCCTGTATGCAATCACTCATCACAGCCACTTGGCTGAATACTCACATAGCCTATACCTATAGGCCCAACATCATCTACAATAATATCCCCATCATCCACTTCAAAGCAGGTCGCATCAATATTATTCAAAAGAGTATCAACAAAACACAAGGAGCATCTTGTAGTTCGCTCGCATCTAGCATTCACAACAAACCCAAACCCTAACCCTAACAATATAGCCAGTGATGTATAGCCACATGCCTTGCATCATCACCTGAGAGTAGGCACCACTTCTAAAATAAATTTAGATGCCCGCTTCACAGCACCATCTTCCTCTAGTTCTCTTTCTAAAAACACACAGTCAGCATCCTTCAAACCTGTATTTACCTCCTTTGAAAGCATATCAACAGTCAGCTCTCCAAGACTCCATGAGCATCATCACATTTATCTTCTATTATTGACTTAAACAAACTCTAATCCAAATCAATTTCCTCGTCTAACCCATTCAAAGACTTTGTGACTTCCATAGTAACTCCAGCCATATCCACATCGTCAAACTATCTCAGGGGTTGCACCCGATCCCTATCAACATTAAAAAACTCTGACACAACAAGATTCAAACCGCCAACTTGTTCAGCTAACCTTTGAATTTTTTGATGTAGTCCATTCTGCCTCTACCTAGTTCCTCAACCCTTGGCGCTTCCATAAAGGTCTCCCACTGTACATGTAGATTCATTGGCAAAGCTTCCAACACAAGTCTGCTGCTTTCCTCTCCTTTCTTGCCAACTCCTTCTTCCTCAGTATCTTCCTCTATTGCTCAGTTGCTATTCTCACAGCTTCAACAAAGGTTCTTGGATCTTTCAATTCCACCTTCACTGTGATGCTCTCATGCAACACACCAATGAACTTGCCCTTTTTTAGAAAATCAGGTGGTACCTGATTATCACCCAAAGCTTTTAGAAGCTTTCTCCAAATAGCCTCAAACCTACCAAACCAAAACAGACATCTCTTCATTCTCTCCTTGATTCAGCCTACAAAGTTCTCTCCACAAGTCTTCTGGGCTGTCAGCTTTCCCATACTTTCTCTTCAAGGCTCCCTTCAACCTGTCCCAGCTTTCCCTACTATCAACATCCATGGCCTCATATTCAAACCATTCTCTGGCTTCATCTTCTAACAACAAGTATGTCATCCTCAGCTTATAAGCATCATCATCTCTACCATTTCCTAAAGCCACCAATTCAATCCTTCTCAAGAATTGGGTGACATCCTCACCCTTCTATCCTTTGAACACCTCATATCCAAAATCAGCAATTGGTAAAGCTACATATTCATTGGCAAAGCTGTCACCACAAGCCTGCTTGCTTTCCTCTCCTTTCTTGCTAGCTCCTGCTTCCTCAGTCTCCTCCTCCATTGCTCAATTGCTATTCTCACAACTTCAACAAAGGTTCTTGGATCTTTCAATTCCACCTTTACCGTGATGCTCTCATGCAACACACCAATAAACCTGTCCTTTTTTCAAAAAATCAGGTGGTTCTCGATTCTCACCCAAATCTTTCAGAAGCTTTCTTCAAATAGCCTCAAACCTGCCAAAACCAAAATAGACATTTCTTCATTCTCTCCCTGATTTAGCCTACAGAGTTCTCTCTACAAGTCTTCTAGGATGTCAGCTTTCCCATACTTTCTCTTCAAGGTTCCCTTCAACCTATCCCAACTTTCCCTGTTAGCAGCCATGGCCTCATATTCAAACCATTCTCTAGCTTCGTTTTCTAACAATAAGTCTGCCATCCTTTGCTTATAGGCATCATCATCTCTACCATTGCCTAAAGCTACCAATTCAGTCCTCCTCAAAAACTGGGTGACATCCTCACCCTTATGTCCTCCGAACATCTCATATCCAAACTCAACCATTAGTCCTGAGTTAACCAACAAGTGGACTCCAAAACCTACTGACTAAATCTCTAAATAAAATCCTTCTGATCCCTAGTGGGGGCACCAAATGATGTGTGGGGCTGGGTGATGGCCTCTATACACCACCAACAAAGCACACAAGAAGAAAACACTATGGGATTAGAACTGGGAAACACTAGAATCCCAGCTCTAAGGGCACCAACTAGACCTGCAAACAACTGTCCCCATCCCTCTTACGCCTATATATTTGGATGCCACATCGCTTTTTACCAGCTTGGATTGACTTCACACCTTCATATGTACGTTACATCCATCTATACACTAGGTTTGGGAGGGGCCAGGAATTCCCACACACCGTCTTATAAAAGATAAAAGTGCAAAGTATCTTATAAAAGATAAGTGTCCATTCGAGTGGGTAAGATGGCAAAGTATCTTATAAAAGATAAGTGTCCATTCGAGTGGGTAAGATGGCAAAGTGCCTTATGGTAGGTCGGGCAAGTGAAACCATGTTAACTAATGAAGTGTATAATAAATAATAAACTTTTATTTGAAGTTAAGTATGTGATATTTTATTTCTTGAAAAGATGCAAATTTCTTTCTTAGTTGAATCTACATAAGTTCTAGAATTTTATTTCAGATGTGAGAGAGAGAGAGAGAGAGAGAGAGAGAGAGAGAGAGAGAGAGAGAGAGAGAGTACAAAAATGATGGAAAGCACACATGGTTAGAGTTTCATGACAAAAGCAATCTAGAGATATATATTATGGAAAATTATATAATCTTCTTAGTAGTCATGCTCTTTTTATTGTTGAAGTAGTCACACTTGTTTTGTTGTTAAAGTAGTGAAGAGTTGAGGATTTAAATTTTTAAACTTTTTTCTTTTTTTTTACCGGTATACTGATTGTTTTGGGGTCAAGTAGAGTAGGTAGGCTATGCATATGGTAGTGCTTACCATCTCCTCTAACTATACCTATATGTCTTTTATGGGAAGGGCATATTGCCCTATTGACCTACTCGTCTTCTTGATAGTGGCCTTGTCCTTGTAAGATTTTTAAATACTTATAACATCACAATGCTAATGAGGCTATGGTTGATGATAGCTAATGATACGCTTAACTTTTTAAGGTGTTAAACTAGTTTGCATAGGACTCTTGAGTTTTAAGGTGTTAAACTAGTTTGCATAGGATGTTTGAGTTTCTACTTTTTCATATGTATATCCTTTAATGTACAACCTTGATAAATACTTAATCACTTAATGACTAAAGTCATAATCATACTTGTAAAGGTAACTCACGACTTTATGAAGCACATTTAATTTACTAATGTAGTGGAAAAGGCTAGCTAGAGTTGTAGTGCCTTACCCCTAAAAAACTATTTGAAGTATTACTTTTGGTGAAAAGTAATAAATATAGAACCCTTTAATCTTGAGGTGTTATTTGTATGCTTACATGTAATTTGTGGGAAGGATATTGTACCTTTATGAGATGCTCTTAAACCTTTTGAGGAATGAATAGATCCTACTCACAGTATTAACTAATAAGCTTTTGGTTAGCTCTTACATATGCTCTACAAAGTAGCATTGTTTTTTAGTTTAAGATTACTATAAAGAATGTCAATATTTGGTTTGGCTAAATGGATACTTATAGCATAATGGCTAAATGACTACTTATGCCTAAGTGATGGGTTCCCATTATGGAAAGGCCCATGGAGCTATATGGAAAAGCTCATAATATATATATATATATATATTGGGAATAATAGTTATATATATTACTATTAACAAAGGAAGCCCTTTATAAAAAGTCCTCCTACATCCCTTCTCTTAGATACATCAGATTTTGAAGCCAACTGACCACTCTAAACATTTAGAGAGCTTCCAATTCACTATTAAGTAATCTGCATATAAGGTCCCACCTTTCATCTTCCCAAACAAAAGAAGAGTGTCCCCATAAGATGTGATACCCTAGTTGTATACAAGCAACCATCATGGCTTCAGAAGTGCAACCCTTAGGAGATTGCTTCTCCAAGACCTCTCCACTTGACCAAATCTTCACAATTGGTCTAGTTCCCAAGGGGTTCTCAATAAAGTCCACAAAGGTATAGACAGGCTACTTCTCTTTCAGGTACCACCTTCTTGTTTTTGGCCCAAACTTAGGTTGCTTTACTTTCACATTAAGCCCTGAATATCCTTGCATGATGACAACAGTTAGGATGGCCTAGTATGTACAAGACTTTGCCAATCTGTAAATAAGATAATCTAATCCCAACCTGAAGGGCCTGAATTAGCTGTACTACAACAACATCATTCAATTTATTGGCACAATATACTGACCAACACATATGAACACATTTATACATTAGTTCTAGCACATAATATACTGACCACCACATATGAACACATTTATACATTAGTTCTAGAACACTACCCCAAGACTAGTCTCTTTCTGAAAAGTATATTGTTTCTAGAATTCCAAATCTCCCACAAGCAATAGAATCTAATTATGTTAAATACTAAATCTACAGCTTTATCAGTGCCAGCAGCTACGACCAGTCTAACCATGACCCAATCCCCCCAAAGCCCTTGCACCCCTATGTTGCTTGAGACCCATTTCCCAATTCTACCCCATACCCCTCTAATAGTTGGACACTCCCAGAAGGCATGCCTCCCATCCTCCAGAGCAGTTTTGCACTTAGGACAACAAATCAGAAGTGAAATTTCTTTGTGGTAACTTAAGCCCTATAGGAAGATCCCCCATGCAAACCCTCCACAAAGAATACTTGGGCTTTCACTGGAATGTTTGGTTCCCAAATAATTTTCCACCTCTTTCTCTAGATACTAGCATTCCATCAACAACATAAGGTTAAAGAATATTTTATGTCAAGCCTAGGCATGCAACCATAGTGAATGCTTGTTTGGCTTACTATACATTTGTTTAGTTTTATGACGTAACAAGAATATGGAGTATAAGTACTTTGAATGACTTCAACCATGTACATTTTAGATAGTGATAACATGTGTAAAGCATTGAATAATACAAAGTATAGTACTTTTGATGACTTTAACCTTGTGCATTTTGGATAGTGATAACATGTGTAAATCATTGAATAATATATCTTTTATGGTTAAAGTTTTAGCTAAGATGCTATATCCACAGTCAACTAGAAAATCACCTTTGCATGAAACTTTCCACATAACATGATTATACTTTCGCACTTATGGGTAGTGCACCCGACTAAGTCATGCCCCCCATAATTGTTTGCTTACTCCACTTATGGGTAGTGCACCCGACTAAGTCATGCCCCCCATAATTGTTTGCTTACTCCACTTAAGGGTAGTGCACCTGACTAAGTCATGCCCCCATAATTGTCTGCTTACTCCACTTACAAGACTAATGTATTTTGTACCACTTGCCCTTAAAAATAATAAACAAACAATAAATTTACTTGATTGATTTATGTGGATGCTATAGAACAATGGAATATTATGTACCTAGATAAGTGGATAATTTATGTCTTTGTTCTCTCTATTTACTATTTCAATAGTTGTTACACTATGTTAACTCTATTTACTATTTTAATAGTTGTTATGCTATGTTAATAATATTAATGATCCCAAGTTTGCAATGTCACAAAATCACATGGAATATTGTGCTCGCATTTTGAAGTGGGACAAGTCCATGATGTGTACCTTTGCATTTACAAACATATGGTTCTAACTATTTCTAGTTTTGGTGGTTCAAGTACATTCCTTTGCCCACTTACATGACAGTTCCATAATAGTGAAGCTTTGGTCCCCCCTCATGCTATCAAAAGTTTCATGTGTGTTTTATTTGGTTGTATTAGCAAATCTGTTTGGAGTTGTGTACTTAGTTCTAGTTGACTTATAATGTTATCAATAACCTTTTGTTCACTTATAGCTTTTGTAAGTCATGATCAGTGATTATACTACTTTCAATAGCAATGTACAAATTTCAATTTTATTTGTATTAGTTGACCTAACTTTTGTCTTTTAATGTTTGCATTCTAATTAGACAACAATAATTATGTATGTATATCCATATGTATACCTTGCAATCTTGCTCATGACATGCATGTTCTAATACATGAGTGTTAGTGGCTCCCCAAGTTATGCATGTTAGTGGTTCTCTAAGTTCCTGGTTGACATCAAATTTGTGGAGCTTTGCTATTACATCTTTGAACTTTTTTTGTACTAAACAAGTTTCTCTCAAGGAACAGATTCATACTTGTCTTCTCTAACTCTAGTACCTATTGTAGATGTTTGGGGTTATATTTTTGTTAGCTATTGACTGACTATTAGATAGGTATAACATTGATTTAGATGAGCTGTCCCCATCAAGCATTTGGGGAAGAGAGAGAGAGAGCGAGAGAGAGAGTGAGAGAAAGGGAAGACGAGACGAGACGAGACCGCTTAACGTCGACTTTTTTGATTTAAAGAAACCAATCGAACGAGAGAGAGATTACATACTTAACGAGACGAGACCGCTTAACGTCGACTTTTTTTTTGATCTAAAGAGACCAATCAATCGACGGAGAGAGAGAGATTACATACTTAACGCTTGTTCTTGAAACACGTCATAGTCTACGAAGAATGACACACGCCTTACGGAAGGACATGATCAGTATGACAGCACACCGTGCCACACGAAACTCAGCGATCTAGCCTGCGAAGAATGACCGGAGCGCCGAAGCGAGGTCGGAGGGTGAGCTCGGAGGCGGGGCAGTGGCGATAGTTGGGAGATACGTCCAGCTTGAACCTCTGCAGCACCATAGCGACCACCAGCTTGGCCTCCATGAGTGCCAGGTTCTGGCCCACACAGCTCCGAGGGCCTTGCAGAAAGGGCATGTATCCAATCGAGCCCTTCTTACACGCCTTCCCCACTCCACGTGCAAACCGCTCTGGATTGAACTCGTGCGCATCCTTCCCCCATATTTCCTTGTCATGATGTATGGCCAGTATGGGGATGGTGAATGCCATGCCCTTCGGTATGTCCATGTCGCCGAGCTTCATGTCGCCCAGCGCTGCCCTCAATGTTATTGTCACAGGTGGATACAACCGCAAGGTTTCACTGAGTACGGCCTCCAGCTGCATGCCATACATACACATCCATCAAGACAATTCAGGTAATTTTTTCTTTTCTTTCTTAGAATGTATAGATCATACATGCATGACATGCATTCATACATGTCAAGATATCTGAGGTAACTTCTTATCTGATTTTAGACGTATATTTCACCTCTCAGGTAGTTTGTTTTTAGAGATATTTTTCATGTATGCATTATTGGGGAATGCAAGATACATGGCTGAATTTGATGATCGTTTCTTGTATGCATGATGTCAGAAAAGTCTTGCATAGCAATTACCGTTTTCATTCGAGAGAGAGAGTCTGCCTTTGGTGGACTACTCCCACATAATTCAAAGACCTCGACCCGAGCACGCTCTTGCCACGATGGATATTCGGCCAATAGGAGACTTGTCCATGTTAGGAGCTTTGCAGTGGTGTCGTGGCCAGCAAAGAATATCGTTTTGCACTCATCAACAATCTGCTGAATGGTAAGTTGTGATATTTTCTCGTCCACCGCTACAGGTTCATCCCCTTTCATTAGTAAACCCAGAAAATCTGTTTGACATAGTTTCTGTCCTCTGTCCTTTCGCTCTTGAATGAGTTGGCGGATGTTACGGTCTATACGTTTCTTAACCTTACGCATTTCTCTGAAAGAAGCAAAGGGAAGAAACCTGCAAAAAACAAGGGTCAGTGTATATTAATGCGGGAAATTATGTTTAGTGTATGCATACCACCTGCAAATATCCATAAGACCAACTCTTAAGGCCCAAACAAGTGTGCACATGTGCATCCATAGGGGTATCTAGCCATCCCGATCCCGTGGACATTCACTTAGAAAATACTAGGCATTGTCCAGGCAACAAAACAATGTCACACAAATTTTAAAAATGTCCAAGCAAGCATCGATGATGCATATGCACATGTAAACTTGGATAGTCACCCATCTAATCTCTTCCATAATAGTCCTTGGCCATGGAGTAAATCCCATGTACATGGCCAGAGCGTACAAATCCTACGGACCCTGCCCAGTGCATCCAAAGACGATCTCTATGGGCTCCACCGGAGATCCCTTTATAATCCTATCATGTTCTGGATCTCCGTCACGGGCCTTGCCAAGAGTTTAGATACATGCTTGTAGGATTAATCAAGATAATCATATACCACATGATCCGAGAATTTAGGGTTTGTGACACCAAAAATCAATGTGCCTAACAGTCTCACTGAACAATCATAGAATCATTCATTCAAAATTGGTGAAAACACAAATGCTTCACTACCACCAATCAAAACCACGAGCAATCCAAAACATAAGTCTCTTTCTTGTATCAGATTTCCCAAAATCAAGTCGCTCACCTCAGGTTAATTAGTGACTTGTGAGCCTTAGCCTTATAATCAGTCTGCTTTTGCTAATCTTTGTGTGAAAATATACCCAAAGTGGTATTTTATCCAGCCCAAAAGGGCGTGTTTTTTTTGGCATATATTTGTCTTGATTCTTCTGGCCGACAACCATCCCTGGCCGACCAGCACCCCTTCAACATATATATAAAAAAGCCTCATCATTTACGAAATTATCTGAAGATCATCGCACATGATCAGCTCAGCACGTCCAACGCTTCAGTAGCCGGTGCTTTGCTCTAACCAATATTGCATCAACGAATACTTCAACTAACGCAACCAGCAACTGTTGACTCCAATCAATACGTCATAACTGCACCAATCGAGTGAACCTTCATCAGCACATCGTTGATCATCATCATCTTGCTGGTGCATGGCTCCCCTACTTGCACATCATATGATAGCAGCTATGCGGCTGTATCTGTCAAAATATGTAGCGGAGATGATAACAAAATCTGAGACCACAAGAGCAAGTAGAGTGCAGAAAATAGACAGCACAAGAGAAGGAGAGAGATAGGCGTGTAACTCTTCTCTATACACAAGATCCCGCAATGAAAAGACGATACAATGAGTGGGGAGCCATGAGGCCATTTTATATGGCCCCATATATGCAGTCGGCCTGCAGTAGGGACAGTCGACAAGACAAAAAATGTCCACAACCAGTGAATATAACTAGTCGGCCAGCTTCTCAGGGTCGGCCCTCACATGTGTGGAGTCGGCCAGCAGCAAAGAGAATCTGGGACTGCCTGTGACCAGTCAGCCAGCATTTGGTACAGCCGACAGGTCCAATACTGCCTCCCATACCCTGGAAAAATGGGAAAAAATTACGGGGAGTGAGGAAAAATGATAAAACACCTACAAAGGGCGGGCACACCCACAACAGAGGCCTTGGTATCTGATAAAGACAGGAGATGACTTCTAACACCCCCTCTCAGCTCCTGGCTATGAAATCAACCCTAGGGAGCTGGAGTGCCGCCTGAGCATAGCCTGAGGTAGAGACTTCGTGAAGAGGTCCGCCGCATTGTCCTCCGTCGAACAATAAAGTAGCAAGATGTCACCAGCCAAGATGTTCTCACGTACAAAGTGATACTGTATCTCTCTGTGCTTGGTCCGGGCATGGAAGACCGGCGGGTTCCGAGCAATAGCTATACAACTCTGGTTATCACATTGGATGACTGTGGGATCCTTCTGTGGAAACCCAATCTCGCCTAGCAGCCTCCGCAGCCACACAACCTCGCAAGCAGTACCACAAGCAGTCCGGTACTCTGCCTCTGTCAAAGATAGGGCAATAGTTGGCTGCCTCTTACTGCTCCAAGAAAGTGCTCCTGAGCCGAGGGTAAAACTGTAACCTGAAGTGGATCTCCTCGTGTCTTGATCTCCTCCCCAATTTGAGTCACTCCAACCTTGGAGTCTGACTCCATCCCCTCCTGTGTAAAAGAGTCCTAGATCCTTCGTACTCTGCAGATACTGCAAGATCCGCAATCCTGCGTCCCAATGAGACTTCAATGGTGTCTGCATAAAAGAGCTCAACAGCCCCACAGAGAAGCTCAAGTCCAATATGGTGTTCAGCAACCAGATCAATGAACCAACCAACTTCCGATACTGCGAGGCATCAACTGGCTCACAAGGATCATTAACAGTTAACTGAAGTGGAGTAAGCCTAGGTCGGTCATCTCAAACTTCTTTGACAAGGCAGCCTTCGTCATGCCAATGTGCTCCACATGACCACCGGGGAGAATGAGATCATCCACATAAAGGATGATAATCGTAACCATGCCGCGTTCCCGAAAGAGATACAGGTTGGAATTTGCAACTGATCTCTGAAAACCAGTTCGAACAAAGAAGGAATCAATCTTCTGATTCCAAGCCCTGGGAGCCTGCTTAAGACCATACAAGGCCTTACGTAACCTGTAAACCATCCCTTTAGATCCTGGAACAACAAAGCCTGGAGGCTGCTTAACATACACCTTCTCCTGCAGGTCACCATTAAGGAACACAGACTTTACATCCATTTGATACACTGGCCACCTCTGAGAAGAAGCAAGGGCAAGAACGGTCTGAATCGTGGTCCTCTGTGCTGTCGGTGCAAAGGTATCCTCGTAGTCGATGCCTGGCCACCACTGATCATAACCTTTAGCCACAAGTCCGGCTTTGTGTTTGTCCACAGACCCATCTGACGCATATTTGGTCTTAAAGACCCATTTGACACCAATGACTGATCGTTTCGACGGCCTCGGTACCAACTCCCATGTTTTGTTCTTCTCGATATGGCATCAAGTTCCACCTGCATGGCTTTCCTCCAAGTATCCTGTGAAAGGGCTTCCTTAACGGAAGTGGGCTCCTTGTCCCGCATAATACGAGACATCAGAGCATATTTTACCTGAAGAAGCTCCGCTATATTGCTTTTGTCGCAGACTCTGTGGTGCGATCTTGGAGGACCGTCCTCTGTGGTCCACTCGGAGGGTAACTCTGTGACACTTGACTCCCGAAGGGTGTCCAACAACCACTTGGGTACTCGAACAGATTGTGGAGCCTCCTGTCGTTGCGGGGGCTCTACTCCAGCTGCGGGCTCAACCTCCTGTAGTACAGACTGAGGTCGATCGAGTGGGACAATGGTCTGGGAATCATCATCAGACTCTTCTGGATCTCCAAGAAGTGGCGACTCCTTGACAGTGAATACTGGAACATGCTCATCAAAAACCACATCCCGGCTGACAACAATCTCATTCCTATCTGGATCATACAATCTGTATCCCTTGGAAAGAGAATTATACCCCACAAATATAAGCTTGTGGGATTTGGAGTCAAGCTTCCCCATTTGTTTCTTCGGAATGTACATACGCATCACTCCCAAAAACACGAAAGTGCGAGACATCAGGTTTCCTGCCAAAGTATGCCTCAAACGGAGTCATATTAGGTACTGAAGTCGTTGGAGACCGGTTGAGGGTATGGACAGCCGTTGCCATAGCCTCTTCCCAAAGTGGACGAGGAAGATCATGATGATCCAGCATGGTCCTGGCCATCTCCACCATAGTCCTGTTTTTGCGTTTTACAACTCCATTCTCTGAAGGCAATCCTGTATTGGCCAGTTCGCTCTTGATGCCATGATCTGCACAAAATCTGAGAAATACATTCGAGGAGAATTCACCCCCTTTGTCAGCCCTGAGAGTTTTTACCTGCAATCCAGACTCTTTTCCACCATCACGTACCAATCCTTGAACCGTGCAAAAGCTTGGTCCTTCTGTGAAAGAAAGTAGACCCATGTGAATCTGGTACAGTCATCAACAAGCAGCATAAAATAGAGAGATCCTCCCAGTGATGGTGTCTGCTGTGCTGAGGTCCACACAAGTTAGTGTGAATCAACTCCAATGGTTTTGAAGCCTGCTTGGAAGCCTTCTTCGGAAAGGATTCCCTGTGCTGCTTACCACGTATGCAAGAACTGCAACATCCTTGCCTGCTGCCAACATCTGGCAAGCCAACCACCATCTGGTCTCGGAAAGCTCGCCGGAAAGCTCGCCGCAGTGCATCCACGTTTAAGTGGCCAAAACGAAAGTGCCATAGATCTCCGACCTGAGAACCTGTCAATGAGGAGAGTGTAGAGAGCTTGTAGATACCATTCTCCACACCGCCTTCCCAAACAACCTGGGCAGTCTCACGGTCTCGTAGAGCAACTAAATGCTCCTCAAATTCCACCCAAAAGCCAGTCTTACATACTTCATGCACTGACAGTAGATGAAAACCAAGAGCAGGGACGTAAAGAACACGGGGGCATGCTTGCCCCCGTTGCCGTCGGGAATAATCTCCCCGGCCCTCACTGTGTATCGGAATGGTGGAGTTGTCGCCAATGAAAATGCGACCTGACTGTCGTTTCAGATTCAGAAAGAAGTCATGGGACGGAGTCATGCGCCTGGAAGCACCACTATCAAGAATCCATTCCTGGGTATCCTTTGCAGTGAAGCCAACTACCTCCTCGCTCGAAGACGATGAAGCATCGGAGTCCATCATCTCTAAGTGCACAAATGCAGGAGTCTTTGCAGCTGAGGCTGAAGAATCATTACTCTTCCCAGTCCGCTTAGGACACTTCCTCCAGTAGTGGCCTTTCTCGCCACAATCATTGCAGGACCACTCGGCCTTCAGTTTCTCTCGATCTGTTTCAGGCTTCTTCTCAGAAGATTTCTCCGGTGAAGCCTTCCCTTTGCCGCTCCTCCCAGGTAATGGTGCTGAGCCTGCCACTAGTAATCAAAGAGGAGTAGAAAGCGGAATACTGAGCAGGCAAGTGGGGCAGCAAAGTAATGGCCATATCTTCTGATGATATCTGCTTCCCAGTGTGGAGGACTTCCTGCTGAAGGGCCTATAGCTTGTTAATGTGCTCCCGCATCGTCGACGACTTTGCAGGGTTCATAACCCGTACCCGTATCTGCACTTCCAAGGAAATCCTCTTCATGGGCGATACCCTGTTATAAAGAGAAGCCAAGTGCTGCCATATGCCTCTGGCCAGCGTCATATGCTTTACGTGATTGATTACTTGTAGTGTGCAGTTGAGGAAGATAAATGACCGGACCCTGGTGTTGACACGATCCCACATCTGCGGTTCTTCTTCATTGATAGTAACTCCCCTTCCTCTGCTTCTGTCCATGGAACCCCAATAACGATGAAATCAGCAAGGTCATATGACTCCAGCACAGACTCCGTTATCACCTTCCAAATGCCATAGTTGCTCCCGTCCAACTGACGGTCCACTGGGAACATGGGGAGAGTTGGGATCTTCACATGCATCTCAGCCAACTCTAACAAATCTGCCATCACGGGGAAAGGGTAGGTGGGTGGGAAAAAAAACTTTAAACCTGCAAGTGGCTGTCCAGCAACTTAGCCCGCCTTCCATCTGCTACTTCTCTTCCCGTCCCTAACAGTCCACCAATCAGCAACGTAACAATCCCCCTCTTGCTCAGAAAACTCCCAAGATCTTTCAAGAGCCTAGGGCTCTGATACCATGTCAAAATACGTAGCGGAGCTGATAACAAAATCTGAGACCACAAGAGCAAGTAGAGTGCAGAAAATAGACAGCACAAGAGAAGGAGAGAGATAGGCGTGTAACTCTTCTCTATAGACAAGATCCTGCAGTGAAAAGATGATACAATGAGTGGGGAGCCATGGGGCCATTTTATATGGCCCCATATATGCAGTCGGCCTGCAATAGGGACAGCCGACAGGACAAAAAATGCCCACAACCAATGAATATCACCAGTCGGCCAGCTTATCTGGGTCGGCCCTCACATGTGTGGAGTCGGCCAGTAGCAGAGAGAATGTGGGACTGTCTGTGACCAGTCGGCCAGCATTTGGTATAGCCGACAGTTCCAATACTGCCTCCCATACCCTGGAGAAATAGGAAAAAATGGGAAAAAATTACGAGGAGCGAGGAAAAATGATAAAACACCTACAAAGGGCGGCGGGCACACCCACAACAGAGGCCCTTGTGTGTAAAAGACAGGAGTTGACTTCTAACAGTATCAACCAACACATTGATCATCGTCTTTACTATGCTGTTGCTGTTGGTGTCTGCAAATGCAGCACTCTCTACCTACAGCTATTGTCGGTCTTCTCCTCTGGATCTGCAGTATGTGTGCTTCTCATTCTTTGGAGCAGTACCTCACATCTGTAGCAGCATACGTCTACAGTACTTCATCGTTTTACATCTCTGCTACACATCACAGGGACAACAGCCCTCTCTGCTACACATTGTTGGGACAGCAGCCCTCTGCTCATTCGACACCGGCTGTGCTTCACCTCTCATATCAGAGGGTCTTGAACTAGATTTCATTTATTAGTATACATATCCTCACTCATCTTCTCCATGCTGTATTGATTTTCTCTGATCTCTCATACATCCGGTCTTTTCGTCTTTTTGCCCTCACATGGTATCATAGCTTTCGTGAGCAAAAGGAGTCAAGATCCTGAGAGCCTTTCAGCATGGATCGTCTACCCTCAATTCCAGAGGATGAGCTTGTTGATTCTCCGTACTCTGATTTAGATCACATGGAGGATGGGATTTCCTGGGAGAGTCGGAGATAACCGTCCTATTTATACCTACTCACCGTCTACACCGCTGGCATCTTGTCCTTCTTCTCCAAGCTTACCAAATTTTCCTTCTAGAGGGGGATACATGCCTATTGCCAGTGTCCAATACTGGACCTTGGCATTCAACCTCATCTGGAGAATCCTGCTGCTTAGTCTAGTCGACAGCTTGGACTTTGATATGAGATTTTCTCTCAGGGAGGATAGGTACCACCATGGTCGTCCTCCGGAGTACTATTGTCATCAACTTTGCCGGAGGCCGCATCAAGTTCGTATGTACCTTTGAGTGCTTATGTTCCTAATTCTACCTGGGGGTCTTCTTCTACAGCACAGGTTCAACATATGGTACCATCAAATACCCTCGATCCTTCGAATTATGTGAACCCGAATAGAGGAGGGTCTAGGAGCACGGTTCGCTCCCAGTTTACCAGTGTTGAAGGAGGTAACACTCTGTTCTCTTTTGGTTCACCTTCTATTCATGCTCCTAATGCATTTTGGAATACTGCTCATTCACAAGCACAAAACCCTCCCACCCAATCCATGTTTTTTCCTACTTGTGTTGGTATGCAGCCATTAGCAGCCGCACCTCCACAGGGACCTACGTATGGGTCTTACCTGCCATAGGGACCTCTCGGCACTTTACCTTCTGGCAGTGTGTTGCCACCCAGCATATCGGAGTATCAAATAGTTTACCAACCCATCTCAGGCACTATCTCTATTCCTGCATATGTGCCTCCTCAAGGTTTTCTGCCTCAGTCAGGTACTCCACTTGTGCAGAGTCCCCAACCTTATATTTCATCTTATGGAGTATCTGTCAGAATACGCAGCGGAGATGATGACAAGATTTGGAAACACTTGAGCAAGTGCAGAAAATAGGCAGCAATGGAGAGAGAGGACTCTATATACACAAGAAGAATCCCGAATACAAGACACAAGACTATGTGGCAAGGGGGCTGTGGGGCCTGTCACCATTTGGCCACCCAATTGGTCCACACGTGCTTTCTTATCATGTACATTGGACTGGTGTTCATGGCAGTTGTATATGCCGGGGATTGATGCCACTCATGTGATACTGAAACCAATCCCGTCAAGTGGGAATAGACTCCGTTGGACACCCACTCGCGTAATAGCACAACTTAAATATCACAATTTGAAATGGACAACTTAATAACAACTGAAAATTGAAATGAAATGAAATGTTGATAGATGGACACCAGCACTGGGGCCGGAACTGACCGACCCCCCCCTTAATATATGATATATTATTGGGAGTATTTAACAAATACAATGCTCCATGGGTTCAATGAACCAGATGATGTCCATGTACAACTGAGATGAATACAGTACCAACAAGAGGCTCGAAGTAGATGTTCGAAGGTGAGCGACCACTTGAGTGGTCCAGTCTCTACGGTCCTGTGCCTTCACTGGAATCCGTGGAGAGCACCCCACTGGTGTTCCAGGACCACGCACAAACAAGCGCTCCCATACTAACGCCTGGCTCTCCCGATCTCGGCACCTTTGGACCGTGGTTCTCCAAAAGCTTGGACTACCCGGCACCGAACGGGTGTTAGTGGTAGAAAGAGAATCCTTTATCAGATTTACAACAAAGTTCTTTACTTAAATTTGAATTCACTTACTTGTAGCTCGCAAATGGAAGACAAATACCCGAGGTGTCTGTGTGCAGCTACTCGAGGTGGACACCAGGACACAACAGCCAGTCAAGAAGGATGAGGAGTAGCTGCCTGTGGGGAAGGTGTAGCCACCTGAATTAGGGAGATGCCGCCTATGGAAGGGAGACACAACCGCCTGCAAAGGAGCACAACTACCTGCTGTGCAAGACACAGCCGCCTGTTGTGGAGGAGGAGGAGGCGTAGCCGCCTGCAAGGGAAAGATGAGGAGGCGCAGCTTGCTGTGGGAGGCGCTGCCGCCTGGAGAATGCAGAAGTCGCCTGCTGGCAGCCGCTTGTAGGGTGGCGCAGCTGCCTGTATGGGCAAGAGACACCCGGCTGCAGCCGCTTGTAGGGTGGCTGCAGCCGCCAGTTGAAGAGCAGCCGCCTGTGGTCGCGAGTGTGAGAGAGGCGCAATCGCCTGAAGGAAGCGCAGCTGCCTGAGAAGATGCTGAAACCACCTGCAGGAGCACAGCCGCCTGCTATGGCCGGTTGCAGAGGAGAGGGCAGCCTCACGCAGTTTGTAGAGGAGAGGAGACAACCGCCTGAATGGGAGGAGGAGCATGCGCAGCCGCCAGTTGAAGAGTACAGAAACCTATACGGGAGGAGGAGCATGCGCAGCCGCCAGCTGAAGAGTACAGAAACCTGTACGGGAGGAGGAGCATGCGCCGATGGAAGGAAACAGCCACCAGCTAGAGAGCATGCGCAGCCGTCTGTAGAAGAGGTGAAGGTGGCGCAGCGTGAGGAGGCGGCGTACAAAACGTCTTTGAGTGAGCAGAAGGGTGGTCGCCTCTTTGTAGGTGTTGGAGAGGAGTATACGACCACAGCTGGCCGGCTCCCCAAGCTTGCATGGGGGCGGCCAGTTTCATGGAGTGGTGTGGGTAGGTGGCCATGCACCCACCCCCACACACTTAAGGGGTTAAGGGTGGGGTTTCCCTCCCCACCTTGGCCCACACGTGGGTGCCCACTTTTTTTAAGTGAATGTGAACTTAGAACCTTATAAATTTAAAGGTTAGAAAGGAAAGCTATTAAACCAACAAGTGCCATACACTTACCACCTGTTCACATGCAACAAAACTCGTCAGAAGACAAAGCAAACTTCACGACTCACTGGCAGGCGTCCCCGCTCAGTAAGTGGCACGTCAAGCAGGCAAACACAAGAATACAAGTCATGCGAAAACAATTTCAAACATGCAAAACATGAATGCATGTGCAAATAGTATCATGGACATATCTCCCGTTCATGGAACAAGTACAAAATATTTGTCGGGCACAAAAATGGCATGACAAAAAACATAAATCCTGGTCTTCCTATGGAGTGACAGTCCCATAGGTAAACCACAGTTCCAGGCACGAGCCTCCCTATGGAGTGACAGTCCCATAGGCAAGACACGGCACAAATGTTGGCTCTTCCATGGCGTGACAATCCCATGGATAGAACACAATCCAGGTCATATACGGGTGGCACCAATCTGGCTCCCGTCCATACGACACCATTTTGCTAACACACGGGTGGCACCAGTCTGGCTCCCGTCCATGTTAAGCAAAAATACTGGCCCCTTCACATGAGACACCGGCGTGGCCTCAAGTGAATGAGACACACATATCTGGAGATGGACCAAATGGTCGGCCAATTGGTGACATCCCCCCGGGCTTCTAAAGAGTTGTTCTTAACTGAAAAGCCTCAAGATATGCTTGCAACAACTGTGGGTAATCAATAAAATAATCCTCATTTACCCGCTTTGCATCAATAGGCAAATAATTTTTGAACGTCACAAGGTATCTCCTGGAAAGCTTTCCTGCAGGTAGCTTTCGCTCCTTGTGAAAGACAATCTGTTCTGGCTGGAGGATCTCCTCAAGGTCATCAATCTCTGGTGGATCTTCTGTGACAGGCTCGTTAGGATCTGGCTCCACATATTTCCGAAAAAGACTCACATGAAATGCATTGTGAATCTTCCAATGACTAGGTAAAGCAAGCCTGTATGACACTTCATTGATCTTTTGAATCATCTTGAAGGGTCCATAATAGCGAGGAGAAAGCTTAGGATATGATCCTTCTCGTCCTGGCCTCTTCCGAAGCCTAGCCTTCTCAAATTTTAGCAAAATCCAATCACCTTCTTTGACTTGCATGTCCCTTCTATGCTTGTCAACAGCCATTTTATGCTTATCTTGAGACCTTGCAATGGCTGTCCGTACCTGAGCAAAGGCTATATCCAAGTCACGAACATATTCATCAGCTACAAAAATCTCATCCTTTGTACGAAGGATGGGTGGCAAAACCACTCTGCCATATAAATAATCTCAAACGGGGCCTTTCCCGTGGAGGCATGGATCGTTTTGTTGTTGTAGGCAAACTCAACAAGTGGAAGATACTTCTCCCATGCAGTCTTTTGATTTGCCACATAACACTTCAATAAATCCAACACGGTTGAATTTACAGCTTCACTTTGGCCATCCGTTTGGGGATGATAAGCTGATGAAAACTCAAGTTTAGTACCCATGTTATCAAATAATGCTCTCCAAAAGAGGCTGGTAGTCCTGGGATCTCTATCCCCAACAATGGATTTAGGCATACCATGATGCTTGAAGATATTAGCAAGAAAAAGTTTTACCATATGATCAACTTTAATGGTTTTCTTGACGGGCAAGAAATGAGCTTGCTTGCTAAACCTGTCCACAATGGTCCAAATAGCATCATTCCCATGCTGGGATCGAGGCAAGTCCATAATAAAATCCATAGTAATACTTTCCCAAGGTTGCGAGGGAATAGGCAATGGTGGCTGAAACAAACCTGGAGGTTTTTGCCTGTCAAATTTCACCTTTTGGCAAGTAATACATGCACGTACATAAGCCTCAATGTCTTTACGCATGCTTGGCCAAAAGAAATCTCTCTCAATCATGCGTGTAGTGGGCATGATACCTCTATGACCAGCATAAGGTGGAGCATGACATTCCTCCATAACCTTTGGACGCAAATCCTTCACCACACATAGGCAATTATCCTTCATAAGATAACCCTCGTTGATAACATAAGAGACATGTGAGTGACCAGCCATCAAATCCGTCCATATATTGCAAAAATCAGCATCCAAATGATACAAATCACGCATAGCAGATAAGTCTCCATGAGAGGCCACTGAGACTGTGGCGACATAAGGCCTCCTGGATAATGCATCTGCCACCACATTTTTCTTTCCCGGAGTATGCACAATCTGAAAATGAAACATGGAAAGAAAGTTTGCCATTCTCATCTGCTTCTCCGAAAGCTTTGTTTGAGATAGAAAATATCTCAAGCTTTGATGATCTGTCTTGACTACAAATTCAGCCCCAAGAAGATAATGTTTCCATATCTTTAAAGCATGAATTACAGCCAAGAGCTCTTTCTAATAGATATCCATATGAAGCTCAGCATCATGCAAATGACGGCTCTCGTATGCAAGTACATGCCCTTCTGATTTAGGATAGCCCCTATACAATCGCCACAAGCATCACATTCTACTACGAATGATTTTTGCAAGTCAGGAATACGGGTCCACATATGATAGCATGCTTGAGCTGCAAGAAAGCATCCTGTTCTTTTGAAGTCCATTTGAAAGTGGTTTTCTTCTTTGTGAGATCATGTAGAGGGGTGGCTATCATAGCAAAATGCCTATAATATGAACATAACCTGAAACCGATCCCGTCAAGTGGGAATAGACTCCGTTGGACACCCACACGTGTAGTAGCACAGCTTAATATCACAATTTGAAATGGACAACTTAAAAAAAAAACAGCTGAAATTTGAAATGAGATGAAATGAAATAGATGGACACTAGCACTGGGGCCAGAACGGGCCGACCACCCCCCTCAATATATGATATATTATTGGGAGTATTTAACAAATACAATGCTCCATGGGTTCAATGAACCAGATGATGTCCATGTACAAATGAATACAGTACCAAACAAAAGGCTCGAAGTAGATGTTCGAAGGAGAGCGACCACTTGAGTGGTCCAGTCTCTACGGTCCTGTGCCTTCACTGGACTCCGCGGAGAGCGTCCCACTGGTGTTCCAGGACCACGCACAAACAGGCGCCCCCGTACTAACGCCTGGCTCTCCCGATCTCGGCACCTTTGGACTGTGGTTCTCCAATAGCTTGGACTACGCGGCACCGAACGGGTGTTAGCCGTAGAGAGAATCCCTTATCAGATTTACAACAAAGTTCTTTACTTAAATCTGAATTCACTTACTTTGTAGCTCGCAGATGGACGACAAATACCTGAGGTGTTTGTGTGGAGCTACTAGAAGTGGACACCAGGACGCAGCAGCCTGTCAAAGAGGAGGAGGAGCTGCCAGTGTAGAAGGTGTAGCCACCTAAAGAAGGGAGATGCTGCCTATAGAAGGGAGGCACAACCGCCTGCAAAGGAGAAGAGCAGCCGCTGGAGATGGATACACAGTGGGCTGTATGAAGAGGCAGCGCAACCTGTATGGAGATGGCAGCTAGCCGCTTGCAGAGTAGGAGAAACAGCCGTCAACCTGTGGTGTAGCCGCCTGATGGATAGGAGGTGCCTAGCTGCAGCCTGTGCCGCATGTAGTGCAGAGAGTACAGCCGCCCGCTAGAGGTGAGCACACAGCCGCCTACAAGAGGCAGCGGCAGCGTGCTAGTGATGGCACACAGCCGCCTGTGGAGAAAGCAGCGCAGCCTTCTGGAGGTGGCAGCCGCCTGCTGAGTAGGCAGCGCAGCCTGCTGAAGATGGCGGCCTCTTGCTAAAGGAACAGTAGCCGCCTGTATGGGAGGAGAAACAGCCGCCGACGGATAGGAGACAACCACCAGCATGCGCAGCGTGACTGAAGAAGAGGTGAAGGTGGCGCACACAAAAACGTCTTCCAAAGAGAGAAGGGTGGTTGTCTCTTTGTAGGCGTTGGAGGGGAAGTTGCACGACTACAGCTGGCCGGCTCCCCAAGGTTGCATGGGGGCGGCCAGTTCCATGGTGTGGTGTGGGTAGGTGGCCATGCACCCACCCACACACACTTAAGGGGCTAAGTGTGGGGTTTCCCTCCCCACCTTGGCCCACAAGTGGGTGCCCACTTTTAAGTGAATGTGAACATACAACCTTATAAAACAAAAGGTTAGAGATAAAACTATTAAACCAACATGTGCAATACACTTACCACCTGTTCACATGCAACAAAACTTGTCAGAAGACAGAGCAAACTTCACGACTCACTGGCAGGCGTCCCCGCTCAGTAAGTGACACGTCAAGCAGGCAAACACAAAAGTACAAGTCATGCGAAAACAGTTTCAAACATGCAAAACATGAGTGCATGTGCAAATAGTATCATGGACATATCTCTAGTTCATGGAACAAGTACAAAATATCTGTCGGGCACAAAAATGGCACGACGTAAAACATAAATCCTGGTCTTCCTATGGAGTGACAGTCCCATAGGTCAGCCAAGTGTGGGACAGCCCACACAGACTGCCCAGCAGTACAGTACCCTTGCGCAGGGCTGTCCAGCAGCCAGGGGTACTCTTCTTGGTTCTTGTGCATGGTGCCCAGCAGCCAGGATGCTGCCCCAGAAGGCTGCGCAGGCTGGACAGCAGTTAATCAAGTGTGAAAACATTTTATTAATTAGACACAGTCGTGGGGCTTCATGAAACAGGCCGACTAGAGACAAGGGGGAGTATAAATACCCCAGCCCATAATCCATGTTTCCATCTCATAATTCACCAAGTGCTCCAAGCAAACAAGGGCCAGGACAGCCAAGAACTTGCTAAAGCAAAGGGGTGAAGGACTGAAGGTCAAGGGCAGGTTTTCCAGCCAAGAAAAGGTCAAGTACTTTGTATTTGTTTTCAGATTTACATCATTCTAATACAGCAAATACACCATCCGTGGTGGGGGCCCTACAGAGGGTAATTGGGACCCAATACTGTGTCCTCTCCATCTCCCCCTTCTCTCTCTATTTTCTGCACATCGTCTTTCAGTTTGTGCGTTAATTCCGTCGGGAAAAGAGTGCTGATTTCTGAGTTTTGAAGTACCGATCCTTCTCCGAAGCTTCCGCATATTACAGTGGTATCAGAGCTCACTTCAAGGACAAAGATTCAGCAAAGAAAACCAGAAAATTTTTTCGCTCGTGTGGTTGGTTTTTAGACGCCGGTGGACTACTCCTTTCGGAGTGACTCCTGTCCCTCGAAGGACGGTTGGTTTTTAGCCTTCGGAAGCCTCCGGAAGTCTCCCACACAGATAGTGGATGGTCAGATTGCGTTCCGGAAAGGAACTGCATTTTCCCGCTATGGCGAACTTCGGCGACGAGAGAGAACCAGAACCATGGGACCAGAGTGCACCAGGCAACCCAGCTAGGGCACCCGGCTTGAGTGTACAAGACATGTTCCAGCAGATGATGCGAGCAATCGCAGACCAGACAACCAAGTTGGATGAGCAGAAGGCGCGGATTTTGGCTCTGGAGGAGCGTTCTCGCTCTCCAGCGTCGCGTTTTCCATCTCCTCCTCCCTCTCCTTCCGTATCCCAGATACCAGATCCTCGTCACTGGGACCCTCTCGCAGGGTCACAGCCGCAGCCAAGCTCCTTGCTTGAGATGCAGATGCGTGCATTGGAGATTCGACAACGAGAAGACGACGCCATGCGACGAGTGGAACACGAGCGTTACCTCCGAGCCTTGGACGCCAGATTGACACCGGCGGCGCCCTCGAATCATTTTCCCGAGAAAATGAATTTCAGTAAGTACAATGGTAAACTCGATCCCACTACTCTGTATTCATGGTCACATCAATTTGAAGCTTACTTTGCCGCAGTTAGGAAATCAGATATTGACAAAGTGATCTTAGCCAGTTGGTACTTGGAAGGTGAGGCCATTCCTTGGTGGACTCAGTGGGCTCATGCCCACACCAGATCCGGTATGGCAGCTTATGGGTGGGACGAGTTCGTCCGTGACCTTAAGCAGCGGTTTTTACCGCCCCACTACCTTGAGCGACTCGAAGACGAGTTCAGGGGTGCGCGTCAGAATGCGCAACCAGTCCTTCAGTTTGCCAATAAAATTTCGACCTTGTGTCTACAATTAGGCTTATCTGATGCGGACAAGAAAGGGCAGTTTTTGTATGGCCTGGACACGCAAATCCAATGGGAGGTGCGTATGTTTAGGCCAGCCACCTTTGAGGACGCACTTTCGCTTGCGCAGAGTGCAGAAATGAAACACAATGGTGGCAAGCCCAAGACTTCCCAGCCGGCTTCTCCCAAGGCTAACGCCTCGGGAGGCAAAAGCCAGAACCAGACGGGGTCTTCCTCAGGACAGAGCCCGGGAGCCTCTGGCTCCAAGAACTCGAACAATGCGTCTAAGCTTACTCCAGACCAGAAAGCGGAGGCAGGCAAGACAGGTGGCAAGTTGAGTGCTGAGGAGCTTTCTCAGTACAGGAAGGAGGGTAGATGTTACTTTTGTCACACAAAAGGACATACTTCTCAGGATTGTCCGAAGAAGCCTCCAAAGGCCGCCGCCGCCTCCACAGCTTCCGTGGTGAGCACAGCTCCCACACAGACCCCAGTGGCTACCCCTAGTTCTTCAACCCCCGGTGCTTCAGTTGGAGTAATTATTAGCCGGGAGCTCGAAGATGAGCAGAAGGGCGCCCATGACCAGGAGTATGAGCGCAACGAATTGCTCAAGTCCTTTGGCTACATAGGTGGCCAGAGAGTCGTTGTCTTGTTTGACAGCGGCGGCAGCACGGAGGATGTGATCACGGAAGAGGCCGCTAGGCGTGCCCGTTTCAAGCTAACTCCGGTGGACAAACAAGTTGAGGGTTTTAGCACAGGTATGACAACGAGCGTCAAGTATGAAGCTCTAGGTGCTAAGTTAGTGATTCAGGGCATAGAGTTTGTGCGTGACTTTATGGTTGCCCTCTTGTAGGAGCAGACATAATTTTGGGTATCCAGTGGTTTCACAAGTTTCTTCCTGATGTCAAGTGGGACAAGCACATGTTCCAGATTGATCGGAATGTGTCAAACACCCTGGTGACCATTAAGTGTGAGCTAGGTATTCCAAACTTTCCGCTCATAAGCCACTTGCAGGCTAAGCGAGCAGTCAGGAAAGGCGCACAGTGTGCGATGATTTACATCCAGACAGCCCAGACGGTGGCCAGTGCTTCCGAGAAGTACTCGGTCCTCCATGAAAAGTTCCAGAAGATTTTTCTTCGGGACAGTCTCCCTCCCCAGCTTCCCCCGTCCAGACCGGAGGATCACAAGATTGACCTCCTCCCAGGCTCGGAACCCCCGAGCAAGTTTTCGTATCGCCTTTCTAAGGCAATGGAATCGGAGTTGGACCGCCAACTCCAAGAATTGTTGCAAGCTGGCTTCATCCGCCCCAGCGTGTCGCCATTTGCAGCACCGATCTTATTTGTCAAGAAGAAAGATGGGTCTTCTCGGTTGTGTGTCGATTATCGTGCACTCAACAAGCTGACTATTAAGAGCAGATTCCCGATGCCTCGAATTGACTATATTCTCGAGAGGCTGAATGGAGCTAAGGTGTTCTCTAAATTGGATTTAAAGAGTGGGTACCACCAGGTTCGGATTGTTGAGGGGGACATCCCCAAGACAGCTTTCCGTACAGAACGGGCCCACTATGAATTTGTGGTCATGCCATTTGGTTTGACGAACGCCCCAGCTACATTTAACCGCATGATGATGCGTATTTTCCGGGAGTTGATTGGAGTGTGTGTGTTCATATTTTTGGACGACATACTCATATTTTCAGCTACAGTTGAGCAGCATGACATTGATGTGGAGAAAGTCCTTAAGTTGCTGGAAAGCAACGAGCTCTATGTCAATGAAAAGAAGTCAGAATTTTATCTGTTCCAGGTACATTACTTGGGATATATAATCAGTGCCGAAGGCATTCGACTGGATCCGGCTAAAGTGGTCGAGATTGTTAACTGGAAAGTACCACAGACAGCTTATGACATTAGATCATTTGTGGGTATATGCCAGGCATATTCCACCCACATTGACAAGTTTTCTGATCTCTCGGCAGACCTCACCGATCTGCTAAAGGGAGTGAAAACAAGGAGGCAAAAGATTCGAATGACTCCACGAGCGTTGGAGGCATTCCAGAACCTCAAGGTGGCTTTGTCAGAAGCGCCTTGTTTAGCCCTTGCCTCGTGGGACGAACCGTTTCAGGTGATCACCGATGCGAGTAACATCGCAATTATAGGTGTATTGCAACAGAATGGTCATCCGGTAGCTTACATGTCTCGTAAGTTACTGCCCGCCGAAAAGAACTACTCAGTCTACGATCGTGAACTCCTAGCAGTTATACAGGCCTTGAAACATTGGAAACATTTCCTGTATGGCCGTGACTTCAAGGTTCGCACTGACCATCAGGCATTGCGCTGGATTCAGACGATGCCAAGTGCACAGTGGAGTGATCGACAACACCACTGGAGTCAGATATTCCAGCAGTTCGGTGGCATGATTGAGTACCTTCCAGGAAAGGCCAATCCAGTGGCCGATGCTTTGAGCAGGAAGGGACAAGTATCTGCGATTCAGACCACTAGACTTGACCTTGTTGGTACAGGACTAGAAGACATGAAGCACACGTACGCGGATTCCGAGAAATTCGGTACGCAGTGGGAACAGGCATTGGATGCCACAGGACCATGCCATTTTCTGATACGCGATGGTTGGCTTTACTACAAAGGCCGACTGTGTGTCATGAAATCATTCCGGGCAGCTCTTCTCCATGATGCCCATGACGCCATTACAGGTGGTCATAGGGGCATGAATTCGACTCTGGAGAAATTAGAACGGCAATACTTTTGGCCAAAGATGAGGCGTGATGTGTTTACATGTACAACGCTGTGACATTTGTCAAAAGGTGAAAGCTCCTCGTGGAAAGAAGATAGGGTTGTTACAGCCTTTGCCAATTCCTGAGGGTCCTTTCCAAGACATTTCGATGGACTTTGTCACAAATCTGCCTCCCAGTCCGAGTAAGCGTAATACACAGTGTTTGACTATTGTTGACAGGTTCAGCAAATTTGTGATGCTTATTCCTTGCAGGGCCAATGTGACCGCCGAGGATGTCGCCCAGCTATTCATTCGGCATTGGTACCCGATTGGTGGGATTCCTAGGACCATAGTGTCAGACCGAGATGCCAAGTTTACCAGTCATTTTTGGAGGGCATTGTTTGATAATTTTGGTACTAAGTTGAATTTTTCCAGTGCATTCCACCCACAGACAGATGGCCAGACAGAGATATACAACCAGTTGGCCTTTGATGTGCTGAAGTGCTATGTCCACGATCAGCAAGGTAAGTGGGAATCGTTTTTGCCTTTAGTTCAAGCTGTTTTGAATGACTCTTTTTCTTCAGCTATTGGCAGGACTCCATATGAGGCAGCGTTTGGAAGGCCTTTCCAGTTGTTGTTAACCAGGACTTCGTCTTCAGTACCGGAGGCGAACAGAGTGATGGAGTCTTACCAGGAGATCCTAGAGTCCGTTAAAGACAGATTGGCTAAAGCGCAAGAGGCCTACACTCGACAGGCCAATAAAGACCAAAGGGACATGAAGTTTTCGGAAGGGGATTGGGTGTATCTTCGGATTATGAAGCAAAGATTGAAGCAGGTGGGCAAGCGATGCCCAAAGTTGTCTTTCAGGAGCTTCGGACCATTTCCCATCCGGAAAAAGATTAATGAGGTGTCCATGCAGTTAAAGCTACCTCCGAGTTGGACTATGCACGATGTATTTCATGTCAGTTGGTTAAAGCCATATGCAGGTCCACCCCCTTCAGAGGTCAAAGACGAAGCGGAACCAGACATCATTGATGAAGCAGAAGTAATGGTTCCAGAACAGATCCTTCTGCACCGTTTCAAGCATGGCTCAGGCCGAAGACTACGACAGTTTCTCACGAAGTTTCAAGACCGAGGAACTCATGAAGCGGTATGGCTCGACAAAGAATTTTTCGAAGACTATCCGGCTTTATTGACGGATTATTTGGAGGCTATGCAGCTTCCGTCAAGTTAAGCAGAAGGGGATGTCACTTGCATCCCGCACTTGGAGATGCCACGTAGACATTTCTGTACAGAAGATGCAGGACCTGGGATGGTGAACTGGTCCCATGTGAGCCCAGTCCGGGACGAGTCAGCCAGGGATCCATCTCAGTCGTCTGAGGTCAGGTGTGCATCGTCCTGCACATGAGTCCAAGGTCAGGTGTGCATTGTCTTGCACATGAAGCAGTGCCAGTCCGCGCTGTGAGTCTCCCTCTGGAATGATGTCAGATGTGCTGTGTATCTGGTTTGCAACTGGATGCCAGGCCTCTGTAGGCATGTAGGTTTGCATGTAGAGATGGGGCCAGCCCATAGGGCTACCCCAAGTTAGAAGATCTTGCACTTGCACTTGTAGTGTGGGCATGGGGGAGGTGTAGAACCACCCCCAAGGGGCCAGGAGGGCCCACATTGTGCCCACCAGCCATGGCTTGGGCTGGAAGGGCTGTCGGCCAGCCTTAGGGCCTTAGAATGGCTGTCAGCCAAGTGTGGGACAGCCCACACAGACTGCCCAGCAGTACAGTACCCTTGCGCAGGGCTGTCCAGCAGCCAGGGGTACTCTTCTTGGTTCTTGTGCATGGTGCCCAGCAGCCAGGATGCTGCCCCAGAAGGCTGCGCAGGCTGGACAGCAGTGTGAATACATGTGCAGGCTGGAGAGCAGTTAATCAAGTGTGAAAACATTTTATTAATTAGACACAGTCGTGGGGCTTCATGAAACAGGCCGACTGGAGACAAGGGGGAGTATAAATACCCCAGCCCATAATCCATGTTTCCATCTCATAATTCACCAAGTGCTCCAAGCAAACAAGGGCCAGGACAGCCAAGAACTTGCTAAAGCAAAGGGGTGAAGGACTGAAGGTCAAGGGCAGGTTTCCCAGCCAAGAAAAGGTCAAGTACTTTGTATTTGTTTTCAGATTTACATCATTCTAATACAGCAAATACACCATCCGTGGCGGGGGCCCTACAGAGGGTAATTGGGACCCAATACTGTGTCCTCTCCATCTCCCCCTTCTCTCTCTATTTTCTGCACATCGTCTTTCAGTTTGTGCGTTAATTCCGTCGCGAAAAGAGTGCTGATTTCTGAGTTTTGAAGTACCGATCCTTCTCCGAAGCTTCCGCATATTACAAGGTATCTCCTGGAAAGCTTTCCTGCAGGTAGCTTTCTCTCCTTGTGAAGAAAGACAATCTGTTCTGGCTGGAGGATCTCCTCAAGCTCATCAATCTCTGGTGGATCTTCTGTGACAGGCTCGTCAGGATCTGGCCCCACATATTTCCCAAAAAGACTCACATGAAATGCATTGTGAATCTTCCAATGACTAGGTAAAGCAAGCGTGTATGACACTTCATTGATCTTTTGAATCACCTTGAAGGGTCCATAATAGCGAGGAGAAAGCTTATAATATGATCCTTCTCCTCTTGGCCTCTTCCGAAGCCTAGCCTTCCTAAATTTCAGCAAAACCCAATCACCTTCTTTGACTTGCATGTCCCTTCTATGCTTGGCAGCAGCCATTTTATGCTTATCTTGTGACCTTGCAATGGCTGTCCGTACTTGAGCAAAGGCTACTTCCAAGTCACGAACATATTCATCAGCTCTGCAAAAATCTCATCCTTTGTACGAAGGATGGGACTCTGCCATAAATAATCTCAAATGGAGCCTTTCCCGTGGAGGCATGGATCGTATTGTTGTAGGCAAAAAGAAATATCTCTGAATCATGCGTGTAGTGGGCATAATACCTCTATGACCAGCATAAGATGGAGTGTATTTTTCTCCATAACCTTTGGACGCAAATCCTTCACCACACATAGGCAATTATCCTTCAAAAGATAACCCTTGTTGATAACATAAGAGGCATGTGAATGACCAGCCATCAAATCAGTCCATATATGGCAAAAATCAGCATCCAAATGATACAAATCTTGCATAGTAGATAAGTCCCCATGAGGCTACTGAGACTGCAGCTATATAAGGCCTCCTAGATAATGCATCTGCTACCACATTTTTCTTTCCTGGAGTATGCACAATCTGAAAATGAAACATGGAAAGAAAGTTTGCCATTCTCATTTGCTTCTCGGAAAGCTTTGTTTGAGATAGAAAATATCTCATCTGCTTCTCGGAAAGCTTTGTTTGAGATAGAAAATATCTCAAGCTTTGATGATCTGTCTTGACTACAAATTCAGCCCCAAGAAGATAATGTTTTCATATCTTTAAAGCATGAATTACAGCCAAGAGCTCTTTCTCATAGATATTCATATGAAGCTCAGCATCATGCAAACGACGGCTCTCGTATGCAACTGCATACCCTTCTTGATTTAGGACAGCTCCTATATAATTGCTACAAGCATCACATTCTACCACGAATGACTTGTGTAAGTCAGGAACAATTAATACGGGTCCACATATGATAGCATGCTTGAGCTGCAAGAAGTCCATTTGAAAGTGGTTTTCTTCTTTGTGAGATCATGTAGAGGGGTGGCTATCATAGCAAAATGCCTTATGAAACGCCTATAATATGAACATAATCCCAGAAAACTACGTACTTGATGTACGTTTTGCAATTCTGGCCAATTCCGAATGGTCTCTATCTTTGCAAGATCCATTGTTACTCCATCCTTGGATACAATGTGACCCAAATAACGTATCTCTGAAAGGAAGAACTCACTTTTCTTGGCATTAATGAAAAGTTTATGCTTCCACAACTCTTCGAACACTGTAACCAAATGAGTTCTATGTTCCTGCTCATTCTTGGAGAAAACCAAGATATCATCAAAGAATACTCCTGTGAATTTGCGATGGGGTCGGAATATTCTATCCATCATACGATTAAACATGGGAGGAGCATTGGTGAGACCAAAGGGCATTACCAAAAATTCATATAATCCAAAAGTTGTCCTGAATGCAGTTTTATGGACATCTTGTGGCACCACTCATATTTTGGTGATAACCAGTCTTTAAATCAAGACGGCTGAAACAAGCCGAACCATCAAGCTTATCCAAAATGTCATCAATATGCGGAATTGGGAATCTGTTCTTGATGGTAAGCTCATTTAAAGCTCTATAGTCCACACACATGCGGAATGATCCGTCCTTCTTTTGAACAAGAAGCACAGGAGAGCAATAAGGTGAGGAACTAGGCTGAACCAAACCTTTGTCTAAAAGCTCATTTATCTGCATCATGATTTCTTCTTGTTGTGCGGCACTCACACGGTATGCGGGTTTGTTAGGTGGAGAACTACCTGGCACAAGATCTATGCGATGATCCTCGGGCCTTTGGGGAGGTAATTCACCTGGCAATGCATCAGCAAAACAGTCGTTGAATGCATGAAGAAAATTCAGCCTATCATTAGTCATAGCATCCACATTTTGATGACTTGGTACAATGCTATCACGAACAAAAACCAAGTACGCAGAAAGACTCTTTTTCATTGCTTTATTAATTTGGATGTGAGATACAAGTGGGATGGAATCCCCTTCTTTGTCAGCATCAATGAAATGCATGCGGCCTTTATGCATAAAAGAAATCATATTGGTCTTGTACTCTTTGCCGGGTTCAAGCCTATGATGCCATGGCTTGCCTAACAATACATCACATCCATTTAGTGGTGCAACTAAGAAATGTTCATTATCAAGGTAGCCCTGGATGTTTATGCGCAACTTCCCCATCAGCGGGATAACCTGCACTTCTTTACCAATAAAGGTAGCTTCGGCTTCAATATGAGGTTCCATGTTCTCAACCTCAATACCCAAGGCAGCTGCCGTTTGCATAGAGATGAAGTTATCGGTTGCATAGTCATCAAACATGAATAAGGCGGGCTGATCCTTGATTGTCCCCAAGCCTTGCATACCATTCGTTCTTTTGCATCATGATTTGTGTTTCCGTGTACATCAGGAACTGCATGTACATTAGCCTTGGTCTGCTTGTCTTCGTGCTTTGGTTTGCGGTCAGGGCATTGTCGAAACATGTGCTCTTTGCTATCACAAGAAAAACATTTTCCCTCCTTGGCATATTGCTCTCTTTGCTCCGGGGTCAAGCCAAATTTGTTCTTCTTTGGGCCTTGATCTTTAGATGAGGTATTTTCAGCTCTACCTCCCTTGTGGGTCTCCCGGAAGTTCTTTTTAAGTGGCTGTCCACCTTTTTGCAAATTTGCAGATTTGGGACAGCCTTGTCTTCCCCTTTGAACCGCCTTGATCCTGCTTAATTTTGAGTACCAATTGCTCCGTAGCAAGAGCAGAGGCTGTGAGCTGTTGCAAAGTATGTTTCGGGTGCAATTCAATGCCCGAACGATAAGCTGGTTGCAATCCAGAGTGAAACTTCCTCTTTCTTTCATCCTCAGTGATTTGCATAAAAGGAGTTACCTCTAGCAACACTTTCCAAAACTTGCTGACATACTGTTGCACACTTTCGTTATCTCTTTGCTCAGGTCTATCCCACTTTTGGGTGAGAGTTTGCTCCGCATTTGGTGGCAAAAACTGAGCATAGAATCTGTCCTTAAACTCCTTCCAAGTGCAAATGGGGTCCTTGGTGATCTTTTCAGTGATCCACCAATGAGCAGTGGTCCCTTTCAAAAACATGCTAGCATGGCGTACTTTAGACTTCTGAGTGAAGTCCTCATCGCTAAAAGAAATGTCAAACTGTGCCACAAATGCTAACACTTTGGAAGCATCATACTCTCCATGAAAAACATCAAACTTAACAGACTTGTCACCTGCTCATGGTTCTCTCTTTTTCTTTTCCCCTTATCCAACGGGGCAGCCCTATCTGCATGGGCTCCATGGGCCATCATGGAAGTTTCATGAAGCACGGTGGCATGTGCTCCACGAACCTGAGAATCAGATGCATGTGACTTTCCTGCATAAGGCAATGTCTCTCCATGAGACAACTCAGAAGGCAAAGCTCCTCTAGTGGCAGACCTGTCACCCCTACCATGGGATACATGTCTTGAATGCATGTGACCATGCCCTCCATGTGCACTAGCATACATATACCTGTCAGGCTTTGTGTCTTGTGGAGAAGATGCATGACGAGAGGTGACTGTCACCTCTTTCTTTTGCATAAATGACCTCAATCTTTGAGATGCGGGATCTCCATGCTTCAAGCGAGGTGGATTTCTGAATTTCAGCTCTCCGTCTTCCCCCTCTTTGATGTCACCTTTACGGAGGAGGTAGGAAAGTGCCAACTCCCCTGGCTTCTTGCCTACTTCCCGTGCCATGGACTCAAAAGTCACATCTACCATTGCATCGGCTTTCCTTGCTTCAATGGCACTTTGCACATGGGGATCTTCATGCAAAAATTTTAGCTCTTGCTCTTGTGCCTGCAAAAGCTTTCTCATATGCTCCATTTCAGCCCTCATTGCATCAGGCTCTTCTTCTTGCATGACTTTTTTTCCTTGAGACAGTTGTCCCTTTCAATCACTATCATTTACCCTTTCAAGGGGCTTGTGCCTTCCTCGTAGAGCATCAGAACCATGCGAAGCACTTGATGGGCCCCTCGAATTAGGCACTTCCAAAGGGTTGCCTTGGCTGTCCATTGTGTTAAGTGTGCTAGAAGCAGGGTATCCAATACACAGGTTCGTTTCCCCACTAAGAAGAGGGAAACATCCGTGCTCTGATACCAATGAAACTGATCCCGTCAAGTGGGAATAGACTCCGTTGGACACCCACACGCGTAGTAGCACAGCTTAATATCACAATTTTAAATGGACAGCTTAATATCACAATTTGAAATAGACAGCTTAAAAAAAAAACAGCTGAAATTTGAAATGAGATGAAATGAAATAGATGGACACCAGCACTGGGGCCTGAACGGGCCGACCTCCCCCTCAATATATGATATATTATTGGGAGTATTTAACAAATACAATGCTCCACGGGTTCAATGAACCAGATGATGTCCATGTACAAATGAATACAGTACCAAACAAAAGGCTCGAAGTAGATGTTCGAAGGAGAGCGACCACTTGAGTGGTCCAGTCTCTACGGTCCTGTGCCTTCACTGGACTCTGCGGAGAGCGCCCCACTGGTGTTCCAGGACCACGCACAAACAGGCGCTCTCGTACTAACGCCTGGCTCTCCTGATCTCGGCACCTTTGGACTGTGGTTCTCCAATAGCTTGGACTACCCAGCACCGAACGGGTGTTAGCCGTAGAGAGAATCCCTTATCAGATTTACAACAAAGTTCTTTACTTAAATCTGAATTCACTTACTTTGTAGCTCGCAGATGGACGACAAATACCTGAGGTGTTTGTGTGGAGCTACTAGAAGTGGACACCAGGACGCAGCAGCCTGTCAAAGAGGAGGAGGAGCTGCCAGTGTAGAAGGTGTAGCCACCTAAAGAAGGGAGATGCCGCCTATAGAAGGGAGGCACAACCGCCTGCAAAGGAGAAGAGCAGCCGCTGGAGATGGATACACAGTGGGTTGTATGAAGAGGTAGCGCAACCTGTATGGAGATGGCAGCTAGCCGCCTGCAGAGTAGGAGAAACAGCCGTCAACCTGTGGTGTAGCCGCCTGATGGATAGGAGGTGCCTAGCTGCAGCCTGTGCCGCCTGTAGTGCAGAGAGTACAGCCGCCCGCTAGAGGTGAGCACACAGCCGCCTACAAGAGGCAGCGGCAGCGTGCTAGTGATGGCACACAGCCGCCTGTGGAGAAAGCAGCACAGCGTTTTGGAGGTGGCAGCCGCCTGCTGAGTAGGCAGCGCAGCCTGCTGAAGATGGCGGCCTCTTGCTAAAGGAACAGTAGCCGCCTGTATGGGAGGAGAAACAGCCGCCGACGGATAGGAGACAACCACCAGCATGCGCAGCGTGACTGAAGAAGAGGTGAAGGTGGCGCACACAAAAACGTCTTCCAAAGAGAGAAGGGTGGTTGTCTCTTTGTAGGCGTTGGAGGGGAAGTTGCACGACTACAGCTGGCCGGCTCCCCAAGGTTGCATGGGGGCGGCCAGTTCCATGGTGTGGTGTGGGTAGGTGGCCATGCACCCACCCACACACACTTAAGGGGCTAAGTGTGGGGTTTCCCTCCCTACCTTGGCCCACAAGTGGGTGCCCATAATGGGTGCCCACTTTTAAGTGAATGTGAACATACAACCTTATAAAACAAAAGGTTAGAGATAAAACTATTAAACCAACATGTGCAATACACTTACCACCTGTTCACATGCAACAAAACTTGTCAGAAGACAGAGCAAACTTCACGACTCACTGGCAGGCGTCCCCGCTCAGTAAATGACACCAAGCAGGCAAACACAAAGGTACAAGTCATGCGAAAACAGTTTCAAACATGCAAAACATGAGTGCATGTGCAAATAGTATCATGGATATATCTCTCGTTCATGGAACAAGTACAAAATATCTGTCGGGCACAAAAATGGCACGACGTAAAACATAAATCCTGGTCTTCCTATGGAGTGATAGTCCCATAGGTAAAACACAGTTCCAGGCACAAGCCTCCCTATGGAGTGACAGTCCCATAGGCAAGACACGGCACGAATACTGGCTCTTCTATGGCGTGACAATCCCATGGATAGAACACAATCCAGGTCATACACGGGTGGCACCAGTCTAGCTCCTGTTCATACGACACCATCTTGCTAACACAGGGGTGACACCAGTCTAGCTCCCGTCTATGTCAAGCAAAAATACTGGCCTCTTCATAGAGACACCGGCCTGGTCTCAAGTGAACGAGACACAAATCTAGAGATGGACCAAATGGTCGGCCAATCGGTGACATAACCCCAGAAAACTACTTACTTGATGTACGTTTTGCAATTCTGGCCAATTCCGAATGGTCTCTATCTTTGCAAGATCCATTGTTACTCCATCTTTGGATACAATGTGACCCAAATAATGTATATCTGAAAGGAAGAACTCACTTTTCTTGGCATTAATGAAAAGTTTATGCTCCCGCAACTCTTCGAACACTGTGACCAAATGAGTTCTATGTTTCTGCTCATTCTTGGAGAAAACCAAGATATCATCAAAGAATACTCCTGTGAATTTGCGATGGGGTCGGAATATCCTATCCATCATACGATTAAATGTGGCAAGAGCATTGGTGAGACCAAAGCGCATCACCAAAAATTCAGATAATCCAAAGGCTGTCCTGAATGCAGTTTTATGGACATCTTGTGGCACCACTCGTATTTGGTGATAACCACTCTTCAAATCAAGTCGGCTGAAACAAGCCGAACCATCAAGCTTATCCAAAATGTCATCAATATGCGGAATTGGGAATCTGTTCTTGATGGTAAGCTCATTTAAAGCTCTATAGTCCACACACATGCGGAATGACCCGTCTTTCTTTTAACGTAGAGCAGAGCAATAAGGTGAGGAACTAGGCTGAACCAAACCTTTGTCTAAAAGCTCATTTACCTGCTTCATGTTATCTTCTTGTTGTGCGGCACTCACACGGTATGCGGGTTTGTTAGGTGGAGAACTACCTGGCACAATATCTATGCGATGATCCTCGGGCCTTTGGGGAGGTAATTCACCTGGCAATGCATCAGCAAAAAAGTCGTTGAATGCATGAAGAAAATTCAGCCTATCATAAGTCATATCATCCACATTTTGTTGACTTGGTACAATGCTATCACGAACAAAAACCAAGTACGCAGAAATGAAGGAGCTAAAGAAGCTCAGCTGAAACAGTTAGGGTTTCATGTGGGAGACACACACAGAGAAGAAGGGAGAGAGAGAGAGAGAGAGAGAGACATGTGGGGATAAGTCAACTCACAAAGTATGAGTGTGTGACTCCCCTATCACACATGTATATTTGCTCTAGTGCACATGTGATATGCAGCGGAAGTCTTTGTATTGGAAGATCCTGTCACACAAATGCTCACACCGTCTTCTGTATCCTGAGTTTCGTGAGTTTAGCAATCCATTTCAATACTTCAAACTTTAAAGAGTTGAGAGAGAGAGATATGAGAACTGTACACCAGATTGGGTCCCGAATTACCCACTGAAGGGCCCCCTATCTCGATAACGAGATAGTATTTGCTTTATTTCTTTAGAGAGAATGACTGTGGACTGTAGATAAGCCAAACGCAAGATCTCGGAGGATCGGAGAGTGGCTGATCTGTACACTACTGTAGAAACACCTCGATGACTTGATCTCGAGCCTATGCACTCTTCCCAAGGGCATGAGGAAGGGCTGCACACCTGAGGCTGAGAGAAGAAGGAGGTGGACTGTTCTACACTATGTTAGAATGCTGAAAACACTTATGAATGCTGTGTTACCTTCACCAGATGACTGCTGCATGTATGGATGATGCACAGAACGCTGGATACTGATGCAAACTGCAGATTCAGGGCTGGAAACTGCTGTAGACTGTTGATTCAGGGCTGGAAACTGCTGTGGACAGAAACGCAGGCCTGTAGGGGTGCTGAGGGACTGAAACGCAGAGGTTTTGGGGCTGCTGGACAGAAACTGCAGGGTATTCAGGCTGCTGGACAGAAACGCAGAGGTATTCTGCCGCTGCTGGACAGAAAAACGCAGGGTACTGCAGGCTGAATGCTGGCGTTGAACTGAGGCTTGACAGTATGCTGAATTAGAGACTGTAGAGGACTGAATCAGGGCTGATTTGATGCTGAAAACAGGCTGATTGGAGGCTGATAGCAGGCGCCTAGGGCTGTATGAAGCAAGGGGTTCTCAAGGGCTGGAGAAGCAAGCTTATGAGCTCCAAGGGCTGGATTAGTCTAGGGCTGAAGGCAAGAATGCTCCTAGGGCTAAGGAGGAGAGCTCTTAGCACAATGAAGACTGAATGAAAAACTAAGCTCTATGCAAGCCTATTTATACTAACTGGAGGTTGGTCATTTAATAAAGTTTATATTTATAAATGCCCAATAATGCAAATAATGCTAAATAAATACTATTAAATATGGAAAAAATACCAGATAAATCCTAGTAAATTCCCTAAGGCTTCTGGGATGTTCTAAATGATGCACAGGCATATGCATGCATATTATGCAGGATGCAGAGTGCTTTCTGATGCAAACCCTAAGGCTTCTACTGACTCTACATGCATGAATGATTCTCTCCAAGTGGGTTAAGGGACTTGACTGACTGGCTGACCCACTAAGGCTGAGGAATGACCTACGTAGCTCGTGCCTGACTTATCCTGGACTGAGGATGTACAATGGGGTCACGGCGTACGACAAATATCATCCTATTGGGTTCTAAAACTGTGCAACTGCTGCACTTCTGATGATGAGCCATCTTATCACCATGCACTGAGTGCAGAGTGCATGTGACATTCCCTCCTGATTAGCTTGGCGGCAGGTTCATGGCTTCCAAGTAGTCCGCCAATCACTCGGGGTACTCCTGGAAGAACTCCTCGTCGAGCCATACAGCTTCGTGGGTGCCTCGATCTCGGAATTTCGTATAGAACTGACGAATCCGTCGACCGGAACCATGCTTCCATCGATGAAGAAGGATCTGCTCAGGCTCAATCACTTCTACCTCGTCTACCACATCTGGCTGCTGTTCATCTGAAACATCAAACACTTCTGGACCAACATATGGTTTTAGCCAAGAAACATGGAAAACATCATGCATTGTCTAACTGGCAGGCAACTTTAACTTCATTGAGACATCACTTATCTTCTTAACTATTGGAAAAGGGCCAAAACTACGGAATGAAAGCTTGGGACAATGTTTGCCCACTTGTTTCAATCTCTGCTTCATGATACGCAAATAGACCCAATCCCCTTCCTTGAAGTGGACATCTCGTCTAGACTTACATGTCTGTCTGTGAACTGAATGATGGCCAGGCTCAAAATTGAGGGCCAAACTGGGTTGAATAACTCTGCGGAATCAACATACTGATCTTCTAAGTCTTTTCCAGAGATGTTGAGAATAGCCTGACTGGTCTGGATGCTGGTCTTTCTACTAAGAACATCTGCTATTGGGTTATGCTGACCAGGGATGTACTTAATCATTCCTCCAAACTGTTGGAAGAGCTGACCCTGTCTAGTATGCTGAGCACTCCACTGGGCACTTGGCATTGTCGGGAGCCACTTAAGTGCTTGGTGGTCTGTGGTGACTATGAAAATGTGTCCATAAGGAACATGTTTCAAATGTTTGAGAACTGATTGCTGTTCTAGCTTGCCCTTGAAAGTCTTGGAAAGACAAGAGGGAAACTAGCTAGGAGGTTCTGCTAACTGTGGGATACTGGGTAGGAGATCATGCTTAAAAATGTCTGAATGAGAAAGGAGATCTGCTAACTGAGGGAGTGAAGATGATGAGACAGCGGTTATTGATGAGATAGAAGCTGTCTGAGCATAAATTAATGCTCCTTCTGCTCCCTTGCATATAGCTCGTCGGGCCTGGAGATGAGAAATCATAGGAACGCGAAGAATGCTCCTATTCCCCCGAATCATGACAGGCTCAGGAAAACCTTTAGAGATGATAAAGGTGTCCTGCCCCCAATTGGGAATAGGTTCATACTCACGAAACCACTGGATTCCTAAGATCATGTCACATCCCAAAAGAGGAGAGACAATGAAATCTCGCTGGAATGAGGCCTTTTGAACTTGAAAAGAAAACTGTTGTGCCTTCTGAGAGATGTGGGTGCGGAGACCAGGTGTAAACCCGTCTACCTCCAAATGATAGGGCACTAAGGTACAGCTCATGTTGGTAGCCAACTGGGGAGAGATGGCGTCCTCAGAACTGCCCATGTCAAAAAGGATTATGAACTGTCGGCCCTTGGCAGAGCCATAAGCTCGGATCAGGCTTTTCTGTGTGGTTGTTGCCTCACCCTCCTGCTTAGCATCAAGTACCACGGATAGCATGGAATGCATAGAAGGTAAGATCTGAACCGCATTGGTGGTAGTAGGCAGGTCTGGAGGAGCGGGGGATACTGCGGCAACTTTGGCAGAAGGCTCTTTGGAGGCTTGCTCCGCTTGTCTTTTTGGACAATCCTTCTTACCATGCCCAATGGTATGACAGAAAAAACATCTGTTTTCTGATTGATACTGTCTTTGCTCCTCTGGAGGAAGATAGCCTCCAGTGATGCTTGCTTGAGTCTTTTCCTCAGGGGTCTTCTTAGGCTTGGATTCCTTACCTCCTGAACTAGAGCTAGGACTGTTGTCTGTCTTAGTGTCTTTAGAAGACGAATTACCCTTCCCCTGTTGGGGTTTGGTACTGGACTGAGATGACTGCTTGGGCTTGCCTCCGTTCATCTTCATTTCTTCATTCTCAGCGAGAGTCAGAGCCCGGTCATATGTACTTGGTTCAAAGTTACGAACTGTGAACCGAATGTTAGAGTCCAATCCACAAATGAATTGCTCCATCTTAGCCTGGTCAGATAACCCTAACTGATGTGCTAAAGTAATAACCTTACCGGAAAACTGAAGCACTAGGGATCCGTTCTGTCTGAGTCCATAGAACTCGTCTTTCAGACCGGTCATGTACTGGGGCCATGTACTGGGGCGGGAGAAATCTGGTCTTCAGGTCATGGACAAAGATGTCCCAGTCAAAGGCTGTGACACCTGTGGCATGGTCTGTATGAATACTAGACCAATGCTGCCACCAAGTGACTGCCTCACCAGTGAGATGGGGAGCCGCTAAGTGGACTTTGTCTTGTGGGTCTGTGATCCTAGCTAATGAAAAATGAGCATTAAACTGATGAACAAATTGATTAACTGATGAATGATCACACTTACCATCATACTTACTGAAATTTGGTTAACTGCGAATGATGGTGGTTGATGCTGCTGCGGGATGCTGGCTGGTGACACCTATGATTGGGGAGACTGAGGAGAGCTGCTGATACCTCAAGTGTATGGCCTCCTTTTCCCGTTGGTGTTCGAGTAACATACGTTCTCGATCAAGCTCACGTTGGTGTTCCCGAGCGGCGAGTTCAGCCTGACGTCGGTCTTCGTCGATCCTGCGTTGGGCTTCCTCATAGTCTCGTCTTTCTTCTTTTTCTCTTCTCCTTCGGGCCTCGTCCTCTCTCCTTTCTTGTTCCATCTGAAAGAAGAGGGAGATGTAGTCGGGTGCTGCTGGAGGTGTAGAAGGACGTGCTGCTGCTGCCTCCAAGAGTTGGAGACGCTCCATGAGTAGCTGGTTCTGAGCTCTAAGAAGAGCTATGGTGTCTGCTGTAGGCGGAAGAACAAGGTCTCCTTCGGGGGAGACGTCTTCCGGCTGATGAGTACTCTCTCCTGTAGACATGATGCTGAAGTCGGTGGTCGTGCCGGAACGCAATCTAACCATCCAAGGATGCCCCCACGCTAGGATACGGTGTGTGTGGACAATCTGAATCTGATACCAATGTGATATGCAGCGGAAGTCTTTGTATTGGAAGATCCTGTCACACAAATGCTCACACCGTCTTCTGTATCCTGAGTTTCGTGAGTTTAGCAATCCATTTCAATACTTCAAACTTTAAAGAGTTGAGAGAGAGAGATATGAGAACTGTACACCAGATTGGGTCCCGAATTACCCACTGAAGGGCCCCCTATCCCGATAACGAGATAGTATTTGCTTTATTTCTTTAGAGAGAATGACTGTGGACTGTAGATAAGCCAAACGCAAGATCTCGGAGGATCGGAGAGTGGCTGATCTGTACACTGCTGTAGAAACACCTCGATGACTTGATCTCGAGCCTATGCACTCTTCCCAAGGGCATGAGGAAGGGCTGCACACCTGAGGCTGAGAGAAGAAGGAGGTGGACTGTTCTACACTATGTTAGAATGTTGAAAACACTTATGAATGCTGTGTTACCTTCACCAGATGACTGTTGCATGTATGGATGATGCACAGAAGGCTGGATATTGATGCAAACTGCAGATTCAGGGCTGGAAACTGCTGTAGACTGTTGATTCAGGGCTGGAAACTGCTGTGGACAGAAACGCAGGCCTGTAGGGGTGCTGAGGGACTGAAACGCAGAGGTTTTGGGGCTGCTGGACAGAAACTGCAGGGTACTGAGGCTGCTGGACAGAAACGCAGAGGTATTCTGCTGCTGCTGGACAGAAAAACGCAGGGTACTGCAGGCTGAATGCTGGCGTTGAACTGAGGCTTGACAGTATGCTGAATTAGAGACTGTAGAGGACTGAATCAGGGCTGCTTTGATGCTGAAAACAGGCTGATTGGAGGCTGATAGCAGGCGCCTAGGGCTGTATGAAGCAAGGGGTTCTCAAGGGTTGGAGAAGCAAGCTTATGAGCTCCAAGGGCTGGATTAGTCTAGGGCTGAAGGCAAGAATGCTCCTAGGGCTGAGGAGGAGAGCTCTTGGCACAATGAAGACTGAATGAAAAACTAAGCTCTATGCAAGCCTATTTATACTAACTGGAGGTTGGTCATTTAATAAAGTTTATATTTATAAATGCCCAATAATGCAAATAATGCTAAATAAATACTATTAAATATGGAAAAAATACCAGATAAATCCTAGTAAATTCCCTAAGGCTTCTGGGATGTTCTAAATGATGCACAGGCATATGCATGCATATTATGCAGGATGCAGAGTGCTTTCTGATGCAAACCCTAAGGCTTCTACTGACTCTACATGCATGAATGATTCTCTCCAAGTGGGTTAAGGGACTTGACTGACTGACTGACCCACTAAGGCTGAGGAATGACCTACGTAGCTCGTGCTTGACTTATCCTGGACTGAGGATGTACAATGGGGTCACGGCGTACGACAAATATCATCCTATTGGGTTCTAAAACTGTGCAACTGCTGCACTTCTGATGATGAGCCATCTTGTCACCATGCACTGAGTGCAGAGTGCATGTGACAGCACATAGTGCACTTAGTACTTTTAATGTACTAAGTGTACTATGTACTATAAAACTTATGGGCTTGTACACACTATAAGAGTGGGCATAATGCCTGTGCCCTTAAGTGAAGGAAAAGAAAAAATCAGCATGTACATGATAATATACAAGGCCATATCAAGGCTGAAACTGGCCTCATCCAATGCCCATCAAGTGTCTGCAATGAGCAAACCGCTTTGGAGGCAAACTCTTTGTCAACAGATCAGCCGGGTTGTCATCCGTATGAATCTTGACAAGCTGAATCAGCTTGTCCTCTATCACCTCTCTGATGAAGTGATACTTCACATCCACATGCTTCGTCTTTGCATGAAAGACAGGGTTCTTTGCCAACTGGATGGCACTCTGACTGTCACAATGCAACAATGGAATATCCCCTGTATAACCCAAATTAACCACTAACCGAGATAGCCATAATGCCTCCTTGCAAGCCTCTGTGGCTGCAATATACTCGGCCTCTGTAGTAGATAAGGCAATGCACTTCTACATCCTGGATATCCATGACACAGCACCTCCTGTGAATGTAAACACATAACTGGTAGTAGACTTCCGGTTATCTGGATGACCGGCATAATCCGAATCCGTGTAACCATGCACTAATGCATCCTGTTTGCGAAAGCAGATGCACATATCCTATGTGCCCTTCAGGTATCTCATGACACCTTTCACTGCTTCCCAATGCTTCTTGCCAGGGTTGGCCATGTATCTAATAACCACTCCCACTGCAAATGCAATGTCCGGCGTGGTAGCAACCATGGCATACATGAGACTGCCACAAGCTGAAGCATACGGAATCTTGGTCATATCAGCCCTGTCACTATCCGACTGTGGGCTGTCCATAGCATTGAGTTTCACATATGGAGGAAAAGGAGTACTAGTCTTCTTCCCCCCCTCCATATTGAACCTCTGCAAAACTTTGCCAATGTATTCCTTCTGAGACAAATACAACACATGCTGATTTCTATCCCGAAGTATCCGCATACCCAAAATGTGATTTACATCACCCAAATCCTTCATATCAAAGGTCTGATGTAGCCTCTTCTTCAAGGCATCCATCTCTTTACGAGATTTCCCGGCAATCAACATACCATCAACATACAAGATGAGGATCAATAGACTGCCATCCAAAGCTTTCTTGGTGTATAAGCAGTGATCTATGTCACTCCTCCTGAAATCCTGGGATTTCATGAATGTATCAAATTTATGATACCATTCCCTTGGTGCCTGTTGCATACAAGCTTCTCCTTTCCATTCACTGCAGAACCCTCTGGTTGTTGCATATATATCTCCTCATGGAGATCACCGTGAAGAAAAGTAGTCTTCACATCCATCTGAATCAAATCCAGATCATCATGAGCAACCAAAGCTAATACAGCTCTAAGTGTGGTCATTTTGATCACTGGAGAGAAGATCTCATCAAAGTCCACACCATATTCTTGCTTGAAGCCCTTAGCCACTAACCTGGCTTTGTATCTTGGCTTTGCATCAGGTGCAACTTTGAGCCTGTAAACCCACTTGCATGGCAAAACCTTCTTGCCTGTAGGCAAATGCACCAACTCCCATGTTCCATTTTTGTGCAGAGAATCCATCTCCGACTTCATAGCACGCTCCCAAAGAGCCTTGTCTGCCCTCTGTAAAGCCTCCTTATAATAAGAGGGCTCCCCACAGTCAGTGAGCATCAAGTAGTCAACCCCTGGAACAAACCTGTCAGGGGGTCTGGAGGGTCTTGTGGACCTCCGTACCCAATGATCATCATTTGCAGGTTGCTGTCCAGCCTGCATATCACCTATTGGTGGCTCCTGTTCCATGCCATAAGATTGAAAGATCATGCCCGGCATCTCCTCTAACTGTGGGATATCCATAGGGATCTCTTCTGCCATCTCTGGCTGTCCATTTGGACCATTTTCAGCACTATTTAAGGGCTGGTTTTGTTGCTGTAATGACTGATTTACAGCCCTTGGTTGTTGTCCATGATGTCCATCATCATCAAAGATGACTCTGCCAGGCTCCTGTTGCCTTGCAGGCTTCTTATACATGCATGTTTCATCAAAAATGACATCATTGCTGCGTATAATCTTTCTATTCACTGGATCCCAAAGTCTATACCCCATTTCACCTCTGTCACCATATCCTAGGAATATGCATTTGTGAGACTTAGGATCAAGTTTGGTGCGTATTTCCCTACGTATGTGCACGTACGCAACGCAACCAAACACTCTCAAGTGCTTGTAGGACGGAGGCTTCCCTGTCCATACTTCCTCTGGCACTTTCCCACCAAGTCTCGTGTTAGGTGACCTGTTTATAAGATGAACGACTGTCATAACAGCTTCAGCCCAAAAACCATGAGGTAACGCAGCATGTGACAACATAGAACGGACCTTCTCCTGAATGGTCCTGTAACCTGTTCATCCTCTCTGCTGTCCCGTTTTGTGGAGGATCATAAGGAGCAGAGAGCTCCCTCTTGATGCCTTTAGCATCACAAAAGTCCTGAAACTGTTTGGACATATACTCTCCACCATTGTCAGAATGCAAAGCCTTCAGTGTTTTGCCAGTTTGATTCTCAACATGAGCAACAAACTTCTCAAACACTGAGAATGTATCACTCTTCAAACGAAGAGGATAAACCCACACCTTGCGTGTGGCATCATCAATAAAAGACACACAATATTTTGCCCCTCCCAAAGAAAGCTGAGGCATCCACATACATCTGTATGCACAAGCTCTAACTGAGCATCTTTCTGTCCAAGAGCTTTCTTGTGGGGGCACTGGAGTTGCCTGCCATATATACAATGCTCACAAAACTGAAAACTTGAGAACTTTAGAGAAGGCAAGTAACCAAAACGAGACAATTGCTCCATTCCTTTGACACTCATGTGTCCCAACCGGCTATGCCACATAGAGATTTCCGGCAGCTCGGTTGCATTTACATTAGCATGGCGACAAACATTAGCATGCATGAAGTAAAGAGTGTCCACCTTAGAGCCTCTGGCAACAACCAGTGAGCCCTTACTAATCTTTCACTTTCCACTACCAAATGTAGTAACATAACCAGCATCATCAAGCTGTCCAGTAGAAAGCAGGTTCTTCTTGATCTCAGGCACATGCCTGACATCATGGAGCATAAGGTGTGAGCCATGTGAAAACACAAGCCTCACATCACCTCTGCCAAGAATCTGGCATGCATGGTTGTCACCCAAATAAACTACTCCTTCATTGCCAGCAATATACCTGACAAACAAGTCTCTGCAACCTGTGACATGAAAGGAGGCACCTGAATCAATGATCCATGAGTGCATACCATGATCATCTCTTGCATGGAGTGAATGGGCATCAAGTGAAGACATGAATAGGACTTCATCCTCACTGTCACCTGCATGTGACACATTGACTTCTTCAATCTTGACTCCACTTTTGCCCTTTGGCTTTGCATCTTTGGCTTCATCTTTGTCTTTGTCTTTGCCTTTGTCCTTTTCCTTTTGATCATTCTTCCATTTGTAGCATTGCTTTTTGAAATGTCCCTTCTTGCCACAATAATGGCATTCCAAGTCCTTTTTGGAGCGGTTCTTGCGATTTGCAGACTAAATTTCTTGATTTCTATTGCAGGAAGGGGGGCGTCGTATTTGCTAACTCGTGTGGTGATGCTGCTGCTGCTGCTGCTGCTGTGCAGGTATGGATGCTGCTGTTGCGCTGTGGTGCGCCTGGCTGAGCAGCAGCTGTTGGCTGCCTGGTTGGGCAGCGTGGCTGCTGCTGGGCAGCAGCTGAGCAGCCCACGCTGTGGTTGGGCATGCCTGGCTCAGCTGCGTGGTCTGTTGGCTGCCTACGTTGGGCAGCCAGGGCAGTACGACCAGCAATAGACAGGGCTCTTCGACCAGCTAAGTAAGACCAGCAGGCGCACAATAGACAGTGCGACCAACAGCAGGGTGATCACGTGCAGATGGTACGGCCAGTAGGAAGCGACCAGTAGAGTAATCAATAGGGGATTGTGAGAAGAGGGAGGTGATCAAGCTCTGATACCAGTTGAAGGAGCTAAAGAAGCTCAGTTGAAACAGTTAGGGTTTCATGTGGGAGACACACACAGAGAAGAAGGGAGAGAGAGAGAGAGAGAGAGACATGTGGGGATAAGTCAACTCACAAAGTATGAGTGTGTGACTCCTCTATCTCACAGATGTATATTTGCTCTAGTACACATAGTGCACTTAGTACTTTTAATGTACTAAGTGTACTATGTACTATAAAACTTATGGGCTTGTACACACTATAAGGGTGGGCATAATGCCTTTACCCCAACAAGAAAGACTCTTTTTCATTGCTTTATTAATTTGGATGTGAGATACAAGTGGGATGGAATCCCCTTCTTTGCCAGCATCAATGAGATACAAGTGGGATGGAATCCCCTTCTTTGCCAGCATCAATGAAATGCATGCGGCCTCTATGCATAAAAGAAATCATGTTGGTCTTGTACTCTTTACGGGGCTCAAGCCTATGATGCCATGGCTTGCCCAACAATACATCACATCCATTTAGTGGTGCAACTAAGAAATGTTCATTATCAAGGTAGCCCTGGATGTGTATGCGCAACTTCCCTATCAGTGGAGTAACTTGCACCTCTTTACCAACAAAGGTAGCTTCGGCTTCAATCTGAGGTCCCATGTTCTCAACCTCAATACCCAAGGCAGGTGCCGTTTGTATAGAGATGAAGTTATCGGTTGCACAGTCATCAAACATGAATAAGGCAGGCTGATCCTTGATTTGATCCCAAGCCTTGCATATCTTCCGCTCTTTTGCATCATGATTTGTGTTTCCCTACACATCGGGAACTGCATGTACATTAGCCTTGGTCTGCTTGTCCTCGTGCTTTGGTTTGCGGTCAGGGCAATGTCGAAACATGTGTTCTTTGCTACCACAAGAAAAACATTTTCCCTTCTTGGCATATTGCTCTCTTTGCTCCGAGGTCAAGACAAATTTGTTCTTCTTTGGGCCCTGATCTTTAGATGAGGTATTTTCAGCTTTATTTCCCTCGTGGGTCTCTCGGAAGTTCTTTTTAGGTGGCTGTCCACCTTTTTGCAGATTTGGGACAGCCTTGTCTTTCCCCTTTGAACCGCCTTGATCTTGCTTAATTTTAAGCACCAATTGCTCCGTAGCAAGAGCAGAGGCTGTAAGCTGTTGCAGAGTATGTTTCGGGTGCAATTCAATGCCCGAACGATAAGCTAGTTTGCAATCCGGAGCGAAACTTCCTCTTTCTTTCATCCTCAGTGATTTGCATAAAAGGAGTTACCTCAAGCAACACTTTCCAAAACTTGTTGACATACTGTTGCACACTTTCATTATCTCTTTGCTCAAGTCTATCCCACTTTTGGGTGAGAGTTTGCTCGGCATTTGGTGGCAAGAACTGAGTATAAAATCTGTCCTTAAACTCCTTCCAGGTGCAAATGGGGTCTTTGGTGATCTTTTCGGTGATCCACCAATGAGCAGCGGTCCCCTTTAAAAACATGCTAGCATGGCGTACTTTAGACTTCTCAGTGAAGTCCTCATCGCTAAAAGAAATGTCAAACTGTGCCACAAATGCTAACACTTTGGAAGCATCATGCTCTCCATGAAAAACATCAAACTTAACGGACTTGTCACCTGCTTTAAATTCCTTGAGCTTTCTGGCATGAGGCTCATGGTCCTCTCTTTTTCTTTTCCCTTTATCCAACGGGGCAGCCCTATCTGCATGGGCTCCATGGGCCATCTTGGAAGTTTCATGAAGCACGGTGGCATGTGCTCCACGAACTTGAGAATCAGATGCATGTGACTTTCCTGCATAAGGCAATGTCTCTCCATGAGACAACTCAGAAGGCAAAGCTCTTCTAGTGGCAGACCTGTCACCCCTACCATGGGATACATGTCTTGAATGCATGTGACCTTCATGCCCTCCATGAGTACTAGCATACATATACCTGTCAGGCTTTGTGCCTTGTGGAGAAGATGCATGACGAGAGGTGACTGTCACCTCTTCCCTTTGCATAAATGACCTCAACCTTTGAGATGCAGGATCTCCATGCTTCAAACGAGGTGGATTTCTGAATTTCAGCTCTCCATCTTCCCCCTCTTTGATGTCACCTTTGTGGAGGAGGTAAGAAAGTCCCTACTTCCTTGGCTTCTTGCCCACTTCCCGTGCCATGGACTCAAAAGTCACATCTACCATTGCATCGGCTTTCCTTGCTTCAATGGCACTTTGCACATGGGGATCTTCATGCAAAAATTTCAGCTCTTGCTTTTGTGCCTGCAAAAGCTTTCTCATATGCTCCATTTCAGCCCTCATTACATCAGGCTCTTCTTCTTGCATGACTGTCTTTCCTCGAGACAGTTGTCCCTTTGAATCACTATCATTTACCCTTTCAAGGGGCTTGTGCCTTCCTTGCAGAGCATCAGAACCACATGAGGCACTTGATGGGCCCCTCGAATTAGGCACTTCCAAAGGGTGGCCTTGGCTGTCCATTGTGTTAAGTGTGCTAGAAGCGGGGTGTCCAATACACAGGTTCGTTTCCCCACTAAGAAGAGGGAAATAACTGTGCTCTGATACCAATGAAACCAATCCCGTCAAGTGGGAATAGATTCCGTTGGACTCCCACTCGCGTAATAGCACAACTTAAATATCACAATTTGAAATGGACAACTTAATAACAACTGAAAATTGAAATGAAATGAAATGTTGATATATGGACACCAGCACTGGGGCCGGAATGGGCCGACCCCCCCCCCCCCCCTCAATATATGATATATTATTGGGAGTATTTAACAAATACAATGCTCCATGGGTTCAATGAACCAAATGATGTCCATGTACAACTGAGATGAATACAGTACCAACAAGAGGCTCGAAGTAGATGTTCGAAGGAGAGCGACCACTTGAGTGGTCCAGTCTCTACGGTCCTGTGCCTTCACTGGAATCCGTGGAGAGCGCCCCACTGGTGTTCCAGGACCACGCACAAACAAGCGCTCCCGTACTAACGCCCGGCTCTCTCGATCTCGGCACCTTTGGACCGTGGTTTTCCAAAAGCTTGGACTACCCGGCACCGAACGGGTGTTAGCGGTAGAGAGAGAATCCTTTATCAGATTTACAACAAAGTTCTTTACTTAAATCTGAATTCACTTACTTATAGCTCGCAAACGGAAGACAAATACCCGAGGTGTCTGTGTGCAACTAGTCGAGGTGGACACCAGGACACAGCAGCCAGTCGAGGAGGATGAGGAGTAGCTGCCTATGGGGAAGGTGTAGCCACCTGAAGAAGGGAGATGCTGCCTATGGAAGGGAGGCGCAACCGCCTGCAAAGGAGCACAACCACCTGCTGTGCAGGACACAGCTGCCTGCTGTGGAGGAGGAGGAGACGTAGCCGCCTGCAAGGGAAAGATGAGGAGGCATTGCCGCCTGGAGAATGCAGAAGTCGCTTGCCTGCAGCTGCTTGTAGGGTGGCGCAGCTGCCTGTATGGGCAAGAGACACCCGGCCGCCTGTGGTTGCGAGTGTGAAAGAGGCGTAGTCGCCTGAAGGAAGCGCAACCACCTGAAGGAAGCGCAGCCACCTGAGAAGATGTTGAAACCACTTGTCTGCAGGAGCACAGCCGCCTGCTATGGCTGCTTGCAGAGGAGAGGGCAGCCTCACGCAGCCTGCAGAGGAGAGGAGACAACTGCCTGAATGGGAGGAGGAGCATGCGCAGCCGCCAGCTGAAGAGTACAGAAACCTGTACGGGAGGAGGAGCATGCACCGATGGAAGGAAACAGCCACCAGCTAGAGAGCATGCACAGCCGTCTGTAGAAGAGGTGAAGGTGGCGCCTCCTGAGGAGGAGGAGGCGCACAAAACGTCTCTGAGTGAGCAGAAGGGTGGTTGCCTCTTTGTAGGTGTTGGAGGGGAGTATACGACCACAGCTGGCCGGCTTCCCAAGCTTGCATGGGGGCGGCCAGTTTCATGGAGTGGTGTGGGTAGGTGGCCATGCACCCACCCCCACACACTTAAGGGGTTAAGTGTGGGGTTTCCCTCCCCACCTTGGCCCACACTTAAGGGGTTAAGTGTGGGGTTTCCCTCCCCACCTTGGCCCACACGTGGGTGCCCACTTTTTTTAAGTGAATGTGAACTTAAAACCTTATAAATTTAAAGGTTAGAAAGGAAAGCTATTAAACCAACAAGTGCCATACACTTACCACCTGTTCACATGCAACAAAACTCGTTAAAAGACACAGCAAACTTCACGACTCACTGGTAGGCGTCCCCGCTCAGTAAGTGGCACGTCAAGCAGGCAAACACAAGAATACAAGTCATGCAAAAACAGTTTCAAACATGCAAAACATGAATGCATGTGCAAATAGTATCATGGACATATCTCCCGTTCATGGAACAAGTACAAAATATGTGTCGGGCACAAAAATGGCATGGCAAAAAACATAAATCCTGGTCTTCCTATGGAGTGACAGTCCCATAGGTAAAACATAGTTCCAGGCACGAGCCTCCATATGGAGTGACAGTCCCATAGGCAAGACACGGCACAAATATTGGCTCTTCCATGGCGTGACAATCCCATGGATAGAACACAGTCCAGGTCATACACGGGTGGCACCAGTCTGGCTCCCGTCCATACGACACCATCCTGCTAACACACGGGTGGCACCAGTCTGGCTCCCGTCCATGTTAAGCAAAAATACTGGCCCCTTCACATGAGACACCGGCCTGGTCTCAAGTGAACGAGACACAAATCTGGAGATGGACCAAATGGTCGGCCAATTGGTGACAAATACTGTGGACTTGGCTTTCCGTTGGGACTTGTCCCTCCGTGTACATGCCCGTAAATGCTTGGTGGATTGGTGTTCCATTGGGTCTGGTACCTCGTGTACTTGCCTGGAGCACGTCTATTTTGGTATAGTCTCATGAACGGGGATTGTCCATACCAATGTTGCATTGCATAGCATCTTTATGTGGTTCCTTGCAATTGAAATTGCATGCTGTTTTCATGCTTGCTTGACTAATGTGTAGTTCCGGGTAAGGGGACGCCTGCCCGCAAACCGTGTGTGTGAAACTGTCTGCTAACATGGTTATGTGGCATGGGACAGGTGGTATGTATTGGTCATAATATAACCAGCCCGGTGTTCACACACACTGATGTCCCGAGGTGGACATAACCCAATGTCCACCGCCCAGACCTTATCCCCTTTGTACAAAGGAAGTAACCAGCCATGTGTCCACTCTAGCTTGCTCCACAAAGCACTTGCCTGCCACCTACACTGGACAACTCACCATCTCACTCCTCTCTCTAGAGTTTGGCGCGTCCTTCATGAGGGTTGTTGGGCTGCACATTTTCCTTCCCAACTCCATTTCCAAACTTGCTAAGGTGATTTTCAAGCTTCCAAGAGTGATTCCAGATGCTAATCATTCTCCTACACACTCCCAATGACTGAAATTCAGCAAAACAGCTCTCTTTATTGCTGTAATTTCAGGTCTTTTTGCTGAAAACCCTAATTTCACCCCTCCTTTCTCAAGCTGAACCATAGGGGAAGCTTTTCCAAGGTTCCCTTCATCCTTTTGAAGACTTTTGTCGCGAAGAAAGGCGACAAATCAAAGATCTCAACACTCCAAGGACTTCCATCGCGAAGACTTCCGCTGTCATCGACTCTACTTGCTATTGGTAAGCTTTTACGCTTAAATATGGAAGCAAGTAGCACGAGGGAGGAACAAGATTACAAGATTACATACCCTGTGGAGTGTTCTCTTGTCCTACGTGCTCTCTTGCAGATTGTTGCTATCATGTGTTGGTGGAACAATAGAGAGCAAATGGTAGGGAACATGGACACTTGAGACTCGAGAGGGTAGTGTGGATTGCAAGTCTACAACGACCACCACTTGTTTGCAATATTGTATTCATATGCATTGGTATGGAAATTTAGTCAGAAATACCCATGACACTATGTACTTGATTCTCCCAAGATCAATATACTTTATTTGAGGGAGGGGTCGGCCGTTCCAGCTCATTGTGTGTCTCTTGTCAATTCAACAATTTACTTCTTGTATTTGAGCAAGTGTCCATCAAATCTTAGTGTATATAAGTGTATTGATTAGCATTGTGTTCAACCAAGTTACAGGGCCATTTTATATGGCCCTTGCAATGCAGTCGGCCTGCTCTAGGACAACCGACACGCCTATATCTCCACGACCAACATGCAACCTCTGCAACCTCACCACCTCACAAGCAGCACCACAAGCAGCCCGGTACTCTACCTGTGTCGTCGACAAGGCAAAAGATGATTGCCTCTTACTGCTCCATAAAATTGCTCCTGGGCGTGAAGTAGAACTCCTCGTGTCTGAATCTCCTCTCCAAACTGAGTCACTCCATCTGTGGAATTGGACTCCATTCATCAATCCCCCTCATGTGAAAGAGACCAAGATCCTTCGCATGCTGTAGAAACCACAAGATACGCAATCTTGTCTCCCAAAGAGTCATCTGCAACTATGAGCTCAACTTCCTCATCAGGAAGCTCCCATCCAATCTGGTATCCATCAACCAAATCAATGAACCATTCTGCTTCCGAGTCAAAGAGGCATCACACGGCTCACAAGGATCAACACCTGTTACAGTGGGAAGCCAAGTCCTGGAAACCTGCTGAAGACCACGCAAGGCCTTCTGATACCTGTCAACCACCCCCTCTGAGTCCGGAACCACTAAGCCCGGAGAATCTACCTCCTTCTGCAAGTAATCAACTGCCACCTACCTGGCTTTCCAAGAGGTCCCCGTGGAAAGAACATCCTCATCTACAAGAGTTTCTTTGTCCCGAATACTACGAGACATCAGAGCATAGGTTACCTGTAAAGTTTCCTCTGACTGACGAACACAAGAACTACCAACATCAGTATTGGAAAGTTCCTGCCAATTGCTGCCATCAACTGGCAAGCTATCCACCATCTGGTCCGAGAATGCAGCGTATCCACACCTAAGTGGCCATTTCCAGACTGCCACTCATCACAAAACTGAGGACCTGGGAGAGAGAGTGCTGAAAGTTTGTAAACTCCATTCTCCACTCCGCCTTCCCAAACTACCTAGCCTGTTGCCTTGTCCCAGAGAGCAACAAAATGCTCATCAAACTCCACCCGTACACCAGTCTTGCAAACTTGATGCACTGACAAAACAGATGAAAACCAAGGGATGGAATATACAACACCTGGGAGGAATGCTTCCCCCCTCTGCCATCAGGAACTATCTCCAACCTGCCCTCACTGTGAACTGGGATAGTGGATGTATCCCCTGTAAGAATGTGACCAGAATACCTGCAGAGATCATGTAAATCTGAACGGGAAGGAGTCATGTGCCTGGAAGCACCACTGTCTAGAATCCACTCCCGAGTATCCGTAGTCCTCCAACCTCCTCCCTGCCCGAAGAAAATGAAACATCGGTGTCCATCACCTCCAGGTGCACAAATGCTGGAGTCTTCACAATTGCTGCTGAGGATTCTTCACCCTTCTCGGTGTTCCGCTTGGGACACTGTCTCTAATAATGGCCTTTCTCGCCACAATCATTACAGGTCCTCTTTGCCTTTAGCTTCTTGCGGTCAACGTCGGACTTCTTCTCACAGAAGACTTCTCCGGTGAAGCCTTCCCTTTGTCCTTGTTGTTACGGCCTTTCGACCGTTGGCCAGTTAAGGCCTCCGAACCTCTGCCCTGTGGAGGGTTTGAGAATCTTTCCTCGTGGTCCAAGACCATGGGCACAAGCTCCTTCCACGTGATGGTGTTGAGCTTGCCACCGGTAATCAAAGACGAGTAAAATGCTGAGTACTGAGAGGGCAAATGTGACAGCAACGTTATGGCCATGTCCTTCGATGATGTCTCCTTCCCAGCTTGAAGAACTTCCTGCTGAAGAGCTTGCAGCTTGTTAATATGCTCCCGCATCGTCGACGACTTTGCAGGGTTCATAACCTACATGTGTACGTCCAAGGAAATTCTCTTTATGGGTGATACCCTGTTATAAAGAGAAGCCAAATGGTGCCATATACCTCTGGCCAGCGTCATATGCTTTACATGATTGATTACCTGCGGTGTGCAGTTGAGGAAGATAAATGAGCGGACCCTGGCATTGACACGATCCCACAACTGTGCCTGTGCCTCCCGGTCCAGTAACTCCCCTTCCTCTACCTCCGGGCTGTGGAACCCCAACAACGATGAAATCAGCAAGGTCGTAAGACTCCAGAACAGATTCCATCATAACCTTCCATATGCCGTAGTTGTTCTCGTCCAATTGACGGTCCACCGGGAACGTGGGGAGTGTCGGGATCTTCACATGTCTCTCAGCCATCTCAAGTAGATCTGCCATTGCGGGGATGTAACTGAAAAAGGGTGGGTGGGTGGGAACAAAGAAGAACTTAACCTGCAAGTGGCTGTCCAGTAAATCAGCCCACCGTCCTCTTGCTTCTCCTCTTCCCAAACAGTCCCGAACAGTCCACCAATCAGCAACGCAATAGTCCCCCTCTTGCTCACACAACTCCCAAGAACTATCAAGAGCCTAGGGCTCTGATACCATGTCAGAATACGCAACAGAGATGATGACAAAATCTGGAAACACTTGAGCAAGTGCAGAAAATAGACAGCAATGGAGAGAGAGGCATGTAACTCTACTCTATATACACAAGAAGAATCCCGAATACAAGACACAAGACTATGTGGCAAGGGGACTGTGGGGCCATTTTATATGGTCCCTGCACTGCAGTCGGCCTGCTCTAGGACAACCGACTGCAGTCGGCCTGCTCTAGGACAGCCGACATGCCTATATCTCCACGACCAGCATATATATACCCAATCGGCCAGGTATGAACAGTCGGCCTACATGGAGAAGGTGTCCACGACCTATCACACAATCGGCCAGCACCAATAGGCATACAGTTGCAGTCGGCCACCTACTAAGACCTCCTGCCACCCAAGCCACAGAAAAATGGGAAAAATGGGGGAAAAATACGGGGAGTGAGGAAAAATGAGAAAACACCTACAAAGGGCGGGCACACCCACAACAGAGGCTCTGGTTTCTAGGTAAAGACAGGAGATGACTTCTAACAGTATCCTCCCTCGGTCCTACTCTTGGGTTGGGTATTAGTGGATTGTCTAGAGTTCCTCCTAACCCTCTACACTTTGGATCCTTCCTTTCATGTCTCCATGTCCAGAAATGCTTTCACAAACGTGTCTAACTACACTACTTGGGCTAATCTTATGGAACAGGTTTTTACCTCCCAAGGTTCCTGGAACCTAGATTTGAACCAAAACCCCACCCCTCCCTAGTATCTCCTGAAGTCATCCACTATTGGGAAGCTAGAAATGCCACTGCCATAGTGGAGCTCATGCAAGGCCTTCTGCCGGAGTTTCATTCACAACTCCAACAATTCCCCTATGTCTCTGACAGATGGGCACACCTCGCAGAGAGAGATGCTGCACGTGATCGCACGTGTCGCATTGATCTCGAGCATCGAATCCAAATTTTCTCTATCAAAGAGGGGGATGACCTGACTGTCAAGGTTGTTGAATACCGGCGTCTTAATGCGGAATACGCCACCACTGGTTCCGCCAAGTCGTAGGAAGACCAGGTTATCACTTTATTGAACAAGTTGCCACCTAGTTTCTTTACTTTTGTCACATAGACCATTAGTTTAGAACCTATGCCTAACCTATATGAGTGTGAGTGCCAACTCTTGCGCTTTGCTCGGTTGCATGACTAGTTTCATCCCAAGAAGTCCCCTTCTTCCTCCTCTACTCAAGGGGGGCCCTTGTGTCCAATACCACCTCTACTCAAAAAGGGCAGCAAGGGAAGGGGAACAGCAACTGAGGTAACCAAGGCAAATCTCAAGGCAACAATACTGACCCCAAAAAACCCTTCCTCAACACCCACTCCCCACTGGTAGAATATTCCCAAAAAGAATAGATTCTGCACTTATTGCCAAATACCTGGATATGTTGATGATGAGTGTGGCATTAAAGCCAAGGAAAATAGAGGTAACAACCCCAACACCACTAACTCAAATCACCAAAACAACCAAGGTGGTAGTGATGCCGCTAAATTGGCGGTCAAGTGGGGGTAATTTTCCAGCACCTACTCTGCTTGGTTCCCCACCAAGGAACCAGCAACAAGGTACTGGTACGAATTGGCCTAGATACTCTCCGTGGCGACCCACTGGTTAGGTCGCTCAAGGTCCCCCCTCCCAGTCAGTCTCTTTTGTTACCCCGGAAGAGATGTCTAATTGGTCATTACTTACACCACATCCTGGCTCCTCGGCCAATGTCGCACAAGTCACATTTGAGGTTGACGTTGGCCGCTCTTCCAGAAGGGAGAAGAAACAAAACCTCAACGAGGCTGTCAACGTGTGACAGCATCTACCTTCGTTCAGATCTGTTAGTTACTTGATAATCCTCTTGTGTCCACCCAACTCTTCCTTGTGGCTATCCAGTAACTTGGGTAGTTGACAGTGGAGCTACACACCATATGGTACGCAATGCTAGCATTTTTATCTCTCAGCGTCCTGCTAAGGGTGAAGTTCGATGTGGCAACAACATATTGATGCCCATCAAATCTGTTTTGGCATCGTCTTATTTGACACTAACACAGGCCCCAACCAGGCAACTCTGGATAATGTTTATCTTGTCTCTAATTTGGGCCTCAATTTACTTTCCGTATCTCAGCTAACCTAACTCGATCGTGGAGTTTACTTCAACAAGCGAGTTGTTGAGGTAATTGATGAGCCTACTAGTCTTGTTGTTGCGAGAGGTCAAGCTCAGAAGGATGGCTTATACTAGATGTCTACTTTTTTATACGAACCATCCTCCAAGGGTTCTGAGTTTCATTGGGTTCGTGCTTATGTGACTCAAGCTCCTTTGGACACTGAACAACTATGGCACTATCGCTATCGTCATCTTCCCTATGACACACTCTATGAGTTGTCTAGAGACGAGCTAATCGAAGGCATACTACGCCTCAAACTAACAAAGGATGTCTGCCAGCCATGCCAGATGGGTAAGCAGCATCGTACACTGTTTCCACATCATGCTACTCATCGTGCTCAAAGTATACTCAAGTTGATTCATTTCGATTTGAGTGGGCATTCTCCAACTCCCTCCTTGAATGGGTCTCTCTACTACATGCTGATTGTAGATGACTATTCGAGGTACATGTGGGTGTATTTCTTGAAGCATAAATCAGATGCCTTCCAATAATTTTCCATGCGGGTTCAGTTAGTCACTAACCAAATGGGCATCTCAATTGAGATTACTCGCAGTGACAATGGTGGTGAGTTTTATCTCCCATCAATTTACCGAGTTCTTGCAAGAGCATGGCATTCAACGCCAACTCACCTCCACCAACTCCCCCTCATAAAATGGAGTGGTCGAGCACAAGAACTGCACCGTTATGGACATGGCATGCTCCATACTCTTTGCAGTAAAGCCGCTCGAATGCCTTTGGTCAGAATTGGTCAACACTTCTGTATACCTTCTGAATCGTTGCTCCATGGTTGCTGTCCCTCATAGAACCCTGTTCGAGGCATTTTATGGCGAAAAACCAATTGTTTCCCATCTCTGTGTATTTGGGTGTCGTGTGTACACACACTCCGAATGACACGAGGGGCAAGCTTGAGCCAAGGAGTGAGTTGCTCATTTTTGTGGGCTACTCTTCTGAATCAAAGGCTTACAAAGTCTTTGATCCTAGATCAACAAATTCTTCGTTCGTTGAGACATTGTCTTTGATGAGCGGGATTTACTTTGTCTTCGGTTGCCCATACCACCCCAACAAGAATCTTTGACTGTGCCATACGAACCCAATCAGTCAACCTTTACTCCACCTCTTGAGGAGTCTTCCTCCTCACGACAGCCACCCAGGGACCCTTTACCTCGCTGGTACCAGTAGACCATGCATGAATCTGGCATGCTTCCTCATGCTACTCCCTTGAACGGTCCCCGTCGGCCCACCAGGCCCACTCCTCGTGCCTTATTTGCCTCTGTTTTTTCCGCAGACTATGTGGCTCATGATGAGCCAACTGTCACGTGCATCCCGCACTTGGATGCCACGTAGACATATCTGTACAGAAGGTGCAGGACTTGGGATGGTAAACTGGTCCCAGGTGAGCCTAGTCTAGGACGAGTTAGCCAGGGATCCATCCCAGTCGTCCGAGGTCAGGTGTGCATTGTCCTGCACAGGAGTCCAAGGTCAGTTGTGCACTGTCTGCACATGAAACAGTGCCAGTCCGCGCTGTGAGTCTCCCTCTGGAATGATGACAGTGATTTTGTGTATCTGGTATGGTACTGGATGCCAGATCATTGTATAGGTAGTTAGGGTTTGCTTTTAGAAAAAGGGGTCCATTGAAACCGGCCTCTGATAGAAAACCAGAGTGCGGTAGGAGCAACCACCCGTCCACTTGTAGTCTAGATGAGAAACAAAACACAGATTGGGGCTAGAGTGCCCAAATCTGAAAACACAGCGACACCTGTTGGCCCCAAAGCTTGGCGCCCCTTGCGGTATTTCTTTATTCAATTATAATAATATGTATGGCTGAGTACAACACAAAGACCAGCCAAGAGTTTACACCTGTAAGTCCAATCTGACGGCCCACAAATCCTTCTCAGCACAGAGGATCTATGCACACAGATCTGTGTCCTCAAGCAACACACTGTGCCTCCCTCTGATCAGCCAAGATCACAAAGCAGGCCAGCCATGGGCATACATCTGGCATAATTCAAGAGCATGATACATCTTCTCAGCTCAAACATACATGTGCTGTCCAATCTCTGTCTTAATCCCTTGTCAATCTGCCCACGAGGAGCCAGATAACACATACCTGCAGCAGACATCAAGCAGTAGAAAGAGAGATGGATGAACAGAAACAGAGCTTACCAAGTTCAGCTCGTGAAACAACACTGGAGGAAGCAACAGCACCAATCTGTGCTAGCAGGCACTTGAATCCACAACCCTGCTTCACACGTGTGCTTGCACTTGCCTGTATCCTCCTCCTGATGCTCACTCTTATGCTGTCCTTGAAAAGTACAGATCTGAAAATCAGCACAGTACCCGTCTGTACCGCCTCGGGATATGTGCCAGGCGTTGTACTTGCATAAACAGCCTGCTGTCCACTTCTGTACCTGCCTGAATCAGCATACACAGTTCTGTCCAGCACCCTGAAAAGCGCCGCCTGCACCAGTACTTGCTGTATCTGACTGCCCGTACACTGTACGGCAGTCGTACAGTAGGGTATGGGCTGTTGTACCTGCTGGTACAGTCTGTCCAGTCCCTGTGCGCAGAGAATCCAGCAGAGGGAAGAAGACCCGCCGCCTGTGCTAGAGAGAGAAAGAGAGTGCTCACACAGATCTGGCCGTACAGTGCTGTACGGCTGATCTACACTCAGAAAATCAGCAGCAGCACACAGAAAAACAGCCGCCTTCCTCCTCTTGAGCTTTTCCACGCTAGTATTCAAGCGCATGAAGGAACTTCTCCTTTTGCTACACGATTCCCCAAAAAGGGAAGAGAGAGAGAGAAGAGAGAGAAAACTCCTCCCCAATTTAATCCCTAGGGCCCCAACTTAAATAAGTTCCTAGGGCCACTAAGGCCTAGGGGCAAACCTCAATAAACATTAAAACTTAATGTTTTTAGTTTCCCCCTTCACACCTAGGGATGTCCACACATCTTAACACTGTCCGGGCACCCCCCATGTGAATCATAAAATATTCTGACCCTGCAACCACCATGCCCACACTTGTCCTGCTCCATTTTCACAGGGCCATGACATACCCCCCTCTTGAAAGATGGCAAGCGTCCTCGATTGCATTCTGGTGATGCATCAAAATATCCAAAGTGAAATATACAATATGGCAAGATCAGCGTCCCAAGATTCACTGCAAACCAATGGCATAGTAATAGTCCAAGTTGTATACCACTGTGAACCATACATATCCACAAAAATCTCCATGTGACTAGTACACATATATCATAGAAGTCCCATAAACAGATGTACTGTCAGCCTCAGTACCTTCGGATGAGATAAAATCTGCACCAAGCGACCTCTGGATGTCATCTGAGCCTGTCTGTATCAAGGGAGTGGAGGTGCTACCCCCCTCTTGAGCATCAGGTAATGCTCCAGACCCATGCTCTGCTGAACCTGAATGAGCCACAATAAGAGTCGGCTCTAACTCAAAGGCATCGAGATAAAGCTGCAAAACCTGAGGTGAATCTGTTAAGTCACCTTCCTCCATCCACTTCGCATCCATCGGTGAATAGTTCTTGAACTTCACAAGATAGCGACGGGAAACTTTACCTCGTACCTTCCTTTCTTTATGTGCCAGTATCTGCTCTGGAATCAGAACCTCATCAAGTTCCTCAACTTCCGGCTGAGCCTCATCTGATACATCCTCAGGCACATCCCCACGGAAAGGTCTAAGAAGACTCACGTGAAAAGCATTGTGAATCCTCCAGTGATCTGGTAACTTCAAACGATAGGTTACCTCACCAATCTTTTCCAAAACCTGAAAAGGCCCATAATATCGCATACTCAACTTAGGGAATAAGCGCTCTTTACCCTTCATCTTCTTGAGTCTAGCCTTTTCAAAGCGCAAAAGAACCCAATCACCCAATGCAAACTGCAAATCACGTCTGTGACGGTCTGCGGCTTTCTTTTGCTTCTGCTGAGTTTTCTGGAGGGCCAACTTAACTCTCCGATAAGCTTCATCCAAGCTCTCCACATACTGATCAGCCTCAAAGATCTTATCCTTTGTATGCAAAATGGGTGGAACCTTCTTCCCTCCTTCTACACTCTCAAAAGGCGCCTTGCCTGTCGAGCTATGTACAGTGTTGTTATATGCAAACTCCACTAAAGGAAGATACTTTTCCCATTGTTGCTTGTGCTCTGACACATAACACTTGAGAAGATCCAACACTGTAGAGTTAGCCTCTTCTGACTGACCATCTGTCTGTGGATGAAATGACGATGAAAACTTGAGAGTTGTATCCATGTTGTCAAACAACCCTCTCCAAAACAAACTCGTCATCCGTGGATCACGGTCACTAATGATAGACGTAGGCAAGCCATGATACTTGAAGATGTTCGCCATGAACAACTTCACCATATGATCCACTTTAATTGTCTTCCTCACGGGAATGAAATGAGCCTGCTTACTGAACCTGCATATGATAGTCCAGATGCCATCATTTCCCGTTTGTGTCCGTGGAAGATCAAATACAAAATCCATGGCAATGCTCTCCCAAGGTCTATCCGGAATAGGTAAAGGCTGTAATAACCCTGGTGTCTTCTGACGGTCAAACTTTACCTTCTGACATACGATGCATTGCCTCACAAAGGCATCAACATCTCTTCTCAAGGTTGGCCAATAAAAGAAAGTCTCCACTGCTTTGACCGTGGCGTCAATACCTCTATGACCTGCATACGGTGGAGCATGACTTTCAATCATAACCTTGAGTCGCAATGGCCTGGTAACACACAGTCTGCCATGCATCAATAAAAACCCATCTCTGAGAGTGTAATGCTCATGCCGCTGACCCTCAGACATCTGATCATACAATCTTTCAAAATCCTCATCATGGGCATACAGCATGCTCTTTCATTTCATCAAGCTCATGATGATAAGCAAGTGAAACTGCAGAGACCTGTGGCTTGCGTGACAAAGCATCTGCCACTACATTCTTTTTGCCTTCCACATGCACAATCTGGAAGTGAAACATTGACAAAAAGTTTGCCCAACGCATATGCTTCTCTGAAAGCTTAGTCTGCGTGAGGAAATAACGCAAGGTCTGATGATCTGTCTGTACAGTGAAATCAGCCCCAAGCAAGTAGTGTTTCCATGTAGAAAGAGCGTGAATTACAGCCAACATCTCTTTCTCATACACCTGTAAATGCTTCTCGGCATCTTGCAAAACTCTACTCTCATAGGCTATCACATGTCCCTCTTGCATGAGAACTGCACCAATGCTACTTCCACATGCATCACACTGGACAACAAAAGCCTTTCGGAGGTCCGGTAACACCAATACTGGGTCCGAAGTAAGCTTTTCTTTGAGCTTTTTGAATGCTGTAATTTCCCGATCAGCCCATCTAAACGGAGTTGCTTTCTTCGTCAAAGCATGAAGAGGCGAAGCAATTTCAGCAAAGTGCCGTATGTAACGCCTGTAATAGGAACACAATCCTAGAAAGCTGCGTACATCATGCACGGTCCTCAAAGCTGGCCAATTAAGTATTGCTTCCACCTTTGCTGGATCCATACGGACTCCATGACCAGACAAAATATGCCCCAAGAAATGTATCTCCTGCAAAAAGAACTCACTCTTCTTGCCATTAACCACCAATCTATGGTTTCTGAGTTCTGCAAACACAATGGCCAAATGCCTTCTATGCTCTTCCTCAGTTCGTGAATGCACAATCATATCATCAAAGAATGTGCCCACAAACTCTCTATGAGGCCTGAAAATCCTGTCCATCATTCTGTTAAATGTGGCAGGCGCATTTGTTAAACCAAAGGGCATAACCAAGAACTCATACAACCCAAACGTGGTTCGGAATGCTGTCTTATGCACATCCTCGGGTCTAATGCGTATCTGATGATACCCGCTTTTCAAGTCAATACGACTAAAAACTGTGGAGCCCTGTAAGCGGTCCAAGATGTCATCGATCCTCGGTATGGGGAATCGATTCTTGATGGTATTCTTGTTCAGCGCCCTGTAATCAATACACATGCGCCAAGAACCATCCTTCTTCTGCACTAAGAGCACAGGTGAGCAAAAGGGTGATGAGCTAGGCTGAATCAACCCCTTATTTAGAAGCTCCTGCACCTGACTCATAATCTCTTCCTGTTGGGCTGCACTAACACGATACGGCGGTCTATTCGGTGGAGTACTACCAGGAATCAGATCTATGGCATGATCTTCTGGCCTCTCAGGAGGTAATTCTCCTGGCAATGACTCGGAAAAACAATCTTGAAACCCACTTAAGAAATCAGCCCTGTCCTTATCTAACATTGACAAATTAGACTTAGACTCATCATCCTGTGCATCCTTTACATAAATCAAGTACGCGGAAAGATGCTTTTTCATTACTGATGAAATCGCCGAAGCGGATACAATAGGAACAGATTCCCCTTTGAGTTTTACATCCAATACATGCTCTTTCTGTCACCAATTGGCCGACCATTTGGTCCATTTCTAGTTTTTGCGTCTCGTTCACTTGAGGCCAGGCCGGTGTCTCGTGTGAAGAGGCCAGTATTTTGCTGACATGGACGGGAGCCAGACTGGTGCCACCCGTGTGTTAGCAGGATGGTGTCGTATGGACAGGAGCCAGATCAGTGCCACCCGTGTATGACCTGGACTGTGCTCGATCCATGGGACTGTCACGCCATGGAAGAGCCAGTATTCGTGCCGTGTTTTGCCTATGGGACTGTCACACCATAGGGAAACTCGTGCCTGGAACTGTGTCTTACCTATGGGACTGTCACTCCATAGGAAGACCAGGTTTTTATGTTTTATGTCGTGCCAGTTCTGTGCCGACAGATATTTTGTACATGTTCCATGAACGGGAGATATGTCCATGTTACTATTTGCACATGCACACATGATTTGCATGCTTGAAACTGTTTTCGCATGACATGTATTTGTGTGTTTGCCTGCCTGACGTGTTACTTACTGAGCGGGGACGCCTGCCAGTGAGTCGTGAAGTCTGCTCTGTATTCTGACGAGTTTCAGTGCATGTGAACAGGTGGTAAGTATATGGTACATGTTGTTTAATGTTATTTAATTCTAACCCCTTTGTTTTATAAGGTTAGGGGTTCACACTCATTTAAAAGTGGGCACCCACTTAGGGGCCAAGGTGGGGAGCCTCACTTTTAAGTGAGTGTGGGGGTGGGCATGGTCACCAACCCCCACTAGTCCCCTTTCATGCAAGCGTGGAAATCTTGAGTTGTACCTTCACATTAAATTTTATTAAAAAGGTTTACCCCTTCAAGCGTAAAAATCCCATCGCTTCTTCCTGGCGTTGCTTCATCACCCTTCGTAAGCTTCCTGATGGCTGGAGTTTTGCTACGCTTGCTGCTGGGGGTGCTTATGCTGCTGCTGCCTGCGCCAAACTCTCTACAGGCGGTCAGCACAGATTGCAGGTGTGCTACACACAGGCTGCGCATGCTTCTTTGAGGCGGCTGCTTCCTCTACGCCATCTCCTACAGGCTGCTGCTCATACAGGCGACTACACCTGACTGCTGGCGGCTCCTATACTCTCCCAGCCGACTGCACACACTTCAGCCAGGTGCCCTTCCTCACAGGCGGCTGCCCCACTTCAGGTCGCATCTCTGTTCCCTCCTAGGTGGCTGCGCATCTGTACTACAGGCAGCAACTGTACTGCAGCCAGGCACCTGTGTACAGCATACAGGTGCCCTTCCTCCCACAAGCGGCTAAACCCTTTATCTGGCGGCTGTTTACCCACTGGCTGCGTTGTCTTGTTCTTTTGCAAGCAAACGTGGGCCATCTTCTCTCCACTGCAGCCAGGCCTCTCCTCCAAGTGGGTTCTCCTTCTTTCACAACAGGTGGCTGTTATTTCTTGCGGTGGTACTTGCCTTGGTGGTTCACCACGAGGCGACTGAGTCTTCATCAAAGGGACTTCACATCACCTGGAAGACTTCATCATACTCTGAGTATTGGTCTTTTATCAACCAACTACAAGTAAGTGATTTTCAGATTTGAGCAAAGCATTTAATGTTTAAATCTGATAAGGGATTCATCCCTCTACGGCCACACCCGTTCGGTGCCGGGTTGTCCAAGCTGTATTGGCGAACCTCGGTCCAAAGGTGCTGAGATCGGGAGAGCCAGGCGTTAGTACGAGAGCGCCTGTTTGTGCGTGGTCTCGGAACACCAGTGAGGCGCTCTCCGCGGAGTCCAGTGAAAGCACAGGACCGCAGAGATTGGGCCACAATAGTGGTCGTTCTGCTTCGAGTTTTCTTCATCGAAATCCGAGCCTACTTGTTTGGTACTGTTTTCATATGTACATGGACATTATCTGGTTCTCAGAACCCATGGAGCATTGTATTCATTAAATACTCCCAATAAATATATCATATATTGAGGGGGGGGTCGGCCCGTTCCGGCCCCAGTGCTGGTGTCCATCTTTCCATTTCATTTCATTTAAATTTCAAGTTGTTTTAAGTTGTCCATTTCATATTTGTGGTTTTAAAGTTGTGCTATTAAGCGTGTGGGTGTCCAACGGAGTCTTTCCCACTTGACGGGATCGGTTTCATTGGTATCAGAGCACGGTTGTTTCCCTCTTCCTAGTGGGGAAACGAACCTGTGTACTGGACATCCCGCTTTTAGCAAACTTTGAACACAATGGACAGCCAAGGCAACCCTTTGGAAGTACCAAATTCAAGGGGTCCATCTAGTGCTTCTCGTGGGTCTGATGCCCTGCGTGGTAGGCACAAGCCCCTTGAAAGGGTTCTTGATAGTGAATCCAAGGGTCAACTGTCTCCAGGAAAGACAGTTATGCTTGAACAAGACCCTGATGCTATGAAAGCTGAAATGGAACATATGAGAAAACTTTTGCAGGCTCAAGAGCAAGAATTGAAGTTTTTGCATGAAGATCCTCATCTACAAAGTGCTATTGAAGCCAGGAAGGCTGATGCTATGGTTGATGTAACCTTTGAATCAATGGCTCGTGAAGTGGGCAAGAAACCAAGGGAGTTGGCACTTGCCTATCTCCTTCGCAAAGGTGATATCAAAGAGGGGGATGACGGGGAGCTGATTTTCAGAAATCCACCTCGTTTGAAGCATGGAGATCCCGCATCCCAGAGGCTGAAATCTTATATGCAAAAGGAAGAGGTGACTGTCACCTCTCGATATGCATCCTCTCCCCAAGGCACTAAGCCTGACAGATTTATGTATGCCAGTGCTCATGGAGGGCACGAAAGTCACATGCATGCCAGATATGTATCTCATGGTGACAGGTCTGCTTCCAGAAAAATTTTGCCTTCTGAGTTGTCTCATGGAGAGACTATGCCATATGCAGGTAAGTCACATGCATCTGAGCTTCGAGTTCGTGGAGCACATGCCACCGTGCCCCATGAAGCTTCTTTGACGGCCCATGGAGCCCATGCAGACAGGGCTACCCCGTTGGATAAGGGGAAAAGAAAAAGAGAGGACCATGAGCCTCATGCCAGGAAGCTCAAGGAGTTCAAAGCAGGTGATAAATTTGTCAAATTTGATGTCTTTCATGGTGAACACGATGCTTCTAAGGTGTTAGCGTTTGTGGCACAGTTCGACATTGCTTTTAGCGATGAGGATTTCACAGAAAAGTCGAAGGTGCGCCATGCTAGCATGTTTCTGAAAGGGACTGCTGCCCATTGGTGGATCACCGAAAAGATCACCAAGGATCCCATCTCTACTTGGAAGGAATTCAAAGATAGATTTTATGCTCAGTTCTTGCCACCCAACGCGGAGCAAACTCTCACTCAAAAGTGGGACAGGCTGGAACAAAAAGATAATGAGAGTGTGCAACAGTATGTTAACAAATTTTGGAAAGTGTTGCTGGAAGTGACTCCCTTCATGCTAATCTCAGAGGAGGAAAGAAAGAGGAAGTTTCGTTCTGGATTGCAACCTGCATATAGATCGGGTATTGAATTGCACCCAAAACATACGTTGCAACAACTCACAGCGTCTGCCCTTGCTACAGAGCAATTGGTGCTCAAGATCAAGCAAGATCAAGGAGGTTCCAAGGGGAAGGACAAGGCTGTCCCAAATCAGCAAAAGGGTGGACAGCCACCTAAAAAGAACTTCCGGGAGCCTTACAAGGGTGGTAAAGCTGAAAATAACACATCAAAAGAACAGGGCCCAAGGAAGAACAAATTTGGACTAACCCCGGAGCAAAGAGAGCAATATGCTAAGGATGGAAAATGCTTTTCTTGTGGTAGCAAAGACCACATGTTTCGGCAATGCCCAGATCGCAAACCAAAGCACGAGGACAAGCACACCAAAGCAAATGTTCATGCAGTTCCTGATGTGCAAGGCAATACAGGTCATGATGCTAAAGAGAGAATGGTTTGCAAGGCTTGGGGGCAAATCAAGGATCAGCCCGCACTATTTATGTTTGATGACTGTGCAACTGACAATTTCATCTCTATGCAAATGGCAGCTGCATTGGGTATTGAGGTTGAAAACATGGGACCTCAGATTGAAGCCGAAGCTGCATTTATTGGTAAAGAGGTGCAGGTTACCCCTTTGATTGGGAAGTTGCGTATTCATATACAGGGCTATCTTGATAATGAGCATTTCTTAGTTGCTCCACTGAATGGATGTGATGTATTGTTGGGCAAGCCGTGGCACCATAGGCTTGAGCCCCGCAAAGACTACAAGTCCAATATGATTTCTTTTATGCATAAAGGCCGCATGCACTTTATTGATGCTGGCAAAGAAGGGGATTCCATCCCAGTTGTATCACACATCCAAATTAATAAAGCAATGAAAAAGAGTCTTTCAGCGTACTTGGTTTTTGTGCGTGATAGTCTTGTGCCAAATCAACAAAATGTGGATGTTATGTCTAATGATAGGCTGAATTTTCTTAATGCATTCAAAGACTGTTTTGCTGATTCATTGCCAGGTGAATTACCTCCCCAAAGGCCCGAAGATCACCGCATAGATCTTGTGCCAGGTAGTTCTCCACCTAACAAACCCGCATACCGAGTGAGTGCCGCACAACAAGAAGAAATTATGAAGCAGGTTAACGAGCTTTTAGAGAAAGGTTTGGTTCAGCCCAGTTCCTCACCTTACTGCTCTCCTGTGCTTCTTGTTCAAAAGAAGGACGGATCATTCCGTATGTGTGTGGACTATAGAGCTTTGAACAAGCTTACCATCAAGAACAGATTTCCAATTCCACGTATTGATGATATCTTGGATAAGCTTGATGGTTCGGCTTGCTTTAGCAGACTTGATTTGAAGAGTGGTTATCACCAGATACGCGTGGTGCCACAAGATGTCCATAAGACTGCATTCAGGACAGCTTTTGGATTATATGAATTCTTGGTAATGCCTTTTGGTCTCACCAATGCTCCTGCTACTTTTAATCGTATGATGGATAGGATATTCCGACCCCATCGCAAGTTTACAGGAGTCTTCTTTGATGATATCATGGTTTACTCCAAGAATGAGCAGGAACACAGAACTCATTTGGTCACAGTATTCGAAGAGTTGCGGAAGCATAAACTTTTCGTCAATGCCAAGAAAAGTGAGTTTTTCCTTTCAGAGATTCATTATCTGGGACATATTGTATCCAGGGATGGAGTTACAATGGATCCTGCAAAGATAGAGACTATTTGGAATTGGCCCGAATTGCAAAACGTACATCGAGTACGTAGTTTTCTGGGATTATGTTCATACTACAGGCGTTTCATAAGGCATTTTGCTATGATTGCCACTCCTCTACATGATCTTACGAAGAAGAAAACTGCTTTCAAATGGACTTCAAAGGAACAGGATGCTTTCTTGCAGCTCAAGCATGCGATCATATGTGGTCCAGTATTGATTGTTCCTGACTTGCACAAGTCATTCGTGGTTGAATGTGATGCTTGTGGTGATTGCATAGGAGCTGTCCTAAATCAAGAAGGGCATGCAGTTGCATACGAGAGCCGTCGTTTGCATGATGCCGAGCTTCATATGGATATCTATGAGAAAGAGCTCTTGGCTGTAATTCACGCCTTAAAGATTTGGAAACATTATCTTCTTGGGGCTGAATTTGTAGTCAAGACAGATCATCAAAGCTTGAGATACTTTCTATCTCAAACCAAGCTTTCAGAGAAGCAAATGAGAATGGCAAATTTTCTTTCCATGTTTCATTTTCAGATTGTGCATACTCCAGGAAAGAAAAATGTGGTGGCCGATGCACTATCTAGGAGGCCTTATGTTGCTGCAGTCTCAGTGGCCTCTCATGGAGATCTATCTGCTATGAGAGATTTGTATCATTTGGATGCTGATTTTTGCCATATATGGACTGATTTGATGGCTGGTCATTCACATGCCTCTTATGTTATCAACGAGGGTTATCTCATGAAGGATAATTGCCTATGTGTGGTGAAGGATTTGCGTCCAAAGGTTATGGACGAATGTCACGCTCCACCATATGCTGGTCATAGAGGTATTATGCCTACTACTCGCATGATTGAGAGGTATTTCTTTTGGCCGAGCATGCGTAAAGACATTGAGGCTTATGTGCGTGCATGTATTACTTGCCAAAAGGTGAAATTTGACAGACAAAAGCCTCCAGGTTTGCTTCAGCCATTGCCTATTCCCTCGCAACCTTGGGAAAGTATCACGATGGATTTTATTATGGATTTGCCTAGATCCCAGCATGGGAATGATGCTATTTGGACTATTGTGGACAGGTTTAGCAAGCAAGCTCACTTCTTGCCCGTCAAGAAAACCATTAAAGCTGATCATATGGTAAAGCTTTTTCTTGCTAATATTTTCAAGCATCATGGTATGCCTAAATCCATTGTTGGGGATAGAGATCCCAGGACTACAAGCCTATTTTGGAGGGCTTTGTTTGATAATATGGGTACTAAACTTGAGTTTTCATCAGCTTATCATCCCCAAACGGATGGCCAAAGTGAAGCTGCAAATTCAGCCGTGTTGGATTTGTTGAAGTGTTATGTGGCAGATCAAAAGAGTGCATGGGAGAAGTATCTTCCACTTGTTGAGTTTGCCTACAACAATACGATCCATGCTTCCACGGGCAAGGCTCCGTTTGGATTATTTATGGCAGAGTGGTCTTGCCACCCATCCTTCGTACAAAGGATGAGATTTTTGCAGCTGATGAATATGTTCGTGACTTGGATGTTGCCTTTGGTCAGGTGCGGACAGCCATTGCAAGATCTCAGGATAAGCATAAAAAGGCTGCTGACAAGCATAGAAGGGACATGGAAGTCAAAGAAGGTGATTGGGTATTGCTGAAATTTGAGAAGGCTAGGCTTCGGAAGAGGCCAGGACAAGAAGGATCATATCCTAAGCTTTCTCCTCGCTATTATGGACCCTTCAAGGTGATTCAGAAGATCAATGAAGTGTCCTACAGGCTTGCTTTACCTAGTCATTGGAAGATTCACAATGCTTTTCATGTGAGTCTATTCCGGAAATATGTGGGGCCAGATCCTGATGAGCCTGTCACAGAAGATCCGCCAGAGATTGAAGAGCTTGAGGAGATCCTCCAGCCAGAACAGATTGTTTTTCACAAGGAGAGAAAGCTACCTGCAGGAAAGCTTTCCAGGCGATACCTTGTGAAGTTTAAAAATTATTTGCCTATTGATGCCAAATGGGTAAATGAGGATTATTTTGCAGATTATCCGCAATTGTATCTTGAGGCTTTTCAGTTGAGGTCAACTCTTTAGAAGCCCGGGGGGATGTCACCAATTGGCCGACCATTTGGTCCATTCCTAGTTTTTGTGTCTCGTTCACTTGAGGCCAGGCCGGTGTCTCGTGTGAAGAGGCCAGTATTTTGCTGACATGGACGGGAGCCAGACTGGTGCCACCCGTGTGTTAGCAGGATGGTGTCGTATGGACGGGAGCCAGATCAGTGCCACCCGTGTATGACCTGGACTGTGCTCGATCCATGGGACTGTCACGCCATGGAAGAGCCAGTATTCGTGCCCTGTTTTGCCTATGGGACTGTCACACCATAGGGAAACTCGTGCCTGGAACTGTGTCTTACCTATGGGACTGTCACTCCATAGGAAGACCAGGTTTTTATGTTTTATGTCGTGCCAGTTCTGTGCCGACAGATATTTTGTACATGTTCCATGAACGGGAGATATGTCCATGTTACTATTTGCACATGCACACATGATTTGCATGCTTGAAACTGTTTTCGCATGACATGTATTTGTGTGTTTGCCTGCCTGACGTGTTACTTACTGAGCGGGGACGCCTGCCAGTGAGTCGTGAAGTCTGCTCTGTATTCTGACGAGTTTCAGTGCATGTGAACAGGTGGTAAGTATATGGTACATGTTGTTTAATGTTATTTAATTCTAACCCCTTTGTTTTATAAGGTTAGGGGTTCACACTCATTTAAAAGTGGGCACCCACTTAGGGGCCAAGGTGGGGAGCCTCACTTTTAAGTGAGTGTGGGGGTGGGCATGGTCACCAACCCCCACTAGTCCCCTTTCATGCAAGCGTGGAAATCTTGAGTTGTACCTTCACATTAAATTTTATTAAAAAGGTTTACCCCTTCAAGCGTAAAAATCCCATCGCTTCTTCCTGGCGTTGCTTCATCACCCTTCGTAAGCTTCCTGATGGCTGGAGTTTTGCTACGCTTGCTGCTGGGGGTGCTTATGCTGCTGCTGCCTGCGCCAAACTCTCTACAGGCGGTCAGCACAGATTGCAGGTGTGCTACACACAGGCTGCGCATGCTTCTTTGAGGCGGCTGCTTCCTCTACGCCATCTCCTACAGGCTGCTGCTCATACAGGCGACTACACCTGACTGCTGGCGGCTCCTATACTCTCCCAGCCGACTGCACACACTTCAGCCAGGTGCCCTTCCTCACAGGCGGCTGCCCCACTTCAGGTCGCATCTCTGTTCCCTCCTAGGTGGCTGCGCATCTGTACTACAGGCAGCAACTGTACTGCAGCCAGGCGCCTGTGTACAGCATACAGGTGCCCTTCCTCCCACAAGCGGCTAAACCCTTTATCTGGCGGCTGTTTACCCACTGGCTGCGTTGTCTTGTTCTTTTGCAAGCAAACGTGGGCCATCTTCTCTCCACTGCAGCCAGGCCTCTCCTCCAAGTGGGTTCTCCTTCTTTCACAACAGGTGGCTGTTATTTCTTGCGGTGGTACTTGCCTTGGTGGTTCACCACGAGGCGACTGAGTCTTCATCAAAGGGACTTCACATCACCTGGAAGACTTCATCATACTCTGAGTATTGGTCTTTTATCAACCAACTACAAGTAAGTGATTTTCAGATTTGAGCAAAGCATTTAATGTTTAAATCTGATAAGGGATTCATCCCTCTACGGCCACACCCGTTCGGTGCCGGGTTGTCCAAGCTGTATTGGCGAACCTCGGTCCAAAGGTGCTGAGATCGGGAGAGCCAGGCGTTAGTACGAGAGCGCCTGTTTGTGCGTGGTCTCGGAACACCAGTGAGGCGCTCTCCGCGGAGTCCAGTGAAAGCACAGGACCGCAGAGATTGGGCCACAATAGTGGTCGTTCTGCTTCGAGTTTTCTTCATCGAAATCCGAGCCTACTTGTTTGGTACTGTTTTCATATGTACATGGACATTATCTGGTTCTCAGAACCCATGGAGCATTGTATTCATTAAATACTCCCAATAAATATATCATATATTGAGGGGGGGGTCGGCCCGTTCCGGCCCCAGTGCTGGTGTCCATCTTTCCATTTCATTTCATTTAAATTTCAAGTTGTTTTAAGTTGTCCATTTCATATTTGTGGTTTTAAAGTTGTGCTATTAAGCGTGTGGGTGTCCAACGGAGTCTTTCCCACTTGACGGGATTGGTTTCACTTTCCCTCTATGAGTCAGAGTAATTTTCCTATTGTAAGTATCCACCACCGCATGTACCCTGTGGCACCATGGCATCCCCAACAAAACATCACAGCCATCCAAAGGCATGATGAAGAACTCTTCGCTGTCCACATAACCCTGCAAATGAAGCCGAAGCTTCCCAATGATAGGAGTAACGGGTTCTGCATACCCTGGACAAGCCATATTTGCCTCATGTAACGGCCCCATCTCCTCTGCGCGAATCCCCAATCGGCCAGCCAAATCTGGTGAAATGAAGTTGGCTCTAGCACCTGTGTCAAAGAAGATCAAAGCATTCTGATCTCTCACTTTGCCCCATGCCCTGCACAACTCTGTAGCTTCACCACTTAGCTGCTCCCCCACAAGACCAGGAACTAAGCCTGCAGAAGGCTTTGGTTTCTTTGGCTTGGGCTCTCCTTTATTGTCAGGGTCCTTCTTGGACGTTCTCTTGGGACAATTGAATGACATATGCCCCTCTTCAGTACAGTAAAAACACTTTTGAGCATCTCTCAAAGCCTGTCTTTCCTCAGAAGTCCTTTTGGGCATTGGCAACTTCTTATACTTTGTCTCTGTAGACCCTTTAGTATCACGAGAAGCATGCCCAAATTTTTCAGCTTTCTTGCCCAATTTCTTACTGCCTTTAAATCCAGATGAACCACCTGTGAGTAACGCATTAGCTGTCATAGCATTTTCAATCATCTGTGACATGTTCGTTACTCTTGTCTTTATACAATAATCTCGTACCTCCTTGGGCAGCCCACAACAATATTTCTCAACCTGCTCAGATAATGGCACGGCACGATAAGAAGTCACTGGGAGTAGAGCTTCCCAAAACTTCTTGTTGTAATCCTCCAAACTATCACACTTTGAAGCATCCAGCTTGTGCCATGCAGTCATAACATCCACCTCAAATGTAGATGTGAGCCATACGGAAGAGAAAACCTGTTTGAATTGGACCCATGTGGTGGGTGCTATGCCCTGCAAAAGAAGAGTAGACCACCACTGCAAAGCATTGCCCTTGAGAAAAGTGGCAGCTTTCCTCACCTTTGAGGACTCTGTGTAATTCCCACCAGAAAAAGCAGCATCAAACTGCTGTAAAAAGGTAAGTGCCTTCAATTTATCCTTGGCCCCACTGAAAGTGTCAAACTTCACTGCAGCTCCCCCTTCCTTGTAATCCTTCGCCTTGCCCATAGGCGTTAGATTATCATATGGAAGTGGTTTCGTAAGATTGCTGCCCCCAACATTCATACCCATCATTGGGTCAACATTTCCCATTCCAACACCAGGCATACCATACATCCCAGCCATGTTTCCATACATTCCATTATGCATACCTGGCTGCATGCCACCAAACATATTGCCTTGCATCCCAGGTTGCATGCTTCCAAACACATTTCCTTGCATACCGGACTGCATACCACCATACATATTCCCTTGCATGCCAGGCTGAAAATTGGCTCCAAAAGGCCCATACATACCCATGCCTCCCTGAGGATAACCCCCAGTCATGGATTGAAACACCGAGCCACCACCAAAGTACCCTGGATGCATGTTCTGCTGAGGAATAGGTGGCTGTCCATAGAAGGAACTCTGTGGGTTAGCACCAAAAGCATGCTGCATGTTCGGAAACTGTGCAGGAGATGGATCCTGTGGAGTGGTACCACTATGACCTTGAGAAAGATTCTTCGAACGAACCTTCTTCTTCTTTTTCTGGGGCTCTGTGCGAGGCTCTGAGCGAGATCTTAAAAATTCAGCAAATCTCTCACTCTGTGTGAGCTGCATAAAAGTATCCATAACACTAGCCAAGCGATCTTTGAACCGAGCATCATCATCCTCTTTACCATGCACATCTTCTGGCTGTGTTACATCCTCATAAGGCTCATCATCTGCAGCCTGTTCTCCTGCAAAGATATCCTGAGATACATCTCTCTCAGGAGAAGTCTCTTGCTCTTCGTCTTCATGATAGAAGTACTCTTCCTCTGTATCAGACATGATTGCTGAATTTTCAGCGATGGCTTTCTTCAAAACAACCACGAGCTCACCCCCTTCAGAAAGTTGATGATTGGTCCCGGCAACGGAACCTTGAAACCGGCCTCTGATAGAAAACCAGAGTGCGGTAGGAGCAACCACCCGTCCACTTGTAGTCTAGATGAGAAACAAAACACAGATTGGGGCTAGAGTGCCCAAATCTGAAAACACAGCGACACCTGTTGGCCCCAAAGCTTGGCGCCCCTTGCGGTATTTCTTTATTCAATTATAATAATATGTATGGCTGAGTACAACACAGAGACCAGCCAAGAGTTTACACCTGTAAGTCCAATCTGACGGCCCACAAATCCTTCTCAGCACAGAGGATCTATGCACACAGATCTGTGTCCTCAAGCAACACACTGTGCCTCCCTCTGATCAGCCAAGATCACAAAGCAGGCCAGCCATGGGCATACATCTGGCATAATTCAAGAGCATGATACATCTTCTCAGCTCAAACATACATGTGCTGTCCAATCTCTGTCTTAATCCCTTGTCAATCTGCCCACGAGGAGCCAGATAACACATACCTGCAGCAGACATCAAGCAGTAGAAAGAGAGATGGATGAACAGAAACAGAGCTTACCAAGTTCAGCTCGTGAAACAACACTGGAGGAAGCAACAGCACCAATCTGTGCTAGCAGGCACTTGAATCCACAACCCTGCTTCACACGTGTGCTTGCACTTGCCTGTATCCTCCTCCTGATGCTCACTCTTATGCTGTCCTTGAAAAGTACAGATCTGAAAATCAGCACAGTACCCGTCTGTACCGCCTCGGGATACGTGCCAGGCGTTGTACTTGCATAAACAGCCTGCTGTCCACTTCTGTACCTGCCTGAATCAGCATACACAGTTCTGTCCAGCACCCTGAAAAGCGCCGCCTGCACCAGTACTTGCTGTATCTGACTGCCCGTACACTGTACGGCAGTCGTACAGTAGGGTATGGGCTGTTGTACCTGCTGGTACAGTCTGTCCAGTCCCTGTGCGCAGAGAATCCAGCAGAGGGAAGAAGACCCGCCGCCTGTGCTAGAGAGAGAAAGAGAGTGCTCACACAGATCTGGCCGTACAGTGCTGTACGGCTGATCTACACTCAGAAAATCAGCAGCAGCACACAGAAAAACAGCCGCCTTCCTCCTCTTGAGCTTTTCCACGCTAGTATTCAAGCGCATGAAGGAACTTCTCCTTTTGCTACACGATTCCCCAAAAAGGGAAGAGAGAGAGAGAAGAGAGAGAAAACTCCTCCCCAATTTAATCCCTAGGGCCCCAACTTAAATAAGTTCCTAGGGCCACTAAGGCCTAGGGGCAAACCTCAATAAACATTAAAACTTAATGTTTTTAGTTTCCCCCTTCACACCTAGGGATGTCCACACATCTTAACACTGTCCGGGCACCCCCCATGTGAATCATAAAATATTCTGACCCTGCAACCACCATGCCCACACTTGTCCTGCTCCATTTTCACAGGGCCATGACAGTCCAGCCCATAGGGCTACCCCAAGTCTTTGTGTGGGCATGGGGATAGTGTGAAACCACCCCCATGAGGGCCAGGAAGGCTCTGGCTGTGAACCCACCAGCCATGGAGGGCCTGTAGGACAGGCTAGGGGAAAACATACAGGATATGCAGCCTTTGTATGGCTGTAGGGCAAGTATGGGGCAGCCCATACAGGCTGCCCAGTCCCCAAACTGCTTGCAAAACAGTGTCCAGCCTCTTGGTATTCATGCGCCTGATGCCCAGCCAACCATGAAGAAAAGCGCAGCTTTTTACTGGATTTTTCTAGCATTTAATGCCATAATTCAGTCGTGGGACAGAATTAGAACTGGCTGCTTGGAATAATGCTGGCCGACTGCTGTTTATATGTAGTATAAATAGGTGAGCCCATAATCCATTGAGTTATCTCATAATTCACCAAGTGCTCAAGCAACCAAAGGGCCAGGACAGCCAAGGGCTTGCTAATGCAAAGGGGTGAAGGATTGCAGGTCAAGGGCAAAGATTTCTCAGCCAAGAAAGGTCAAGATTTCTGTATTTTCTTTTCAGATTTACATCATTTTAATAAAGCAAATACACCATTCGTGGTGGGGGCCCTACAGAGGGTATTTGGGACCCAATACTGTGTCCTCTCCTCTCTCTCTCTCTCTCTCTCTCTCTCTCTCTCTCTCTCTCTCTCTCTATTTTTTGCACATCTTCATTCAGTTTTGTGCATTAATACCGTCGCGAAAAGTGTGCTGATTTCTGAGCATTGAAGTTACCGATCTCCCTCGAAGCTTCCGCATGTTACCGTGGTATCAGAGCCTACTTCAAGTGCAAAGATTCAGGAAAGAAACCAGAATTTTTTCTCGCTCGTGTGGTTGGTTTTCAGATGCCCCCTGTCGGAGTGACTTCTATCCCTCAAAGGATGGTTGGTTTTCAGCCTCCGGAAGCCTCCGGACGTCTCCCACACACATAGTGGATGGTCAGATTGCGCTCTGGAAAGGAAGTGCGTTTTCCTGCTGTGGCGAGCTTCGACGACGAGAGAAACCAAGAACCTTGGGACCAGAGTGCACCAGGCAGCCCAGCTAGGGTACCAGGCTTGAGTGTTGCAGAGATGTTCCAGCAGATGATGCGAGCAATCGCAGACCAGACGACCAAGTTGGAAGAGCAGAAGGCGCAGATTCAAGCTCTGGAAGAACGTACCCGTTCTCTAGCGTCACGTTTTCCATATCCTCCTCCCTCTCCTTCCGTATCCCATATTCTAGATCCTCGACACAAGGACCCTCTCACAGGGTCACGACTGCAGCCGAGCTCTTTGCTTGAGTTGCAGATGCATGCATTGGAGATCCGACAACGTGAAGACGAAGCCATGCGACGCGTGGAACATGAGCGTTACCTCAAAGCTTTGGACGCCAAATTGACACCAGTGGCGCCCTTGAATCATTTTCCCGAGAAAATGAATTTCAGTAAGTATAATGGTAAACTCGACCCCACAACTCTCTATTGATGGTTGCATCAGTTTGAAGCTTACTTTGTCGCAGTTAGAAAGACAAATATTGACAGAGTGATCTTAGCTAGTTGGTACTTGGAAGGTGAGGCCATTCCTTGGTGGACTCAGTGGGCTCATGCCCACACCAGATTAGGTATGGCAGCTTATGTGTGGGACGAGTTTGTCCGCGACCTTAAGCAGCGGTTTCTACTGCCCCACTACCTTGAGCGACTCGAAGACCAGTTCAGGGGAGCGCGTCAGAACGCGCAACCAGTCCTTCAGTTTGCCAATAGAATTTCGACTTTATGTTTGCATTTAGCTTATCTGATTCGGACACGAAAGGGCAGTTTTTGTATGGCTTTGACACGCAAATCCAATGGGAGGTGCATATGTTTAGGCTAGCCACCTTCGAAGATGCACTCTCGCTTGCGCAGAGTGCATAAATGAAGCATAATGGTGGCAAGCCCAAGACTTTCCAGTTGGCTTCTCCCAAAGCTACCACCTCGAGGGGAAAAGGCCAGAACTAGACGGGGTCTTCCCCAGGACGACAGAGCCCGGGAGCCTCTGGCTCCAAGAACTCGAACAATGCGTTTAAGCTTACTCCAGACTAGAAAGCGGAGGCAGGTAAGACAGGTGGCAAGTTGAGTGCTAAGAAGCTTTCTCACTACAAGGAGGGTAGATGTTTCTTTTATCATACAAAAGGACATACTTCTCGAGAGTGTCCTAAGAAGCTTCCAAAGCTCTCCGCCGTTGCCTCCATAGCTTCCGTGGTGAGCTCAGCTCCCACATAGACCCCAGTGGCTGCCCCTAGTTCTTCAAATCCGGTGCTTCAGTTAGAGCAATTATTAGCCGGGAGCTCGAAGATAAGTAGAAGGGCGCCCATGACCAGGAGCATGAGCGCAACGAATGGCTCAAGTCCTTTGGCTATATAGGTGGCCAGAGAGTCATTGTCTTGTTTAACAGCGGCAGTACGAAGGATGTGGTCACGATACAGGCCGCTAGGCGTTCAGCAAAAAACAGATAAATCCGATAGCTATCCACCAGGATCAAAAGGAAATCTTGGTGCATCTACCTTCCAATCCTTCAAGCATTTTCCTCTGTCAAATAACCATTGATATATCCTGTTATGGTCATCCACTTTCAGCAACCCCCTGGGCTCTTCATATATGACTTCATCAATATATACTGCATTTCCTTCTCCATACCAGGTCACGTGGTTTTGTGATGGAAACAACCATTCTTCACCTCTACTCCCTTCTGACACATTTGATTCCCACTCATAATCATATACTGATTTAACAAACACCTGATCTTCAACTCCCACCTCATGATCATCCAATTTGCAACCTGCATCATTGGCTTTCAACTCTCCCTCTGGACAAATTGCCAGACCAAGACTATAGCCAAACCACTCATCCATATGCTGAGCATCAACATGTGGTGTGTCCACCATAAACCCATTTCCCTTCAGCCCATCAACATCAAACACAGCAACTTCATGCATTGTAGACTCATCATTGTCACTTCCCTGTAGTTTCTCCAGCGTCAAGACCATTGGTGATCCTTCAAGATTCTCCACATCTTGCACAGGCATCCCTACCAAGTCCAAGCTCCCTAAACTCCCAGGCAAAGCATCTTGGTTCCCTTGACCAACAACAATAGCCTCACATGCATTCTCACTACTAACAACCGATTCATTCTCTTGGGCATGACAAGGAACACACACCTTATGATCAGCAACCACACGTGCGAAATCTATAACGTCATCATCCAAAGTAGCATCCAACTCATCATCAGTCACACCATCACTCCCTTCCTGCAGAACTGGTATGCAAGTAATCTTCTCCAAGGAAGCCAACTCCAACAGATCATCCAATGCATTATCAAGAATACAGTCCAGCTCATCATCCAAAGAGCATTCCAAATCACTTTCCACAACAGCATCGGCATACGATTGCAAGGACATCTCTTCCTCTACACAAATTGGCACCTCCATCTCTTCATTCGGCATAATAACGTCTTCATTGACAACCCCGCTTTCCAAAAACAATGGCTTCTCTTCAAGACCTGTCAAGCACTCCTTTTGCTTTGGCTTTTTAACTTGTAGGGAATCCTCATTCGGACACCCTTTCAACCATGAAAAGAACCCTGACGGCTTATCAAGCATACATTTATTCACCTGCTTTAACCTTGAAGGCATTCCTTCCAGCAAAAAACATTTGGCATCCTTTCCAGCATTAAAGAGATCCTCATGCACACCCTCTGAATGCATACCGAGCTCTACCATCTTCTTCATCTTCCACTCCTTGTCCCTTGCAATGTGCACAGCATCCTCAAACGTTTTGGGTTTCTTCCCTTCGACCTTGAGCTTCAACGCAGGAAGCAAACCACTTATAAACAATCCTTTCTTCACAAACATCGGGGAAGCCTCACTCCGCAAAGAAAAGCACCATGGATCCCACAACCATGTGAACACATGCAAAAAATCATCCATGTTTTGTCCTTGTCCCTGTTGCAAATCATTGAGTTCCTGCCATAGCACACTTGAGTCTTCAACTCGCTGGAACTGCTCCAAAAGAGCCTCTGTCAACCTGTCTATGCACTAGATACATAACAGTAAAACTGCACTCCAACAAAATATATATGTATATCCCAGTAATCACTTACTGCTCAGCACTGCTCTGTAGCCCTCTCTTCAGCAGCATCCAGTTGCAAGACGGCCACACCACCTCAAAAGCGGTAGCTCCTCTCTTTGGCAGCATCCCTGTCCAGCTGGAACCAATCAGTCACCACAGCAGCCCACCAAAACCAAGGCTACTCCTCTTGCTTTTGGCATGTAAGGCGGCATCTCCTGTCCTCCTTCTTCTTTGCTGCAGTCAACACTCCACGCCTTCCAATTCTTACGACGTGCTCCAGCTTCCGCCACTTCCAAGCAACCCTTCCCCAAAACACGCCTTCTTGCTGTGGGTACTTCCCCCACCTCTCAGCTCTCTCTCCTTGGGTTTCCAGCCGTCACCACTTATCCTTCCGTATCCCTCGTGCTATCAGCTCCCGTCAGCGCTAAAACCTCCTGGCGCCTTGTTTCCCTTGAATTCCCGGCCTGCAGTTGACGTCCCCCAGCTGTCGTCACCCACCTGCAGCCAACCTCAACAAAACATAAAGCCACTCCTCTGCAGCAAACAGCGTGCTCACCAACCTGCTCTGCCGGCTCTCCTTCTAGTGGGCACCAGCCTCCGCCTTCAACTAAAACAGAGACCCAGCTCTCCCTCTCTTAGACGGCAGCCACCTCAGGTCGGCCCAAGCAAAAAACCCAAAGCTACTCCCCTGACTCCTCTGCAAGTCGCCAGTCCACAGCCCCAAGCCTGTTCTTTAACGAGGCCGCCACCCTTTGAAACCTTTGCGTCTGTGCAGACCAGAGGCCCCTCTCTTTCAAAGCGGCCACCTCTTCTTCGCTTGTTACACCTGAACCAGAGCTGTCTTCTAGGCCTGCAGCTGCACCAGAGTAGCTCCTTGCACCCAAGGCGGCCACAACCTGCTCTCCAAAGAGGTCTCTCCCTCTGCAGTATCACTAGCCACGCCTTCTTGCTACCAGGCGGCCACTCTCTCTGTCTTCACTTTCACCCCCTGGTCGGTGCCTGTAGAACCGTCTTCTTCTCGCTTACCCGCCAGCTTGTATCAACGAGGCGACCACTACTTCCTGCTTTTGCGTCTTCGCCAGCCTTCTGGAGCTCCTCGTTGGCGGCTTCAGAAACCTCCACGTGGTCTCCTCACTTGTGGCCACGTTTATCATTATTTTTTATTTTGTTTAAGGCCTAAGAAATGGCCACCCCAAATATCTTCCATTTCACACCCCGTGCTCAAAGCTACATTCCTTCATCCTAAATTGCCCATGTCTCCACATACTCTTCAAATACAGCTTCGAGTGCCCATGGATACTTGGACACGCACACATTTCCAGAGCTGCCAAACAGCTGATACCACCTCCAGCCAACCACATTCCGAAAAAACCTGTACAAGCTTACAGCCAAACCGTCCACCCTGTACATTTGCCAAGGCGTTCCCGAGCAAAACTCTCACACAGGCCATGCATCCATATGTACACAAGCCCAAAATATCTCTCAGAAAAACGCCTGACACCAATCATGTGGGTGTCCATTCTCATTTTACCAGGGAACAGGTTGAGCTTGGTACCATCAGGCTCCAGTACATTCCTACGGCGGACAACCATGCCGACATCCTTATAAAGTCCGTCAACCGGCCCATCCTTGAGCGTCTTCGCGAACAGATTGGCATTGGTCCTCCACCATCACTCTCCACATATTGAGAGGGGGATCATCCTCTCCGTCGATCATTTTTGTAACAGGCGCATGAGTCAGTGAAAACCCCCATGAGGGCATGGCTCATGTGAAAACCCACTGCATTGCATTTTCCATCTTGCATAGCATTCTGTTTTTTGTGTTTGGGGCGCATGTGAATGAAAGCCCTAAAAATGGACATTCATGCATGTGAAAACCTCTTGCATTGTGGCATTGCTCCAGTACCGCCCAAACTCAAAAACCTCTACACAAGTCGATGAACACACGTTCTACTCCTTCGACAACCCACCTTACCCAAAGTTTTTTTTTCCTGATCTTCTCTCCTGGTCCCCTTTTTGCTTGAGAGGGGGTGTGAAAATATACCCAAAGTGGTATTTTATCTAGCCCAAAAGGGCGTGTTTTTTTATATTTGTCTTAATTCTTCTGGCCGACAGCCATTCTTGGTCAACCAGCACCCCTTCAACATGTATATAAAAAAGCCTCATCATTTACGAAATCATCTGAAGATCATCGCACATGATCAGCTCAGCGTGTCCAACGCTTTAGCAGCCGGCGCTCTGCTCTAACCATATTGCATCAACGAATACTTCAACTAACGCAACTAGCAACCGTTGACTCCAATCAATACGTCATAACTGTAGCAGTCGACTGAACCTTCATCAGCGCATCGTTGATCATCATCACCTTGCTGGTGCATGGCTCCACTACCTGCACATCATATGACAGTTGTATCAACCAACATATTGATCATCGTCTTTACTATGTTGCTGCTGTTGGTGTCTGCAAACGCAACACTCTCTACCTACAGCTATTGTCAGTCTTCTCCTCTAGATCTGCAGTATGTGTGCTTCTCATTCTCTAGAGCAGTACCTCACATCTGCAGCAGCATACGTCTACAGTACTTCATTGTTTTACATCTCTGCTACACATCACAGGGATAGCAGCCCTCTCTGCTACACATCGTTGGGACAGCAGCCGTCTCTACTCATTCGACACCGGCGGTGCTTCACCTCTCATCAGAGAGTCTTTGTACTGGATTTCATTTATTAGTATACATATCTTCACTCATCTTCTCCATGCTGTATTGATTTGCTCTGATCTCTCATACATCCGGTCTTTTCGTCTTTTTGCCCTCACAATCTTTCGGGTCCCCTAACCCACATATTAGCCAATCTAACCCCTAGGTAAAAAATTTAACCCCCGGGTTAGCTTCAAGTACATAACAGAGGGCATAACACGGTTGGCCCATCTTCGACCTCTAGTGGTGTGAATGCAAAAATCTGAAATTGTCTTTAATTGTGTGCTTAATTAAGTCAGAGTTGTCAGGTACGATACCGCACTGCTCGTACAATACGATACCGTACGGGAAAATACGGTATGATATTAAAAAATTTCTTATCGTACGGTCTTTTAAAAAAAATACTTACTTTAGTATTTTCAGTTTCAAAGACAAGACAAGTTGTCACATGACACAAACCAAAATTCCATTAAAACCAAGTTGAAAGCATACATAGATGTTAGGCTAAAGCCTAAGTCATACAATGCGAGACGCTCTACGCGTAGGTAGCTGTAGTAGTAAGTACAAAAAGTGGTTCACAAAAAAGAGAGGGTAGAGGGTTGGATCACTATCAAAATTAGAGCTCTCGCTAGGATCATCTCCATCTGAAGAGTGCCCATCGGAGTGCTCGAAGAAGTCACCCTCGCTAAGGATGTTCCCCTCGTCATCAAATTTGGGCTCTCTAACCTTCTCTGACAAGGTAGTTGGAGCGTCCTTATTTGCAGGAGCAGAGGAACAACTACCGGAACCTTGTCGTGTGTAGGTTTGTACTATGCCTCTTGAGCTGAGACGAAAGGTGCATTTGCCACGAGTGCCTACTTGCACTCCTCTGCTAGTAGGTCCAGTTGTTGCATGCCCACGACAAGTACAAGAAACTCGTCGATCAATCTCCTCGAGCTCTACATAGAGCTGCGCATACAATCTCTCCTCCTCCCTATCTACGTCCTTGTGGACACTCTTGAGAGAGTCGCTTGTGAGCTTGAACTCGTCCACATTGACCTACAAGTGATAATGCGCATTGACAGATAGTTATTATCAAATAAAACTCAAAAAGCAAAAAGTTAGAAGTTTACAACTTAGTTTTTAACTTTTAAGTGGTCATTAGTTGTAACTAATAAGTTATACCTGTCTAGTCGAGTCCATCCTGTGCATGGCACGGAACTTGCGTAAGTTAGTACGGCAATACACTAGCTGCTCTAACTGTCATGTGCTCAAGTGATTGTGGAGCTTCATGTGTATGAGAGAGTAGGTGTTCCAATTTCTCTTACATGTACTTGAAGCGCAATCTTGAGCCAAGAGTCTCAAAGCCACCTTTTGGAGGCTGCTGAGCGTGTAGCCAAATGTCTCCCACCAAAAAAGGGGTTTCACAAGATTTGCCAAGTATGCGGTGATGTAAGTGCAGATCCCCCCTCTGGTCATTGTAGCTACTGAACTCCTCCAAGAACTTCCCATGGAACTCCTCTGGCAATATCTTAGGCAAGAAGGCATCGCGGTCCTCTAGCAACTCAATGTCAGTGAAGAGGGCGGGTGATTTGTAGGCCGGATGTAGCAAGGCGGCAAGACATGGATAGGTCACCGCATTCACCTCCATCTCAAATGTGGTGCAAGTCATCACTGACAATGCATCGAATTGCCGACAAATGGGTCGCTTGTTGGAGAGGGATTATCCTTCCCATGGTTGTTTCCGTATGCCGTACGACAGGATTTTGTACGGAATACCGTATGGTACGATACCATACGGTCCACTGGATTCGACCGTTGCCGCTTGTGTGTAGTTTCGCCAGTAGCCGTCTTCGACCGAAACATTTAAATAAGTAACGTAATCATACTTTCAAGAGAAAAAAAGCAAGGCACACCTCAGGATTCTCACCTCAATGATGGCTTGCTTGATATGGCGATATATGAAGTGGCCCATTGTCTTTCTTCCATTCTTCTCGGAATCTACCGTTCGTACAAAGTATGTGCCTAGAGGGGAAGACACAAATATGTTGATGATTTCCCTCTTCTTTCTATCACTCCATCCATCTAAGAGGATGCTACATCCATACTTGGCCCATCCTGCTTGCATGGGTGATAAAGAATTATCAACTCTCTCCCTCTCTTCGTTCAAGTCGTTTTGTGCGCATGTCGTAGTATGAGACGCCGGCTATGTCGGGTCCACATTTGCAATGGCTTTCACCATTGTCTTCCATTGCTCCACCTTGAGCACATTAAAGGAGAGATTGCAATCAATAACGGTGCATGTAATCTCTATCTCCGCTTGATGTTGACGCTCTCGAAGATGTGATAGGAGACCCATGGAACCCCCGGTAGCTTCAGCTAAAGTAGATTGCCTCGTGCCTTGGTCAGACCTTGGCCTCTTTGTGGAGGGCGAGGCGGAGATGGCGGGAGAGAAAGTATCCCATGGTAGGGAAATGACCTCATTATAGGCGCTTGAGTTTCTACTTGGGAGGTTGACACCCCTAATGGCTCTTATCATCTCATCGGCGATGTTTTGAGGCACTTCCTTGCATGGTGCCACTTGCCCCCCCCACCTTTGCAATGTGCTCCCGAAGCCTAGTGAGGCCGCTCACATAAGGCTTGCCACAATATTTGCATGTCCACCTATAGCATTTTGATTTTCCAGCCGCTTGTGAGACATGGCATGCAATATGAAAGCTTTATTCATGTCTCTCGTCATTGTGATTGATGAAGAGAGGAGCGGCTTGAGAGAGGAGTATAGAGAGGGGGAGGAGGGTGGAACTCACGCTTGGGCAATGGATTATGGGGCCTTGAAGATTGAGGAATAGAGGATAGAGAGGGGGGCAAAGAGAGAGAGAGAGAGAGAGAGCTTCAAAGGTGAGAGCTTGAGAGCTTCAAAGCTTGAGAGAGATCATAGATGGAGGGCTTGAGAGAGAGAGAGAGAGAGGGCTTGGAGGTTTGAAGCTCGAGATCTCAAGCCTTAGAGTTAGACTCTAGAGCTCAAAGGCTTGAGAGCTTAAGCCTTAGAGGCTTAGAGCTTGATGGCTTGAGAGTGTGAAGAGCTTAGGCTTGCTAAGTGCTTGAAGGTGTGGAGAAGAAGCTTGAAGGCTTGAGTCTTAAATAGGTAGAGCCTTAGAGGCTATAGGTTTTAGCAATGAGCATATGGCATATGAAAGACTAAAGTCAAGGCCAAACGGCAGAAAACGGACAGGCAGAAAACGGCTAGTGGCGAAACTGCGCACAGGCAGCAATGGTTGAATCTAGTGGACCGTATGAAACCTTAAGTATTCCGTACGAAAATCCTGTCATATGGCGTACGGAAACAACCATGAATTAAGTTTACTATGTAAGGGCTCTAAGAAATGCACGTCGCGATTACATTGCTCCGGTTTTCCCCTCCTATGGATTGCAAAATGGTCCTATCTCGGAGCTTATGTAATGACTTAATTGGAACACTATGGCCAGCTGCTGTCCTATCTTGGAGCTTATCTAGTGACTTAATTGGAACACGATGGCCAGCCGCTGTCCAAGTGAGGTGAAATGCAAACAAGCCTTTTAGCGTTTCGTCTTTGTGTAAATGGTTGTTGCCATTGGGTTTGATGTTTTGGACATGCAATGCAGTTGCCACCTTTGAGGGAAAATAGGTGAATGTAACACCCAACAATGCATGTCCTGTCATAAAACACATGATTGATGTTATGCCATGAGGAATATGTATACAATCATACATGAATTGATATTTAGGGCTAGCTGAAGAACGAGTTTCGCATTATGTTGGATGGAAAACAAGTTGTAAGGCTTCATGGACAACTTGTCCTTATTGTTAGCATTGTGGAAATGGTCAAAAGCATGTGATGCGTAATGCATGTTTGGATGCATCTACGTTATGCTAGGTTGGTATGAAAAGTGAACAAGTGGACACATACTAGTACACATGGCCGTGATGCATTCATTGACAAGAGGAATTGCTTGTCTACTTCTTAAATGTGGACAAACAGGTATCTCAAGATGGTGGACAGCCATATACAGATCCCAAGGTGAATAGTCATGTGTTGCATCTCTATCGAGAGATTGATTGGATATGCAAGGATTTGCCATGTATGTGAAATCTACCATGCGAAGGGCGTGGTAGAGTAAGCTTTGGAAAAGCTATCAAAGAGTTGGTTTATGGCAATCGTTTGGTTTCAAGTGCAACACTACTTTGCCTTTTTTGTATACAATTTGGAAGTTTCATAAGAATCCTATAAAGCCTAGGTTCATAGTTGCTTCTTGCAATACATCTCTGACGGATGTTTCTAAATGGCTTAGTCATTGCTTTAAAGCCATTTTACCTAGTGTCCATGACCTTTGGAAAAATCTTCTTAAAGATGTTGACGTGCCTACAGACACGAGGTCTTAAAAGATTCTGTAAGAGTAGTTCCTGTCTTGAAATTCTTAAACTCCTCTTGGAGCCTGGTTGAAAAGTCGTCTCCTTTATGCCTACAAACCTTCGACTTCACGACCTTATACACCAAACTGAAGACTTACGTGTAAGGATTAGATCCCTTATGACGAAAGTTTTTGCCTATAGATTAGAAAAGGATAGATACAAGGCTTTATTAGTAGAAAAGTCAGCTTTGCATTTTGATTTTTCTTGGTTAAAAAGTAAAAATCAAGATGTAGATAAGAGAAAGAAAAGATTCACCAAAATTGTAGACAAAGATGACATCTGTACTTGGTTAGATTTTCTCCTAGATAACCTTTATATATCCTTAGGCGACTCTTTATTTAAGCAAGCAATTGGTATTCCCATGGGTATCAATTGTGCCATCTTTCTTGCTAATTTTTATCTTTTTACTTATGAGTTTGATTTTATGGAACGTCTTATTTTTGCTTATACTTGTCCTGTCTTTCTTCACAAACTTTGTAATGTGAGATGTTTTGTAGATGACCTCTTCGTTCCCGACATTCCTTCCTTTCAAGAGTTTTTTTATATCAGTCCAAATTCCTTAGGTGGAGGGATCTATCCCAAGGAATTTTGCAAACTTAACCGCACCTCGAATAGCGATAGTTGTGCTTTTTTAGACCTTAAGATCACTCAATCATCTTCAGGCTTCATAGTAGATATTTATAACAAACGCTTACAACTTGAATATGCTAACTTAATGATCATTCGGATGCCACACTTTTCTTCCAATATTTTTGATACAGCTAAGTATGGTGTTATGTGCTCTCAACTTTTTAGATTCTCTTGTCTTTGCTCTACTAAATTTGCCTTTATCTCTCAATCATGCCATCTTATTTTGCTGCTTATCGAAAAAGGTTATTGTTTCAATAAGATTTTGAAAAAGGTTAGTTCTTTCATGAATTGTAGTAAGTTTATCTTTGGTATTTCAGCTTTTGGAATGTTTAAAATGATAAGGAGTAAGTTTTATAGAAGTGGGAAGCTGAAAAGCCCACTTAATTCATAATTCAATGCTCTTTTTTGTAAAAGTGGCTTGTTCTAGCTTAGAGCAAGGTTTGTTGTTTTAAATTAGAGTAGGCCTTGTTTAGCCTTTTCTTTCTCGCTCTAGCTTAATATAGACTTAGTTTGGTTCTTTCCTATGTTTTGTGATTGTTTGTTGTTATACCTTAGAGCAGACTTTGAGTGCTAGTCTCTATCATGGCTGAGCATGCCCACACTCCCGGAGAGTGATAGAAACTCAGTTCGCTAGTTTTATAAAGCATGTTCTTTTGGACTAACACAAACCTGCACCTACTCTTTGGCATTGATGACGTGAGTAGGGATGTCATAGCTTATTGTCCACGCTATGCATGATAGAGTTGATGAACCTACACTCCATGTTCATACAGACATTGGAGTTAATGGTTGCACTTTTGAGTCGAAGTCTTTTAAAGTTTAGCTTAATGTTTGGTTCTGGCTCTTAGTGCTTTAGGTCTAGAGTTTACAGTTCTCTCTTTTGCTATTTTGTTTTTGTTTTTTGTTTTTTTTGGTTTTTTGTTTTTTTGTTTTGTTTTTTGTTTTGTTTTTTGTTTTTTTTGGTTAATGTCTTAATTAATAGTCTTCGTTTGATATTATCTTTTGATTTCCTCTCCTTAGTAACTAGGTTTGTTAGTTTATTTATTTTTGATATTTCAAATGCTTTGTTTTTGTCTTTGTCCTTCTTCACTATTATTTCTTTCTCAAATCTCTCAATAGATCTGATGCAGTTGTATAATTATGCCAATGGCTATAATAAACCTATGCTTTCAGCTGTACATGCAGTTGTTGATGCAAGAAACTCATAAATTCTATGAATTGCATCGGGTATGTTAAGGATCTGACATGGGATGAAGTTGTTTCTCTAAGGCTTTTGTAGCACGGGTGTGATTTTGAACTACAACACCTCAATATGATATGCAAAACACTATAAACAAAAAAACTTATGCTGTCCATTTTTCTTATAAGCTAATGCTACAACCAAGCAGCTAGTGAGAGCAAGGCTATATTCAAACCTGCTACCAGGTATGACAAGGTAATGGCCATGGTGGAAGACAAAATCTCGGAGAAATTCCAGGTCATGAAATATTTTTTTCCCTTGCTCATAGCTGCACCCGAATTGTGTCAGAGTTGTAATCTCTGCTATGATTTCTGTCATATCATCTCCAATTTCAATTTCTGCTTTCCCGTTGTCCTCGTCGACATGTTTATCCCACTTTTGCAACATCTTCTCAGCAGCCAGGATCATTGTTTGTGCATAATCCTGGCACGTCAACAAGTTTATACTCAGAACTTTTTTGTCTATGGTAGTATGGCTTCACTGAATGGCCTGTTTAAAAAATGTAAACCCAGCAGTTTTGACATGGTCTAAGTGACTGAAATGAGGAGGTATTTCAATGCAACAACTTACAGAAAGAATACCTTCAGCTTTTCGAAATGGAAAGCAGGGCTAATGAGTTTTCTTTTATGTGCCCAGTCCTCCCCATTGGCTGAAACGATGCCTCGTCCAAGCAATGGTTCAAGAAATTTTTGTACTCCCAGATAAGGCTTTCCATTCGACAATCCCGTCCTAGAAGAGAACAATTCTTTGATCAAGTTTATGTCTGATAATGCAAGTGATGCTTCTGGACCCCACCAAATCAAGAATTTATTACCTGCACATGAAAATCTACTTGCATTAATATGGTTTTGTGCTACACAGGTGATTATGAAGACCTTTCTATGTTTGTATCAGACCAGAAAAGAGGCAAAAAAACTTGGTACTTCTGCATTGAGATTTGTATTAGGCCACTTCACATGCCTTTTAGATGCCTGATGTTTAATCTTATATAACAAATGCAAGGATCAAAATTCCTGCCAATGGACACTTGCCTAACATTGCACCCTCCTAAAATTCTTTGTTCAGAGACGCTTGCACTTTCTAGACTTTTGGCAGAGTTTTAAGCAAAGAAGAGGTCATATGGTTTCAATCTACGTGGTTTTCTTTTACAAGAAGATGGGGCAGCAAGTTGATTTGCAGTTACTTATTGGAGGATTTTACACTCCTTGGTTTCAATTTATAAGGCTTTATTCCACAGGAAGAGGAGGTAGTAGGGCAAGTTGATCCCCCCCCCCCACCTCTCTCTCTCTCTCTCTCTCTCTCTCTCTCTCTCTTCTCTCTCTCTCTCTCTCTCTCTCTCGCGCGCGCGCGCACACACACACGCAGGCACATGGATGGTGTGAAAAATGTATCTACTTGGTCATATCGTGATATGATACTTGAGGAATGTAGGACCTCAACATGTGAAATTTCAAACTTGCAACTCAACTCGTCCTTGATAATGCTAATTGTACACGGGCGATTTTAGAGTAGTTTTTGATCAATTCTCATCTTCTCAAATGTTGCTTTGATCACGTATCTGTTGCCTTGTTTGGAGTTTCTCATCATTCTTCTATGTCTTTGTTTTTGTCAGGACAAGGGTTAGGCTAGGGGGAGTTGGGCGGTTCAAGGGAGTCTGGACTCGTGTGGACAACCAGGGCTACAGTTAGCCGGCTAGGCTCTATATCAGGCGGTTGGGTGGAGAGTTGCTCTTTTATCTTCTAGGAGGTGGCACGAGCTAACATCTCATGGTCTCATACTGGTATCAGAGCAAGGTCCTTCCTCCATAATGCTCCGCCTTTCTCTGCAAAGTCATACAGCACAGCAGCACAGTTAGTCGCAAGAGAAGCGCGCAACGACGCGGTCCACACAACAAACGAAAGGCCGCCATCAACAACCTCCTCCTCTTGGCTGCGCACATCGCCGATGTGAGGAGAGTAATCTCTCTCTCTCTCTCTCTCTCTCTCTCTCTCTCTAGGCTACAGTCGGCGATAAACACTAGCAAACCGGTGCCACATCAAAGCAGAGTGACGTCAAAGAGATGCCTATACACTAAGTAAACTCTCTCTCTCACACACACACATTGTTGCCCATAACCTCAACAACAACAACGAAATGAACAATGGCAGCAGCGCCGCGTTGAAATGGCGACCACAAACACGGTCGGCGTGAGGAGATCAATAGTAGTGCAATAGCCGTGGTGGGAGGATAACGATGCATACTACAGCGCAACACGCAACTGCAGTCGCCAACAGCAAGGCCGCGCCAGACAACATATAGCCGTTGAGAAAAGTTTAAAAAAAAAGAGAGGAGGGCCACACATCAAGCACAACGACAGCGCAATCAATAACAAGGAGCGTGATTTTCAGTGAGCTGATTTTGGTCAGGTACTAGTCTTCATACCTTGCACACAAATTTGATTTGTTACCATGACCTCTGAAGTGTCCGAGCACTATGAGGGTCAGCAGCATGGTGGTCATCCTCTATGGATACCAATATGGCTGATCTAGATGCGGATGATCACGGATTTGTGGATTTACACGCACACTTTATTAGAATCACACAGACAACGTATTGAACAAAGTTTACATGTTCTTTCTCAAAGTTTACAGACCATGCAAGTGATTCTCCAACAGGCACGGCCAAGACACTTTGGGTTGGAGCATCCTACTTCCTTGGTTCTGAGGAGAACAAATGGAAAGGGGCTAAATAAGGTAGTGACGCGGTTACGAAGGCTAGGATGTCTCTCGTCTCCGCAAGATTATGAGCGAGCTAAAAAGGAAAAATTATCTTATTTGCATGGCTGTTGATCACGATAAACAGAATTATCCAAAGAATCATGTGGCAAGGATGTCGATAAGGGCGGTAGTAAGGCAGTGCACATGGTGCAAGTCATGCCACTTGAGGCTTCTCAAAAGTTTTCTAAGGTTCAAGTATGCCATACTGATGCCATGCATGAGTATTGTAACCTCTATGATGTGCGTACCCTCTTTTAGGCCTTATAATTTGGTTCAGATGCATGGACATATCAAGAGACGAAGAGTTTGTGTTATAAAGGACGATGGGACTACACAACTTTTTGAATTATCACTTGGTTAAAAAATTAAAAATTTCACAAAGCTCTAGTTATTATAAATACATGGCATCTCTTGCTAATGGGCATGATAAGCATGTATGGGACACGGTGGTTAAGCAAGTTCCACTCATTATTCAAGGACATAAAATGCACTTAGATTTTTCAGGTTATGCATATTACTTGAGCTGATGTTATTTTGGGTCGTGAATGGTTGTTTCATTTAAGACCATCTCTTTCTTGTAGTTATTTAGATAATACTTTTGATTTTGAGGTCAATGGTAAACAAGTTCGTTTGCAAGGTGAGCACGATGTGTCCCTATCTCCACTCATTTGTTTTGTTGAAGTAAATCGCCTTGTACATGCTCATCAAATAGAAAATCTCTTTTTGTGTTACATGTTTTCTTCAATTTTGTCTCATGATGATGCTAGTGGTGATAATTTTAATTTCAGTTTGTGTATCTCTGCCAAGGGTATGGAAAGTGATACTTCTCTTCATGATTTGTAGTGTATTAAATCTCTCAATTTTGTCATATGTGAACAACATGTTAGTGCTATGCATAATAATGAACAAGCTTAAATTTTTTCTAAGCTCACTCCACACGTTTCTAATTCTTTGCAAAGTCTTTTGCTTGAATTTCGTGATGTGTTTTCAAGCGACTTGTCCTCTGATTTGTCCCTTGAGCGCAATGTCTAGTATGTCATTGAAGTGCTCAACGATGCTAAACTAGTTTGCAAGCCTCCGTATCGGCTTAGCGCTAGTGAAGCCAGTGAGGTAGAGCGTAAGCTTACTAACTATCTCGCCAGGGCCTTCATTAGGCCTAGCAATTCACCATGGCATCACCAATTTTATTAGTGAAGGAAAAAGATGGGTCTATACGTTTGTGCGTGGACTATCGTGGTTTGAATGCAATCACAATAAGAATAAGTATCTGTTACTGTGAGTTGATGAGCTTTTTGATCAACTGCAAGGTGCGCGATAGTTTAGCAAGATTGACTTAAGATCGGGCTATCATCAAGTTCGCATCCGCATGGAGAATGTGCTTAAGATAACTTTTTGAACCAGATTTGGGTATTATGAGTTTTTAGTTATGCTGTTTGGTCTAACTAATGCTTCAGCTACGTTTATGACGCTTATAGATAGTGTGTTACGCATGTATCTTGGTCGATTCGTTGTAGTATTTCTTGATGATATTTTGATCTTTAGTCGTACCAAGGAAGAGCATTCGTAACTCCAATGACGGACCAATTAAAATCTAAGGGTCACAACTTTGCTTGGGGTGATGACCAACAACAAAGTTTCGATCATTTTAAAGTTACCATAGCTACCGCACCTGTGTTGGCAACAATAGATCCTAATCAATCGTTTGTGGTTGAAACAGATGTTAGTGAGCAATTGGTGGTGTACTTCTTCAAGAAGGAAGACTAGTAGCTTTTGAGAGTAAGAAGTTGGATAGAGCTCAACGGAATTATTCTGCGTATGAGCGTGAGCTTTATGCCATCATTTATGCTTTAGGGAAGTAGAGGCATTATCTCTATAGTGCTAAGTTTGAGATTGTCTTTGACCATGAGAGCATCAAATGGTTGATAAGTTAAGCTGATTTGAAAAGTCGTAAAGCTCGACGGGTAGAAATCCTCCAAGAATTTGGCTTTTAATTAAGGGGTATCGCAAAGGCCGATACAATGTCGTGGTTGATGCCTTAAGTCAACTCATTGAGTTTCACGGAGTTGAAAAGTGAATTTTTAGATTCACTCAAAGGCAAGTGCGAACATGATTAATCATATAGTTCCATATCCAGCTCTTCTCTTTCTAGGGATAAGCTTAATCGTTTTGGAAGCATTTTTCCATCGATAATGGGTACTTGTTACACAAAGGAAGAGTATGTGTACCCTCGGACTCAGACACCAGGCACCAAATACTTTTTGAGTGTCATGATAGTCCAAGTGTAGGTCATCTTGGAATTAGGAAGATCTATGACTTAGTGAGAAGGCAATTCTATTGGCCTAGACTTCACAGGGACGTCCAAGAATATGTTTTGCATTGTCAAAAATGCCAGGTACAACCCTTAAGAGATCCCTGATGGTAAGTGGGAAAGCATCTTTATGGATTTTATTGTAGGTCTACTTACAACTAGCAGAGGCCATGATGCCATTTGGGTTATTAGTGGATAGGTTGACCAAGATGTCTCGGTTTATTCCAACTAAAATCACGATGAAAACGCCAAAGTTAGCTCGGCTTTTCATTGAAAATATTTATGGACTCTATGCGTTGCTAGCCAATATAGTTAGTAATAGAGATCTGAAGTTTAATAGTCACTTCTGGCGAGCAGTGTTAAAAAGGTTGGATACAATGCTCATTATGAGCATTGCTGACTACCCTCAGAGTGATGGTTAGACAAAAAGGGTCAACAAAGTACTCGAGGATATGCTAAGGGCAAATGTGAGTAAACGACAAACTAATTGGGAAGATTACTTACCAATTTTAGAATTTGCCTTTAATAGTGCGAAGCATGTGATTACGGGCTTTAGTCCTTTTATGCTTATGTATGGCTTTCAACCCTAATCCCTAGTAGCTATGGGGTTAGCTATTGAAAGAATTCAAAAGGTTAAAGACTTTCTGCAAGATCATTATGATATGTTTAAGATTGCTAAAAGGAAAATGTTAAATGGGCATAAGATCGTTACAAGCATTATGTGGACGAAGACCACAGAGTGGTCACATTTGAAAAAGGTGAGCAAGTATTTCTCAAGATTCTCCAGAGTTCGAAAACTTTGAGGATGGGCAAAGTGCCAAAGTTGTTGTCTAGGTATTGTGGACCTTTCACAATACTTAAGCGTGTAGGTGAAGTTGTTTACAAGTTAGCTCTACTAGAACATTCCAAGGTTCATCCTCTCATAGATTTAATTGAGCCTCCGGTTTTACCTCATGAGCCAGAGTGCATCTTAGATTTTCAAGAGAAGTGAACTCGTCACGGAATTAGACAACAGTGTCTAGTTAAGTGGAAGGATAGACAGGAAGAAGGTTCAACTTGGGAGGGCGTTAGTACTCTCAAGACGTGTTATCCTACCTTTGTTTTTGAGGACGAAAACTCTTCCAAAAGGGGGGAGTAATGTCAGTGCAAGGGTAAGGCTAGGGGGAGTTGGGTGGTTTAGGGGATTTCGGACTAGTGTGGATGGCCAAGGCTATAGTTAGTCGGCTAGGGTCTATATCCGGCGGTTGGGTGGAGAGTTGTCCTATTCTCTTCTAGCAGGTGGCATGAGCTAGCACCTTGTGGTCTCATAGTTTTCTTGCTCTGAAGAAAGCAAATGAACTACACTTAACAGAAATTTAACCTATTTTGCTTTTGCAAGATTGAATGACGTCAGTGTAGTTGCTTAAATTTCACTGGGTAACAATCTTGTATAAAAGAGGGAGGTGATGAATTGAAACATTTTATAAGATTAAAATTAGAGTGAGGTGAGGTTGATGAGAGACTTTAGCTAACCTCATATAGCCTTCCTTATTTGTTTATGATCCAAGGCCAGTCTTGTTTAAAGGACTCAACTAAGCTGAGAAATTGGCATGAATATTTCTTTTCCAAGCATGGTGTCATTGAATGTGTGTGTGTGTGTGTGTGTGTGTGTGTGTGTGTTTCTCTGTCTCTCTGTGTGTATCTATCTCCATATATATTATATGAAGGAAGAGTTTCACATGGCAAGAATTTGGAGATTCAAGAGGTAATTTGGAGGTTGAGGAGAGGTAGGCTCCTATTACTCTAGGAGTTTGAAAAATATCAAGCTGGGAATTATATACATGTGAAGCATGGGACAATCCACTAGTTTTATCTAAAGAAAAAGATAAAGTGCGTCAATACGTGTGTGCCATTTTGAGGAAGAGAAAACTAGTCAATTTGAGAAGTATTCTAATATAAATCAATCAATGAAATTATAATTAACAATTGAAATCATATTATATTTTATAAAGTGAGATCTAATTAATTTAACCTAATTTAGATACATCAATAAAAATATATCATAATTATCAAGCTTAAATATTCTCCATAAAAAATGTATATAGATTAAGTTTTGTTTCATCATAGGGAAAAGATAAAGTGCGTGAATGTGTGTCATTTTGAGAGAGAGAGAGAGAGAGAGAGAGAGAGAGAGAGAGAGAGCTAGTCAATTTCAAGTGTATCCAAACATAAAGCAAAATGAGTAAACAAAATTAAATTATAGATAAAATGAATGATTAGGTTCTAGTTAATTGAACCTTAATTTGATTGCATAAGTCAATAAAATATATCACAATTATCAAGCTTAAATATTCTACATAAATGTATAAGAGTATGTGAATATTGCATTATAATAATAAAGCTAAGTTATATTTAAAAAAAAATAAAACGTATAATTGAAAATGATAAAGTGAAGTATCTTTTTAAACACTTTTTTAAACTTATTAACATAAAATGTCTTAAATTACATCAAAATCAACTATAACAATCATGCCCAAAATGTGAAACAGTAAAGTGGAAAATAATTATGACTGAAAGAATAATGAAAAATGATGTTCTATAGAAAAGAGAGAATATGGGTGCCCAATTTTGGGTGGTATTGATTAGTTGAAGAGAGGTGACCTTAGACATGGAATAAGAGGAGGCTTAGACCTTAGAGCAAGTGTTTTTTTTTAAACAATTGAAGTATCACAATTCTTCCTAGCATCTCTCTAGAATATTTGATGAAGGGTTTAAAAGCCTAGCTCTGCCTCGTATTCAATCCAAGACAGCCCCTCATGCGAGAGAGAGAGAGAGAGAGAGAGAGAGAGAGAGAGAGAGATTTACAAATAAACACAATCAAATTGATTGGGAAAAAAAACTTGTTAGTGGAAATGATGTTCTATAGGAGAGAGAGAGAAAAGAAGAGAACTTTTTAACGTCGTAGGAAACTATCCCAAGAGACCAAATTGATCTATCCGACAAGATTTGAACTCAAGACCTTTGATTCAAGAGGGAAATGAGCTAACCAATCTACCACACTTGGGAGAGAGAGAGAGAGAGAGAGAGAGAGAGAGAGAGAGAGAGAGAGTTTGCGATTGTATTTTGTAGCCTCCTATAATTAAAATTCATTTTTAGTTATAAAATTAGGATTGATTTTTTAATTGAGAGTTGCGTGAGTTCTTATGGCAGTAAACTTATCTTTTTCGTAGGCCTCTGATCTTTCCTTCTCTAGGACATTTGGCTCTAGGATTAGCCCTCTTTCTCGGTGTCTTTGTTCAACTAAGGCCATTCTAGTGCGTTTTATACCTACTATTTTTTTTCCATTTATTCTTAATTTCTTTACCACCAAGAATTCTTGAGCTAATTATTTAAAAAATAAAAAATCAGGGAAGTTGGAGACAATAGCCCTAAAAAGCTCTAGGCTATATCTAAGCTATACCATGGGACGAATCTTGACACATTCCCGAGGGTAAAATTCAGGCAATATAAAAAAAACATAGGAAAAAAAGACAAAAAAACATATGACGCTCGGACGTGTATTTCAATGTGAGATTATACCATAGAGCTTGGACCAGAGCGCGTAGTCGGGGAGGACGGTGCCCACGAGGTCGCAGTGTCGAAGAGTTTGGTTGGTGGTCGCGGCGGCGGCAGCAGCAGCAGCAGCAGCGGCCGCCGTCCGCATGCGCACTATCTGCGGGACGTTGCCAAGGAGGGCGTTGATGGGAGGGGGTCCGCGCAGCCCTTGCCTCGCCATGGCCGCGCCCAAGCGCCGCGGTGTCCACCAGAAGTAGTTCAGCAAGCGCCAGCAAGTGCGGGCGAGCCAGGCCACCGCCACACACGCAAAGGCCGTCAGCCACAACATAGCGGCTATGACGGACTGACTCTCTGTGAGAGAGAGAGGATATATTGAGTTAATTCTGAGAGAGTTCGGTGTGTGAGAGAGAGACAGAGAGAGTATTGAGAGCTTCTGACTCGCTCTGTGTGTGTGTGTGTGTGAGAGAGACTCTTTATGTGTAGGGACGTATCCCATTTAGGGCGTTCGAATAAGACAAGCTCCGACTACGAAATATTCACCCTTTTTATTGTGGGGTATTAATTAATCCCCCTTCGTGGTGTTGGCTTCCCGCTTGTCGTTTGCCTCTCTCACCCCCCTACTGATGAAGGTGGCCTGCGTTTTGATTATCCGGCACAAATCACCTGAAGAGCAGGCATTGAAGTGCTATTGTCAGCAGGCAAGCACGTCCTTTACAGGCCCTACACAGCACGTGCATGCCTCGTCCTGGCACGTCCTTTACAGGCCCTACACAGCACGTGCATGCCTCGTCCTGGTCGCCTGCATCTTCCTCCCTCGCACGGTGCAGACCTTCTCTGAGGGGCAGTAAAGAGAGAGCCATCACACAAGAAGAAAGAGCCAGCCAAAAAAAAAAAAACGATCGAGCTGGAGCCATGTGCGCACCTGTTTCTCTTTTGTTACCCCCTCCTCCATTTGCGTATAATGGATTCTTAGTAGCCCTTTGTCCCAACTGTTTGAGAGTCTCTTTTTGCATGTTATTTCGACAGAGTTTCCATAGCCATAAAACACTTGTCCAATATACTTTTTTGAAAAAGATTACATTACATCTCTTAAGGCAATTCAGGTTACGTAATACAAATTAAACGTTGTGGGTGCATATTAGTACATATGTCTGTTCACTACAAACTCTACTTAAGGCTACTTACTGTAAACTCTACATATCCATGTCCTACTACATATGTCCCTTCACTATAACTCTATATCTGTTACTCTGCATGTTCTACTGCATATGTCTATTTACTCTAAACACTATGTATGTCTATTTAATCAAATCTAAACGCTATATATGTCTATTTACTCTAATCCCTATAAATTTGTATTTACTTTAAACTCTATATATGTCTATTTACTCTAATCCCTATAAATTTGTATTTACTTTAAACTCTATATATGTCTATTTACTTTAAACTCACTCTCTCTCTCTCTCTCTCTCTCTCTCTCTCTCTCTCTCTCTCTCTCTCTCTCAAATATATATATATATATATATATATACATACATACTCAAAACTCTAGATGTGTCTATTTACTCTAAACTCTATATATGTCTATTTATTCAAATCTCTACAAATGTTCTACTACACTACATATGTATCTTCACTTGTTGAAACTCTACATATGTCTATTTGGTTGTTCCCCGATTAATAAATATAAGGCTCTGACCTTACAGGGCACTAAGGTCAAACCTTCATTTTTCCCAACATTCTGTCCAGTGTGTCCCCCAACCCCCAACACACACACACCACACTCTTCATGCACTCCTCATTAAACGTTCATTTTTTCCCTCGCACCTTTGACTAACCTATAATTGTGTGTGTGTGTGTGTGTGTGTGTGTGTGAGAGAGAGAGAGAGAGAGAGAGAGAGAGAGAGAGAGAGAGATGGAGAAAATGCTATTGAATGCCAAAACCCTCACCATGTGCCAATCTTGAAGTTGTGCCTATTTAGATGAATGATGTGTTAAATGAACCTCATGTTGTGGCAAATGGTAGGGAGCATCAGAGGGCTTTGTGCTCTCTCAACAACTCATTGCAATTGGTAAAAAACCATGTGCCAATCCTCAAGAAGTGCCTATTTAGATGAACAATATGCTAAATGAACCTCATACTCTGGCAAATGGTAGGGAGCATCAAAGGGCTTCTTGTGTCATTTGTGCTCTCTCAACAACTCATTGCAATTGGAAAAAAAACCCCAAAATCACCTAATGAGCTCTCCTCAAAACAAGCAATTTAGTGATGATGAAGAAAGTCTTGAGTATTTCCAAAGCTTCAAAATTTTTAAAGAGAAATTTATATGTAGCCAAAGGCCAATTAGAAGAAATTCATGGGGATGAAAGTATATTGGCTTTGGGTTTGTGTAAAAGAAAACAATACAATGATGTGTTAAGCATTGAATTGAAAAACTTGTTCTCACATTTTGGATAAAGCAAACTCGTGTGTCACCTACCAAGAAGGATATTGCCAAAGAAATGGAAGAAAGCTATACATTAAAACCCCCCTCAATATTTTCTAGGCAAACGTTAGGTATTTGATATCTCCCAAGTATTCTTCATGATTAAGTATACTTTTTCAACTAACTAGTGGCATAAGTCTTGGTTATCCTTTGGTTAGCCCACTAGTGATAATTGTGACTGTGCATGGTATGTTATGTGCATGCCTTGAGGGTGTGGGCTTGCTAGGGTTATCTTGGTCTCTATCTCGAGGGTGGCTCACCATTGTGTATGGTTTAGAGCCTACAACGGTGATTGTGCATGGTATGGGGGATGTGCATCCTTGATTAACCAACAAACAAATAATTAAACAAATAAACAAGCAAAAAATAAATAAAATTTAATAAAAAAATAGTTTACTCCCTTTTTAACCTTAGAACCTATCAAAAGAATAAAACAAAAACAAACAAAAAAACCTTGCCTTGTTCCCTATACTGCGGCCCCCTCCCTCATGTTCCCCCTCTCTCCATGTCGGTTGTGGGCATGGTAGCACCACCTATGTTTCCCCCCCTCTCCACGCTGCTTGTAGGCACGATAGTGTCTATCGCAATTCCCACATGCATCATTTTTCTCTGGTGCTGTTTTACGATCCTTACATGTGGCAACACGTGAGACACATACACATTGATACATGGGATTTACATGCCAGTAATGCGTGGGACACGACGCGGGCATTGCGTGGAAAAACCAATAGAGGCATACTATTGCACATCATCGATTATAATAATAAGTGCAAATGGGTAACGTTCGTGAATGGCACGATTGTAGGCTAAAGACCCAGTGATGTGTAGCAAACGAAACATAGGGGGCACATGAGTATGGTGTGTGTCCGGTAAGGTATACACTAGGCACCCGGGGTCACTCGTATTTATAATGGTTGGATGGTTAAACAAGTATGCTAGCTAGGTTTGTTTTAGCTAATTTTGAGTTCTTCTTCTCTCTCATGTTTTTGCATGCAGCTAGTTTTTGAGAGAGGTAGGTTGCCTTGTATGGAGGCCTGACATTTGGTATTAGAGGTTAAGCTTTTATTCTTGGCTATTGGGAAGCCTAGCTGCTGGCAAGTCTGAGTAAGCTTGAGTGTGGAGAAGTGTGGAGATTGCAAACTTGTTTCCTTTGCTCAACCATTTGGCTTTTTTTTTAAATCCATCCGTCGCTCGTCGCCAAATTTTTGTCGACACTGGGATCTCTACCGCGTTGTTCCATCGATGTCCGTGGTTTGTTTCCCAAGCTGCTGTTGACGTCTTATTGCCGCCACACCAACGCGTGGCCAATCCCTAAGTCTCTTATGTGGTGCATCCTACACAAGCCACTTCTTATCTTCTCTTGACCTTGGCCATCCAATAGGGAAAAAATCCCACGTTTTAATTACAAAAAGCTTATTAAAATACAAGTCCTAAGGTTTTTTCTCAAATGTTATAAGGGGCAGTTCCTGCGTGCATCCTGGGAAATTGTTTTCCTTCCGATGGTTTGTTTCTTGAAGCACTTGGCATGATCTTTGAAGGTGTAGCTCTATACAGCTTCTGTCTTCATCGGCTTTGAGATCCTTATGACCACGGGACTCACTTATCTCGTCTCTTTAAATTTTTCGTCGTTTGGTGATTCTTGCATATTATTAATTAAAAATGGAATCCGATCGCTCTGCCCCACAATCACCGGAATATGTCCCTCTTCGCCAACAAATGCATGATTTATGGGAGCAAATGAATTTATTTATGAATGATATCTGCACTATTATAACACCTAGTACCTCAGCGACTTCAGATACCCATCCCTTGGGTAATCGTGAGGGTACACCAGAAAAGGGATTAAAGACAAAACTTATACTAAAGGATTTGAAACCACAAAAGTACATTGGCACTTTACCTTCTCGCACGGCTATGCAGTAGATCAGTGACTTTTACCATTTAATCCTACTTTGAGGAGCTCAACTCTGATATTAGTTGACTAGCACATTTTGATGTTGTGCTATGGAAAGAATGGCATGCACAAAAGAAACCTCTTATCAACTTCTCAATGCATGTCTATCAATTTGTGCGTGAGGGGAGGATGCATCACATTAAAGGTGAGCCAGATCTACTCAAGAATGAATTAATTGTACTACTACACAAATGCTTAGAATATCTTGTAAGTATCTGTATTAAGGTTGGGTTCAAAAATCGCCAAGTGTTGTAGACATGCATGAAAGTCGAACTCCAACTTGTAATGCCATAAAATCTTTGCAAGAGAAAATTCTGACATAATTTTTGATGTTTTCAAATCTAACTTGCCCTCTTCTTTGCCTCCGTGCAGAAATGTGGAGCATCAAATAGAGCTTATGGCCACAGTGCAATTGTGGTCAACATACCTCCATACTACCGGATGAGTTTGGTTGAGGAGAATGAGGTGTCAAAGGTGATTCAGGAGTACCTAGCAAAAGGACTCATTCGCTCTAGTTTCTCGCCATTTGTTTCTCCAGTTTTTCTAGTTAAGAAGAAAGATGGTTTTTATCAAATGTGTATTGATTATAGAGCTTTAAATAAAATTATTGTAAAACATCGACATCTAATGCCATGGGTTGATGATTTGATAGATGCTCTAGGTGGAGCTAAGGTCTTCAGTAAGATAGATTTTAAAAGTAGATATCATAAAATTCATATCAAAGATGAAGATAGATTTTAAAAGTGGATATCATAAAATTCATATTAAAGATGATGTATCTAAGATTGCTTTTTGTACTCATTTTGGTCATTATGAGTACCTTGTTATGCCATTTGGGCTTACTAATGCACCAACCACATTTATGATGTTAATGAATGATGTCTTTAGGCCATTCATGGGTAAATTTGTGGTAGATTTTATTAATGACATTTTGGTTTATAGTAAATCTTTACTGGAGTATGAACCACACTTATTTACTGTATTTGGCGTGGTCAAGAAAAATGTGTTGTACAACAATAAACAAAATACTTTCCTATGTCGAGAGGAAGTTGAGTATTTGGAACACATTATATCTGTGCTAGGCATAAAGATGGATCCAAAGAAAGTAGCTGTAATCTTGGCATAGCTTGTAAAGAGAATGTGGGGGGAGAGGGAGAGCTTTAAACCCTAGCAAGCAAACACACACACATAAGAGAGAGCAAGACACAAGAGAGAGATGGATAGCTTAAGTTTCTTATATCTTCTTCTTCTCTATTCAACCAACATAGCATAAAGATAAGAGTACACACTATATAGGTTAGTACTCAACTACTACCACATACAAGGGTCAGTCCATAATGTGAACCCGACTAAATGAGCTGGCGCTATAACTATGCCAGTATCTAGTAATCCAAAATGGCTGTCACACAACCTATCATCCCACTGGCCGCATATCACCCATAATCTCACCAACCATGCCAGATGTGTAGATGCGGAAGCTATCACCCAGGCGGGTCATCAATGTTGTCCGCCGTAGCACTAGTTGAGCTTGATATCTCAACACTCCCCCTCGAGCAGCAAACACCTGATCCTCTGTGTGCTGACATACACCAGATCTACATATGCTAGAACCTTCTCCCTCACAAAGTGATAATACACTTTGTTCTAACATGATATACTGGGTTACTGGCCAATTGTATGCTGCTCATGTTGTCACAATATATGACAACTGCCCTATCCACGGGTTCTCCCATGTCACCAAGTAGCTTCTGAAACCAAGCTACCTCATAATAAGCTGCCATAGCAACACCCCTATACTGTGCCTCTGTATTCGACAAGGAAACTGTTGGTTGCTTCTTACTGCTCCAACTCACAGCATCACTCCCAAATGAGAACATAAAACCACTGATAGATCTCATGTCTGCAATACTACCAGCCCAATCAACATTTGTGTACCCATGCAACTGTATCTCTGTACCAGCCTCATGGAAAAGTTCATAATCAACTGTGGAATTTATGTACCTGAGGATCCATCTAGCCGCATCCAAGTGCGGCTTCCTAGGGGCCTGCATAAATTGACTTACAAGTCCAACAGCATAGCTCAAGTCTAGCCTTGTAATGGTCATGTAGATCAAACTACCCACTATGCGCATGTACGTAGTGGGGTCCTCCAAAAGCTCACTTGTATCTGCAGAAAGCTTTGTGTTCAGCTCAATGGCATTGAAATAGGCTTACAGCCTATCATACCATACTTGGACAACATGTCCAAGCCATACTGCCTCTGCAATAGCAAAATGCCATGAGGTAATCTCACCACCTCTATGCCCAAGAAATACTACAGTTCACTCAAATCCTTCATCTCAAACTTCTACTTCAAAAGCTTCCTGACATCATGTATGCCTGCATCACTATCGCCAATGATAATCAAGTCATCCACATAGATGACTAATAGCATGATCCCTCTATCTATCTTTTTCATATATAGTGAAAAATCTACATCCGATATCTGAAATCCAATGGTAACAAGATACTCCCCGATCTTGTTTGACCATGCTCTGGGTGCTTGCTCTTCAAGCCATACAAGGCTTTGTGTAACCTACACTTAAAATCTGGATGTGCATCACTCTTATAACAACCTGGTGGCTGCATCATGTACACTTCTTCTTGCAAATCACCATTCAAGATAGCATTCTTTATATCCATTTGATGTAAAGACCAACCCTTCGCTTGCAGCCATAGCAATGGCAGCTCTCACAGTTGCCATTCTTATGCCTTGGGTGAATGTCTTCTCATAGTCTATACCATAAGTCTGGGCATAGCCCTTGGCAACCAATCTTGCCTTGTACGTGCTCACTGAACCATCAGCATTGTGCTTAACTTTATACACCCACTTACATCCAATTACCTTCTTTTCCTAGTAGGCAAAGGTACTAACTCCCATGTTGCATTTGCATCCAATGCTGCCATCCTCATCCATGGCATCTTCCCATTTCTTATTTCATTAGGAATTTTTTGGACCAAAAGAGGGCCTCTTGGATTAACTTTTGATTAGAAATGGACCGATAGGAAGAGGACTGGGTGTACATTTTTTACTTCTTTGACCCCAGGGGGCCTAGGCTTTGGTTTGCTAATGGGGCCTAATTTCTACTCTTGTCCCCCTACCTCTCCTGGGCCCAAACTTAGAGGTCTCCCCACCTAGAATCGCGCAGATTAAAAACCCAAATTTAATTTTTTTTTCCAAAAGTGTGTTTTTTCTCTCAAACTTCCCCCCAACATACTCTAGGTTTGGAAAACTCAATTTGAACCTCTTTCTTCCTCTTCTAAGATCTCCATTGCTACAGAAACTCCATACCTCTCAAGCTCTCCCTCCTTCTCAAGCTCCCTCAGTATCAAGCTCTCTCTCCCTCTTTCTTCCTTTTCTAAGCTCTCCATTGCAGAAACTCCATCCCTCTCAAGCTCTCCTTCCTTCTCAAGCTCCCTCCCTCTGAATCTTTTCTCTCTCTCTCTCAAGCTCCCTCCCTCTCCATTGCTGCAAAAACTCTATCCCTCTTTAGTCTACTCTAGGTTCAGGAAGCCTATTCTCAAACTCTAACCCTCTTTTAAGCTTTCCATTGCTACACTGAAAACCCTGAACTTTCTCTCCTCTCCACTCCTCTGTTGTAAAACAAGCTTTTCTTTTCCCTTCTTCTCTTTTCTTACCACCATGGCCTCTTCCAGTAATGTGAGAAGACCTAGGGAGAAGGTGGAAGAGCTTATGCTGCATAACACAAGAGATGAGAATGGAGTTTGGGCTCCAACAAGATTCAGGGGGTTGGGGCTTTTGTCTACATGCAGCCAAGCTCTAAGGGACCACATTGAGTGTGTCAAACAACTGGGGAATATGCTACATCATTGGAAAGGGCGGCTAGAAGGCTTCAAGCATATTAAGAAAAGGAAGGACTGGTTGCCATAGTGCAACATGTGTATACCCTTGGAGACCTGTACATTCAAGGCCAACGACCAAGGTTTCCTTCAAATTGTCAGTGTAATATAAACACAGCTTTAACAACATGCTAATATTGGATTTTTTGTTTCAAATTTTCTTATGCCACTTTCTATATTTTTACAGATTGGGAAGCGTAAGGAGGGGACAACCATGGTCTCAGAATCATGGCAAATGGGGGACCTTAATTTTTCAGCAGCAGCAAGGTGCTGCTGCTGAAAGGAGGGGACAACCATGGTCTCAGAATCATGGCAAATGGGGGACCTTGAATTTTCAGTAGCAGCAAGGTGCATAGCCCTACCAACACATAATAGGCATGTGGAAGAGCTTGAAGATGAACTGGGTATATGGGAAAATAGCCTCTGTTCTGATGCACGTGAGGGGCAAGAGTTTCAGGATTGAGGTGAAGGCAATGACGAGCTTTCAAGTCAACAAGGAGATGGAGATCAACATGAAGTAAATGTCACAAGAGAGGTAAAAAATGAAGACATTATAACAATTTTAGATTAGATGACATGCTTGTAATTTTGTAGCAGGCTCTTTTTTAACCAATCTTTATTTAATTAAAATCTTACTATTTTTGCAAACTGTGATTTTTTTTGTCTAGCGGTCTAGTGTGAAAAGGCCAAACTTTAAATTTTAACTATAAATAGCCAAAGGTGACTTCTTTCTCATTTTCACGCGATAGAAACCAAGCACGAGCTCACACTATCTCTTTGCATTCACATGGCTACCCACTTTGACAACTTCTGTGAGTTCCTCTCTACCACCCCGTGGGCGGGCAAGAGCGAGCTCTTTGTCGTCATGTTCACTCGTGAAGTCGACTTTGAAAAGTCGCTCGCCCTTGCGTCCCAACATTATGAGACGCACATTGCATACATGGAGCAATACTTGGCTCCCCACTCCATCTCCTTTCCCCATTTCCCCAATGATCGATGGGTGCCTGTTGAACTGCTTAAGTACATTCAACAATATGCCCGCCCCCTACATCCAGCCACTTGAATGCTTCATCGACATCTGCATCCCTGTATAGGAGCTTACCGTACCTTCAATAAGCAGGAGGTGAAGAGATTGGGAAAGGGAAATTTAGAAACTAGGTTTCTCTCATGGCGGCTCGCCACTTTTGCGTTTCTCATCAGCGTGATGAGGATTCAAATGAGGAGGTAGAGATGCCTGCATTGCAGTTGGTAGGGTATTTAAGGGATGACAAGGAAGTGAAGGCAGTAAGAACGAGTGCTCGTGTGGAAGAGCACCTTGCATCAGAGCACTTTCCAAAGGGTGCACAATCTGTAGCAGCTGAACAGCCCACTGTAGTAAAAGATGTGGTGCCATCTTCCCCACAGGAGGAGAGCAAGGTGCTGCCAGAGCTTGAGATCAATCTCTTGAGCACCATTGTGGTGGAAGGTGAAGAACACTTATTTCTTCATGACCTTGAAAAGACAGCTGGCTTTAGATTTAGGGGTAAGCTTCTTGCTCGTATAGGTATAGCCAAAAGCATAGGCATAGAGGATCCTCAAGAAATAGCCCAATCACTCCTTAAGCACTCTCTGCCCAATAACAAGAGAAGGAAGCTCAATATTGTAAGAAAGCCTTTGTAGTAAAGATGATGTATCACTTCTTATTATGAATACAATACAGTTTTTGCAAACTTATTTTCATCAAGTATATCATTATTTTTTCTAGTTTGTACCATCAATGTTTTTGTAAATGCATCCAGAAATAACCTTGGGAGCTTAGGGGAGCAGTGCCAGAACAGTGCACATTTTGAGCCTGCACCACCGCTGCTGTAGAGCCCAAATTCGCACTATTTTGGCACAGCTTTCCCATCCCTTCAGGAGCAATTCTGACAAATAATGTATTTTTACACATGATTAAAGGTATTTTTATCTTGTAAATTACTGTTTTTCATAATCAATGTACTCAACTTCATTTGCATCAAAAATGATCTTGAGTGGCTGGGAGAGCAGTGCCAGAACAGTGCGAATTTTGAGCCTGCACCATTGCCGTAGAGCCCAAATTTGCACTGTTCTGGCATAGCTTCTCCAGCCCTCCAAGAGCAATTCTGATGCATTGGATGACAAATAACGTATTTTTACACATGATTAAAGGTATTTTTATCCTGTAAATTACTATTTTTCATAATCAATGTACTCAACTTTATTATAAATGCATCAGAAATGATCCTGAGTAGCTAGGGGAGCAATGCAAGAAAAGTGTGAATTTTTAGCCTGCACCGCCGGCTCTGCAAAGCCTAAATTCGCACTGTTCTGGCATAGCTTCCCTAGTCTTCCAGGAGCAATTCTGATGTATTAGATGACAAACAATGTAATTTTACACATGACTACTGTTTCTCACAATTAATGTACTCAACTTCAAATGCATCAGAAATGATCCTGAGTGGCTAGGGGAGCAGTGCCAGAACAGTGCAAATTTTGAGCCTGCACCACCGCTGCAAAGCCTAAATTCGCACTGTTCTGGCGTAGCTTCCCTAGTCCTCCAGGAGCAATTCTGATGCATTGGATGATAAACACTGTATTTTTACACATGATTAAAGGCGTTTTTATCTTGTAAACTAATGTTTCTCACAATTAGTGTGCTCAACTTCATTATAAATGCATCAAAAATGATCCTGAATGGCTAGGGGAGAAGTGCTAGAATAGTGTGAATTTTTAACCTACATCGCCGTTGCAGAGGCCAAATTCGCACTGTTCTGGCACAGCTTCCTCAATCCTCTAAGAGCATTTCTGATGCCTTGGGTGACAAACTGGCACTTGATAGACACTCCATGTTAAACAAACATGATGACACCGAGACATTGTAAGCAAAACTTAAAATTTTAATTATCACAAGGTTACAATGAAAGCCAGATAGGCTTGTTACAAAGGGGGGTTTGAAACAAAAGAGTTACTTCAAAAAAAGGTTAACATCTAAGATCTCTAGATCGTGTCTCGCGCTTGCCTCAAATACACCAAGCTAGTTGTTGGCAGATATGGTAATCCTCTTTGCATGTATTGCAAGGAAGTTTGTGTCTTCAAAAATCCCAACAAGGTAAGCCTCGAATGCTTCTTGCAATGCTTCAAGGGCAATCCCCTACACACGAAACTCTGTTCTATATATCATTGGAGAGTCTCCTTCACTGTGCAAGCGAAAGGGGCTCTTCTCAGCAACGCAGTGTTCCTCTGATAAAACTTAATTTCTTGTAGAGCCCTATGCCCTTGGCGCATCCTTCTCATTGGAGCTCTCTGTATTGTGTTGGTGCATTGGCGAGGTTGGGACTTCCTTGGCTTGAAGAGCTTAACCTTTCTACGCTTATGCACACTTGCAGGAGCCTCCTCTTGGTCTTTCTCATAGTCTAAATCCTCCTGCTCCTGCTGCTGTGGTGCTTGTGTATCAAGTTCCTCCCGGCGGCGGGTAGGTAGGGGTCCCTGTCCTGGTAGTAGGGTCTTGCCACCTGTGGTGCTGCGTAATGTAGGAATGTTTTCACCAACCCAGTCGAACTGCTCATCATCATCAGCCTCTCTATCTTGATCTCTTAGATGGCTGCATTATGGGGTCTTCTTCACGTGCTTGCTCTCCCACTAGAAGGACCTGCATGTGTGTGCATTGGTGTTACTGGTGGGGAGGAGCGTTGGACTCTGGTGATCCCATTGGGCATGTCCTAGAATCCAAGGAGTCACTCTGTTCCGTGGTGTCGCCAGTATGTGGTCGTTGGGTGCCTTGCATTGTGTTTTGTGAAGGCATGGTAACACGTGCGGGGTTCTTGTTACGTGCCATATCCATGTACGACTATGCCTATTATGCTAACGTGGTGATGTGCTGGTGTCCTTATGTGGGTGCCTACGTAGATCTTGAGCTCAAGCTCTCTAAAAAAGTGAAATGAAAATGAAGTGAGAGAAGGAACTATTAATAGTTTTTTTTGGAGCAAAAAAAAAAAACCTAGCTATACTTATTTTCTTAGCCTTATTACGTCTAGATTTATGTTGGTGCATGCACAACCCAATGCCTCCCCTGTCTCCTCATTTGTGCACGCCAAGCACCATGCCTATGGAGAGCATTGGTCTGCAACCATTCAAGTCGAGCATGAATTTTTGCAGCCTTGCGTGCCTCTTGCACAAGCTTAGATTGTTGGGCCCGCTACCTAACCAATACCCTTCCAAAGGTTGTGTGATAAAACTAATTGAATATCTCTTGTAGATAGTTTGTACGTGTTCCTCCTACAGAAGCTCTACCTCCACGTCTTGTATTTTTGAAATAAACCCCTCTTGTTTTATAATGTGATTTCTCCACATGTCGAGCGATCCATACGTGTTCATGAAATATGCACCATGTGCATGAACTATGTGCTGTACACATGACAATAGAATTTAATTAGAAAAAGTCCAGGTTAAAACATCAGTTTATTTTTTTATTGTACAACTTACCATATAGTGTGTACTTTACTCTCTCCCCAAGCACCTAGCACTTTTTGGTGAATTTTACGATATGTTGTTGGAATGATGCTCGTTCTTGGGTAGTTGTGCTACTTTGATTCATAATGCGAACCATGCTATTGAAATTTATCCAAAGTTGTTTACACATATTTACAAGAGCTGGCATTGGACAATCTACATTTGTGGTGATTGCACACAGGTCTCTCCAGAGTCCCCAAGTCTTCTTTGAATTCTCTATGTTTGTTGGCTTCTCTAAAAATCTCCTTGCCTTTGCTCCAGTCATGGAGACCTTTTGAGCAACCTCATATGACATACCAGAGGCTTGCTTATTCACTTCAATTTTCACATTTCCGCCATGGCAATCCAGAGAATTCAAAAGATGCTTTAATTTACTTGGCATTTAATTATGGATGTACTGGCTCCTGACAGGCTTCTGAACTGACCTTTGAATTACAAGCTTTTTGGAGGGAAAAATTTATTTTTATCATACATATTGGTTGGGTGGTGTTTTTTTCACCTCAAAATGTAAAAAAATAAAAAATAAAAAAATTTTACTTTTTGGGGTCCACCTAAATACGAGAATATTTTGCTGATGTGGAAGGGAGATATGGTGGCAGTTAATGAGAGAAAGAAGATTTCAAACTGACAAGAAAGATTCGATTCGTAGAGAGTGAAGATAAAAAATTCATACATATTGGTTGGGTGGTGTTTTTTCACCTCAAAATGTAAAAAAATAAAAAAATAAAAAAAATTCACTTTATGGGACCCAGCTAAATACAAGAATGTTTTGTTGATGTGAAAGGGAGATATGGTGGGAGTTAATGAGAAAGAAGATTTCAAACTGACAAGAAAGATTCAATTTGTAGAGAGTGAAGATAAAAAAATTCAAAAAGTAAGAGAGAGAGTATGAGAATATTTCCTTTAAAAAGTGAACAGTTTTGTTGATGTGGAAGGGAGATATGGTGGGAGTTAATGAGAAAGAAGATTTCAAAGTGACAAGAAAGATTCAATTTGTAGAGAGTGGAGATAAAAAATTCAAAAAGTAAGAGAGAAAGTATGAGAAAAGTCAAAAAGTAAGAGAGTATGAGAATATTTCCTTTAAAAAGTGAAACTAGGGGGGTATGGGCGATTTGGAAGGTAAAAAATAGGGGTCATCATAGCCTTTGTCTCCCTTAAGCCTAGCTTTTCAAGGTCTAATCCCTTAAAATTAGGAATCCTTAGGAGGCCCTTTTTGGGTCCAAAAAATTTCTAATGTCCAATTGCCTACTCAAAGAGCAAGTGGGCTTAACCTCCTGTATTGCTTTTACCATGTAAGCATAATGATGAGCTGTATATCCATCATATCTCAACCTATCAATAGGGTATCTAATCCTCGTAGACTTGCGTACACCTAGATCACTGTGCCAGGTGTCCTCAAAACAGCCCTGGTGACTGTATAACATCCAATGACCTTACACTGAAATCGTGTTTGGCATGCTTACCAAGTTGGCATGCTTCACATACCTTATGCATACCATCAACCTTAAACTTTAGCAAACTTGCAACAATATTTTGGGCCTGCATAGACTTCAGTCGTTGTACATTCACATGAGACCAATGCGCTTGTGCCATATGTTAATATCTACAATGACACCTGTTCCATATGCACAAACATGGCTGCCTTTATCTTAGGCATGGCTGTTCCATATACGCAAACATGGATGCCTTTATCTCAGGCATGTTCACATCCAAAGTAAACATCCTGCCATTTCTCTTACCCTTTGTAACCAAGCGACACTTATTTTTGAAGTCTTCCACAAAACATCCTTGAGGATTAAACCTCACTTGCAGACCTTGCTCAACCATCTATCCAATAGAAACCAGGTTCTTTGTAATATTGGGAACATGAAGTACATCAGCAGCCAAGTACTTCATTTTGCCATCTTGCATAGACAATGGCAATTTACCAACATGCGCAGTATAAGCACCTGTTTCTACATAAGCTGGTTTTTCCATTTTTTGCATATCTCTAAACCACTCAGCATGACTGGTCATGTGGTTAGAGGCGCCAGAATCCACATACCATATATCTTGAGATCCTGACACATCCCATGTTATGGAACTAAGGATGTGCTGCATCACAAACAACTGCTCACTTCTGTCATCATCACCTCCATGTTTGCTAGATGATGCATAGTTGCCATGCTGCAACTTCCCACTTTTAATGTCATTCTGCTTTTTGTAGCAGGGCATGTGTCCTGGTTTTCCACAATAATAGCACTCTAGGATATTTGCATTTTGATTTCTTTGCCAACCGCCTTGGCCTCTTTGGCTTCCCCTACCTCTAGACTGGCCTCTTCCACTTGTGTATGATTATTGCTGTGAATCATTAGACTGTTGTTGTCCAGAATTCTAATTTCCTTGTCGGCCACCACCTTGGCCTCGACCATGGCCTCTACCTCTGTCTCTACTTGAATTAGAGTAGAAGGCCTGTTCCGATGTGTTCTTGCTTTGTGAAGAAGAATCCTTACCTAAAGCTTTTTCTTCTATGATCAGCATAGATATCAAGTCCCCAAAGTTGGGAATATTCTCCTTACCTGCAATGGAGGTCTTGATGAATGGCTTGTACTCTTTGCCAAGCCCATTCAGACAGACACTCACCAAATAATTATCCTTCTCACTGATATATTGCTAGACCCAAGAGATTCAACAATTCCCTTGATCTTCAAGGCATATTCATCGATGGACATGCTTTTCTTTTCCACAGTATGCAACTCTTACTTTCACTGCAACTTCCTTGTCTTTGTGTTAGTCTGGAACATCTGAACTAGATTTTGCCATGCAACTGCTGGAGTTGGTGTGTCTATGACACTAATTGAAAGCCAGTACATGACTTTTCTTGCACCCTGATTCCAATCCTTGAATGCCTTTATATCTGTAGGAGTGGCATTCTCCTCAGATAACTCTGGAGGCTCCTCATTATCTCCTTCTACATAATCCCAAAATCTTTTACCCATTAAAAAATTGGTCATTCTAAACTTCCAATCATGGAAGTTATTCTTATCCAGTTTCTCACTAACAATCTAATTAATTTCGTCAGACATGTTTTCCTGCAACAATCAAATAACCTACAATCAGACAAGTACTGTATGCAACCTATAATACAGTAGTATCTCCCTCCTGTAATAACTGCAACAGCGCAGCAGTACTTCAACAGAGCCCACACCAAATGTGACCAGAGTACATGTACATACACCCAGTATCCACAATACATGTGCAAACCCTATCTTCACTTCCAAAATGCACTGCTGCACTACAATAACCAGATTTTGAGCAAAAATAATTTTCTTCCACAACTTTCAAAAAGCTGTCAAAAATAGCCTGCAATGATAAAACGAGGCCCGTAACGCGTCCGAAACGCGAATCTGGTTGAAAAAACTTTGTCTAATAGGACATTATACCTGCCCTCTAGCTCAACTCCCACAAAGACAGCTCCTCAATCGTAGATATGTAGCTCCCAGAAGAGCTACTATAAGGGGGTATTGTACCTAAACCAAAAAGGAGAAAGAGATGATGGTGCTCTTACCCGTGTAGTACCACTTCCTTCCTTGCTTGTTCTTGTCTCCTTAGCTCTCACATGAACCAAGCTCTGATACCATAAAGAGAATGTGGGAGAGAGGGAGAGCTTTAAACCCTAGCAAGCAAACATACACACACACACAAGAGAGAGCAAGACACAAGAGAGCGATGGATCTATCTTCTTCTTCTCTATTCCAACATAACATAAAGATAAGAATATACACTATATGCATTAGTACTCAACTACTACAACATACAAGGGTCGGTCCATAATGTGAACCCGACTAAATGAACTAGTGCTATAATTATGCCAGTCTCTAGTAATCCAAAATGGCTGTCACACAGCCTGTCATCCCACTGGTCGCATATCACCCATAATCTCACCAACCATGCCAGTGGTGTAGATGTGGAAGCTATAACCAGGCGGGTCATCAATGTCCGCTGTAGCACTAGTTGAGCTCGATATCAACAGCTTGTTCCATAGGACATTATTGTGCTTAGATCTTTCTTAGGACTATTTGGTTTTTATAGAAAGTTTATTTTTGTCTATTCTGAAATAGTAGCATTGACTAATGTGTTGTTGCAAGTTATCATTGTTTATGTCTGGATTGATAAATTAAAGTTTTGATAAATTAAAGTCGGTTGCAACTGCACTTTTGTTGAAGATCATGGATCGAGCAATTCCTTTTATCATTGACACAGATGCTAGTAGCATTGCCATAGGATCTCTATTGAGTCAAGAAGGCCAGCCAATAGCTTTTGAAAGTAAAAAACTCATTAGTTTGCAACTCAAGTGGCCTACACACATGAGCTTGAATTTCATGCAGTTATACATACACTCAAGGTGTGGGGGCATTACTTGTATGGAGCTAAGTTTAAGGTATACATGGATCATGATATTTTTGTAACTATACAAATTTAAGAGGCCGTCAAGAAAGATGGGCCGAATTGATGTAAGAGTTTTACATGGAAATCTTGTAAAGATAAGGAAAATATAATTTTGTGTTGATGCATTGTCTCGTATAATGTATGAGATGAGTTTTAGTACTGTCAAGAATGAGATCATTCATAGAATACGTGAAGCTCAAAAGATGTATCCATATGTTCAATTGTTATGGAATAAGGCTAGCCAAGTAGATGAGGATTCAACCCCGTTTGATTTATTGTCTAGTAAACATAGATTTACCATTGAGAATGGAACTCTCAAGAGGAACGGCAAGATATGCATTTTGAACATAGATAATTTGAGGGTATTATTGACACGAGAATGCCACAATAGTCCATCTGTTGTGGACACCCAAGAATTAAGAAAACAATTGAGCTCATTAAACATTTCTACTAGTGGCCATAGTAAATGTTAATTTTGTGACACATTGTTTACAATGTCAGGTTACTAAATTCGAGCATGTGAAGTTGCCTGGATTATTACATCTATTGCCTATTCTAAAGAGGAAAAATGACAAAGTATTTCCATGGATTTCATTATGGTTTTACCTCTAGAACTAGGAAAGTTTATAATGCTATCTTTGTTATTGTGGAGGATAGATTCTCGAAGATGACACATTTTGTTTCTACTACGAACAAAGTTGAAGCTCTCAATATAGCAGACTTATTTATTGCCAATGTGTTTAGATTACATGGCTTGCCATAATCCATTATGTCATATAGAGATCCATGGTTTACATGTAATTTTTGGTAACATGTTTTTTGTAAACTTAGCACACAACTTTGTATGAGTAGCGGTGATCATCCAAAGACTAATTGGCCAGACCAAGAGAGTCAACCAAGTCTTGGAGGATATTTTGAGAGCTTATGTCGAGGATGACATAGCGATTGGGAAAATTATTTTCTACTTGTTCCTTGGAGAACTGAGATGATTCATGTAGGTAAATCTACTAAGCACATGCAATACACATGCACAAGCACACACACATTTATAGGCATGCACACACACACACACACACACACATGCACATGCACGGGCAGCACATGCACATACACACACATGCACGTGTGTGGATCCTATGACTAGTGGATCTCTCTCTCTCTCTCTCTCTCTCTCTCTCTCTCTCTCTATGCAAACACACACACACACACACATGTATGTATGCATGTCTATGTGTGTGTGTATTTGTATTCTCACCCCAATGATTAGTTGACTTATAGTTATCAGCAGTAACCTTTGGTCACTTAACTTTTCTAAGTCATGATCCGCGATTTCAATTTTATTTCTTTTTAACATTTGCATTCTAATTTGAAAACAAGAATTATGTATGCATATCTATATGTATACCTTGCAATTCTTACTCATGACACGCATGTCCTAATACATGAGTGTTAGTGGTTCTCCAACTTATGCATGTTATTGGTTCTCCAACTTATGCATGTTATTGGTTCTCTAAGTTCCTGGTTTTACATCAAGTTTGGGTTTGAATTTTTTTTTCATACCAAATATGTTTCTCTCAAGGAGAAAATTCATACTTGCTTCTCTAACTCTAGTACCTATTTTGTAGATGTTTAACACTCATGTCCTAATACATGAGTGTTAGTGGTTCTCCAACTTATGCATGTTATTGGTTCTCTAAGTTCTTGGTTTTACATCAAGTTTGGGTTTGAATTTTTTTTTCATACCAAATATGTTTCTCTCAAGGAGCAAATTCATACTTGCTTCTCTAACTCTAGTACCTATTTTGTAGATGTTTGGGATTATATTTTTGTTATCGTTAACTATACTATTTGACAAGGTAAAAAATTGACTTAGATGCAATTTTCCACTTTGTTAAAGGGGTGTTGAAGCAACCGTACCTACCTATTTCAAAGCTGCCCTCATTTTTCATCAAGCTTGATGCTTTGCATGCCCGAAAGAGAGAGAGAGAGAGAGAGAGAGAGATCCAGCAACACCTAATTTTGGTATTAATTAATTAAAGCTACCAAAAAAGTAGATATGCTAATTTAAAATAATTTCCCCAAGAAAAGATCTTTCTTTATGGGAAACAATGTTAGGATGTCGAGGCTAGAATGCTTCCTCCCTACATTGATATGATGGCAAAGCGTGTGTAGGACATGGTGTGCATCCTCTTCCGATTGCTATAGCTCATGCTCGCGACCTCATGGGTGGTTTTACGATAAGGGTCCTCACTTTGGGACCATCTCGTGCAGATGGGACACTCTTGAAGTACCTTAGCATACCTCAATCGACTTAGAGAACCAATCAAAGCATCCCAAGGGGCAATCAATCGAGGTTCATGACACGTAACTCAATGGAGTTATCGATATTTCCACACAGGATAATGCCGACCACCACATAACTCGATTTACTTACGTGGCAGACATCCACATGGCACTACATAACTTGATCGAGTTACATAATGGACATACACGTATGCTTGTTTGAGGTGCAAGGTGGACATCCACGTAACTCAACTCAGTTACGTGGTTGAATCCACGTTTGTGCTACCTGTATGGGTCAACTTGGTTACTGGACACCCACCATGGAACTCAATCGAGTTATATGATGCATACGTGGATGACCTGTATATAACTCAACCAAGTTACGTATATAACTCGACCGAGTTATATGCTACATTACGTGTATGACCCATATATAACTCGATCGAGTTACATATACATATATAACTCGACCGAGTTACATATACATACCTTGGCATACATGCACATCCTAAAGCATTAAATCATTTAAAAAAAATCTACATAACTCAATCAAGTTACATTAAAATCCACAAAAATCAATTTTTAGATTTTCAATGTAACTCGGTTTTAGATTTTCAACATAATCCATGTAACTCGACTGAGTTACGTGGATTCCCAAAAAAGCGGTGAGCAACACTTTGTGAGACAGGTTTTTTGTGCTCCATACAAATGATATCTTTACAACTCCAGAAGGATAGGAATGCATGGTTTTGTGTTTGTTTATGGTTTTGTGTGACTTAGTTTTGTTGGTGTGAAATAGTGATTTGCGTTTGCTGTGTATTGTTGCATATCATCTTCTTATTGTACAAATATAGCATGGCTGTCCAGTGTGCTTGAGATGGTTTGAGTTTTTTTGTGCAAGCTTGGGAAATGAGGACACTAGCATTATCTCTCTCTTCTTACTTGACTTGGGCTACTATTTAAACTTGGAAGAAGCAAATGATGATGGAGCTATTGTGATAAGGTAACATGGATGTAGGGATTGGGGATGACAGCTGGTGCACCCCCATTGACCATGGGTGGTGACAACCTCATATGCAAGGAAGGACACTGGCACTTAAGGGGACTTGGAGTTCTCTTAATGGATAAGTATGATGGGTGGAGCATGTGGCTTTCAGTGGGTTGGAGAAGCATGAGCACTTGCTATTAATTGGCACTCATGATGGAAACCCTAACCTAAAGACACAAACTTCAGATGTATTTGATGTATATATCTATTCATTGTGTTAGTGTGAATCCTATCTATGTTAGTGCTTGAGTTAGTATCTATCCTATCTTTTGTGTGTGTGTTGGTGTGCTAACCAATCCTACCTAACCTATGTGACCTACTCCTATCTAAGTGTTGTGCCTATCATAATCCTCTAAGCTAAGTGCCCATTAGTGCTAGGTGTGCGTGTGTGGGCAATTGGTGGTGGTGGACAAAGAATCTCGGCACATGAACTTGGGAGAAAGGGTGTGCTTCAAACCCAAGCATATGAACCAAGATTTGTGCTCAAAAAACTCCAAAAGGAATTAAAGGCTTTTAAACCTTAATAGCTATGGTGATGATGGGCGTCAGTCTCGACGACATGGCATACTGATCTATGTGTGGCAAACATGCCGCAGGCATAGAGGAAGCCTGATCACGAATGGAATAAGGATGTTTACTCTCATGCTAGCAAGGGCATGGGCCTTGCATGGAAATACTTGGAAGCTTCAAGAGGCATGATTGATATGGCGAGAGTGGGGCAGCCACCCAGGAGCGGTGCTGAGGAGAAGCCAACTTAGAGGTTTATAAAAAGAGAATATGGGGGCCTTTGAAGGGGCCATTTTGCCACATACTACTATTTTGACTGAGAAAAAGAGAGAGAGAGAGAGAGAGAGAGAGAGAGAGAGAGAGAGAGAGAGAGAGAGAGAGAGAGAGAGAGAGAGAGAGAGAGAGAGAGAACAAGTAGACATGAGCTTCATCTTTTATTGAGAGAGAGAGAGAGAGAGAGAGAGAGAGAGAGAGAGAGTAAGTGAGAGAAAGGCATGGCTAGGCACTTGGGAGGACTACTCTCAGCTGCCTCTCCAGCACACGAGGCAAGATCAAGACTGTTTAGGGTATCAAGTCAATAAGGAGACCCCACAAGTGACTTTTCAGACTTATTATTGGGGCATCTTGGTGGTCTTTGGTGGGTTCATACAAGACACATGGGGTGGAGAACTTGTGAAGTAGCCATCTGAAGTTCTCCTAAAGCTTTTTGAATTGGAGCTCTTTTTAACCTGAAGGACTAAGTGGAGGTGAAGTTGTCTCAAGGGCTTCTTTAGTTTGTTGCTATTGCCTATTACTATGAGTTTGTGTGAGAGAGGAAACACCTCTTTTCCTATCTTCATTTTGAAGTACCAAAGTCATTGTTGTGAAGAAAGGTTATGTGTTGACCTTATTAATATGGTGACAAGTCTATATGTTTGATCCCAAGCTTTGTACCAAATTTCGTGTTGAAAATACTGTGTGGTGATATCTTATTGTCACTAGTTTTAAAGAACATCTATGAGTTATGGAAACTATACATCATAATCATTGTATAACCTTTTTTTCACTTTGTAAAAATCATTGTACCCTTGTGTGAGAGTGAGATAGGGAGAAGTTGAGTGGGTTTTCTTAAAAAGTTGGCATGTGTTGCCCCAAGTTGGAGTGAGTTCAAAAGTTTTTCTACTTTGATTGATTGTATGGTCTGGGGGTGGGTTTAGATTAGTTTGAGATCAACACAAGTATCACACACATTTGATATGGTTCTCCTAGTGCTGGTTTGTTTGGAGATCAAGAAAACTACTATAATTTTGTCTTTGGTTCTTGAACCACATATCCAAGACATTGTTTGTGTTAGGTTCACCTTTGAGGTGCTTGGTTCCTTGAGGGTTGAGTATGAATGGCTCGTGCCTGTTGAAGCTCCCCAAATGAATGGAAAACTTTCTCTTGTCCCCACATCTGCCAGACAAGGTCCTGCATGTTAAGGTTTATGATGAAGAAGATCTTAACTGAATCAGTTATTTTTGCAATTGTGGGTTGTTAGCCATTGTAGCTTCAAAGCATAAATGAAGAAAACTTTCGCTTAATTAATTTTCTTCTAGTATTATACCAATCTCAATTGAAAACTCTTTTGTTTAAATACACTATTTCAATTATACAATTGTCTTTGAAAGCCATGGAGAGTTATTTGCAAATTTAGGAGAGAGAGGATTGTGCTCGTGTTGGTGGTTGTTTAGTGTTTGCCCCACTAGTGGATTACAGTGAAGCTTGGCTAGCTATAGAGGCATTTCAGATTGAAGGCCAAGTCTCACATGTTTTGGTGTCCCCATTAGGACATAAGAGACTTGTTTTAGAGCTTTAATCAGTAGGTTTGAAACCACTTGTTTGTAGGTCAACTCAAGACCTATGGCTCTGGTGCAGGATATGAGTTGTGCAAAGGAGAGAAGGGTGAGGATGTGGTTTCTAATAAGAATAGAATTAGGAGTCCTTAGCAACAATAGTGATGAATATGCCTATAAGTTAAGGATGATGGGGTTGCTCTTGGAAGGAGCAGTTAGAGAATAGTATGAGGATGTGGTTGGAGGAAAAGGGTGATTGGGAATGGTTAAGGGATGCTTTGAGAAGGAAGTATGGTAAAGATGATAACCTTGAAAACCTTTGGACAAAGCTCAGTAGGTTGTATCAAGGGGAAGAGGAAGAGATTGCGGCCTTTGTGAGTAGATTTGAGGAGTTCTGGAGAAGGATCTTGAGAGTTTTGGGAGAGAATCAAGTGCCACCAGACTTCTTGAGAAAGACAGATTTATAAGATTGTTACATGGAGTTATTAAGGAAAAAGTTGAGAATGGGAGAGAATCAAGTGCCACCAGACTTCTTGAGAAAGACAGATTTATAAGATTGTTACATGGAGTTATTAAGGAAAAAGTTGAGCTTAAGGATCCTGAAACCTATGTGGAGGTAGTAAGGATGGTCATAAAGCAGTGGAGGAAGAAGGTGAGGAATCAAGAGCTCACTGGGAAAGGGAGGCATGCATGCAGGTTAGATATGACCATGGGTCATGTGGGCACATAGTGGAGCCTGCCTTTGGGGGACATGCATGTAGAAAGGGAGATTTGTGTGGAGGTTCTAAGGATTGTAGAGCCAGATAGAGGACATGATGGTCTGCATTAAGAGATTCAAAGATTGAACAAGAAAATTAAAAATCTTAATCTTGCTATGCAAGTTATTCAAAACCAGCTAAGAATACCACAAGGAGATAGGCCATAGAGGAATCGAACGGAGCACTTCCAATGCTACAAATGTGGAGAGAGGGGCCATATAGCTCCTCAATGTCCTAAACCAAGGCAAAAGCCAAGAGGTGTGTATCCTATCATTCAAAGTCTAGAAGGTAATAAGGGTGTTAGCAATAGGGATGCAGGTAATGGGAATCAGGTGCCAGTGCACAACCTTAAGGTCCTTTGGGTAATGTGAATGTACTCGAAGCCATTGTGGAAGATGAAGATGAAGTTGATACATTGGCCAATAAGAGGAAAAGGATGCGGAGGTCGGAGTTTGAGGATGCATGTAAAGAAACAAGAGCTAGAAAGTAGAGAGAGAAGGGAAAGGTAACCATGGAGCAGCCAGAATCTAGCAAACAAGGAAAGGCTAGAACTAGAAGAAGAAAGATTGGCATGGATGACTTCCAGTTGGGTGAGGGGGAATCCCCTTAGATTCTCCTGGCTGATGTAAAACATAAGAAGGCTTATATCACTGATGGTCAGCTCTTTTACAATTGAACTCAAGCATAAGGAGATAATGGCACAAGCTTGCAAGTGTTAGACGGGTTAGATTTAAGGTGCCAGAGGCTAATGTGGTTCAATTGAGTAGGGTTTCTAACATTTTGCCTATTGTTGATGTTTGGGTTCATGGCAAGAAGGTGAGTAAAGCTTACATTGATGGAGAAGCTCAGGTGTGTGTCATGGACTAAAGAAACTATGCATAACCTCGGATTGGAGGTGACAGAAAAGTCTATCTTTAGTGTGAAGATGGCCAAAACTTTGAAGGTGAAGTGTCTTGGTGTGGTTGAGCGTATAAAGTTAAATGTTATTGGGCAAAGAGTGGTAATTGATATGCATGTGATGCCAGCAAGGGTTGGAGCATATCCCATCATTTTGGCAAGGCCTTGGCTAATTGCTATGAATGCAAGGTAGGATTTGTATAGAGGTTGCGTTGATTTGTTTGTTGACATGCCTAAGGAAAATAGGATAAGATATGATTTGAATACTGGAAAGATTTTGGAAGTCGAAGAGAATCCAGAATCAGATGTAGGGGCGGATTCAACCTCCCTTGATAGTTATGATGCTATAGGTCCTTAGTAGATGAAACCTATGATGCTTCGAGAGGTTGGATCGTCTTGTTGGATCTTGAATCAGACATATGTGGGATGCATATAGCTGATCATACGACTGAACAAGCTCATGTTCAAGGTGAGAAGCCTAATGTACCGAAAGCTGAGCTAATGGAGATGCTTGCTTGTGATCTGACTACTAGTGAGGAAAGAGAGAAGTATGGAGCTTTGTTTGATAGGTATCCTGGCAAGCTTTTTGCCGAAGATTACAATCAAATGAGAGGTACTTCCAGTGTGGTTCATGAGATAAAGTTGAAAGAGGGAGAAAATCCAATAGCACAGAAGTTAAGAAGGTTGGGTACTATTCAAATAGAGGCAGAAGTTACTAAGTTGTAGGCTGGTTTCATATACCTTGTTCATGGTGCAGAATGGGTTTCCCCTCTGGTCATTGTGCCTAAAAAGGGTAATAAGTGGAGCGTTTGTGTAGATTACAAACCTCTTAATCACTATCCCCTTCCTTTCTAGGATGAGATACTAGACCAAGTGGCACGGCATGAGAGATATTCAGTTTGTGATGGGTTTAGTGCCTATTTTCAAATTATAATAGCCCCAGAAGATCAAAAGAAGACTAGCTTTATCACTCCTTAGGGGGTATTTTGTTATAGGGTTATGCCTTTTGGGCTTCTCAATGCACATGCTAGTTTTCAAAGCGACAGGGTCCTTGCTCCTTACCTTGGATCCTTTGTTAGATTTTTTATGGATGACTTTTGTGTTTAAAGTGGTAGGTGGATACATGTGGAGAGGCTTAACTTAGTGGATACATGTGGAGATATCCAGGTGATAACCTGAAGGTGCAAAAGTGGAATATGACTCTACAAGAGTTTGACATGAGCTTCATCAAAGAGGATAGTGTGAGAGCTCACATGGCAACCATGCTCACCTACAAGGAAGTCTAGGTTAAACCCAAACTTATTAAAGAATTTAAAAAGAAGGCTATCCCTAGTCCTAACATGCATGAGGAGTTGCAGGATATAGATGGAGAATTGTTTTTTGATGGAGCATTTAAGAGAAGTATTGGCAAAGGAGGTGCGGGGTTTGTTTTTGTTGACAAGCAAGGAAAAGAGCACAGTCAAGAGATACACGTAAAAAGAAACAATGAAGCTGAATATTTTAGCCTCTATTTGGGTCTTGAAGAGTGAAAAAGGAAAGAGGTTAAGAGGATAATTGTAAAAGGTGATGACATGCTTATCATAAGGTAGGTACAGGGTACTTGTTGGAAGATCAATAAAGATGAGATGAAGGGCTGGATTTTTAAGGTAAGAAGGCTTCTTAATAGTTTTCAAGCTTTTCAAATATGGCATGTGTCTAGGCATGACAAAAACAGAGCTCATGAGTTGGCATATAAAGTTTTTACCAAATATGTGCATGCTATGGTGATCCAAGAGCCTTTGTATCAAGGTAGAGAGTCTCTTTATGAGGAAAATCATGTCCTTCTTATAGGTCTTGCAAGGGAGAGCTTGAATTCTTCAAAAAGAGGAGAGCAGTTGTCAAGAGAGCCATGAGGTATGTCATTAGGGGAAGGTTGAGGTCTATGGGGGCCCTTTAAGCTGCCATATTATGTTTTTAAGTACTTTTGCTTAAGGACTCTAAGCATACTTTGACTAGGCCTGACAAGGGGATCTTTATGCAATCATTATTTGAATTTCTATTTTTTCAAATATATATTTGCTTGAGCTAAAATGGGGGTAACTTTTTGGTTTCCCCAAATTCAAAATGGATGGAAAGCCTTCCCTCCTCTCTTCCCTCCACATTTAGGTCCCCCCCCCACTTTCTCTCTCTACATTCTCTCTCTAAGACGCCCTCGTTTCTCTACCACTCTCTTTCTCTTCCCCTTTCTCACATTTGGGTGTGCCATGGCTCTGCATCTCTGATTAGTAAGCTTCCATAACCTCTGCACTTCCAAATGCAGATATCTCACACTCTCTCATCCTCCATGCCTCATCTTTTTATCATTTTCTGCTCTCTCTCTCTCTCTCTCTCTCTCTCTCTCTCTCTCTCTCTCTCTCTCTCTCTCATGTCTTTCCCCCATTGAAGTGCAGAAAATCCCTCTGTCAACCTCCATAGCTTCAAAGCTTACCATTTTCCATTCTTGCATTGTTTACCATACATATCCCCTACTTCTGTCTGCAATCTACATCTCTCTCTCTCTCTCTACTGCATTATGCTGCAAAACCTCAATCTACCATTTTCTATGCCTCTTCCTCTTGCCATCTTCCTTGTCCTTTCTCCTATTACCTAATCAGAAGATCTATGACCTTCTAATATTTTTTACAGCAAAACTTCATTGCACTCTCCTTAGAATACCCTATCCTCACTCTTGCATTGTGTTCTACAAGAAGCTCTTTTCAGCATTGCCTAACCCTAAAGAAAATGCCACTTGAAGATATATCTAACAGAGCACCAAAGTTCAGGTTACATGTAGATTTGGCTGCTGAGTATGCTACAATCCGCAGCACAAAATCAAGTGGTGTGACCGATGTGCCATTGGGTACTCTTCGATCACAAGGGCAAAAATGTATTGACCTCTGGACGAATGGATTCATATACCCTATTGACCCGCTCACCAATGCTCCACCTCATTTTGTTAATATCACTACATTTCTTAGTTATGTAGGTGATGGAGCTAATGGTCTATTTGGCTATTGTAGGAGGCTTTCTTTTGTTGCAGCTCAGGAATCGCATTCAAGACTGCATTTCCGAGGCTTATGGCTTGAGTTGCAGAAGCAACACAAGAAGGACATTGATAGGCTTGAAGAAGTGGTGAACAACTTGAAAACTCAGAATCAGGAGCTCCAGCAGAACAACTTTTTGCTTAAGCAGGCCTTTGATATTGAACGGGACAAGGTGAATGCAGCCAAACAGGATGCACGAAACAAGCAACGACATCTTGCAAGCCTGAAGAAGCTTCCAGTAGGCTTTCGACAACGGAAAAGAAAGCGTCAGTCCCTAGAAACCTTGGCAATCCTAAGTGGAGCAAGAAAACGACGTGTACGAGCAACAAGGTAACTTCTATTCTTGCCATTGTTTTGCAGGCCTTTCTGTTTTGTGAAACATATTGATGTTATTTTGTATTTATGTTCCATGTAGAGATATTGCTGGGGATATGATGGGATATGAAGGTGGTGCTGAGGAATGTAGAGCAGGCATATTGAAACATGTTGTTAAGTTATCAGACATATATAAGCTGCTAGAAGATCCCACATGCAAAATATCTAAGCAAATCCGAAACAAAATTTTTGGAGAGCTGCAAAATATGGTAAATTATGGATGCATGTGATAGTGCTGGTGTCAGTAGGAAGGGATATGAAGCCATCTACAGGGTGTTTACACTAGGTCATCGTGCTAAAGGTTTTCTTCGACCCATGCTACCAACTCCATACAGTGTAACCATGGCAAGAAAAAGTGCAAACTCAGAAATTGCGACCATGTTAGGTGGCTACCGTCATGTGGAGGATGCTCTGCCTGTATGTACTACAAAGGTATTTGAATACAACAAGTACAACAATGTCTTTATTGATTTAAGGACCCTTCAAAGAGCTATGATTTCTTATTATGGTCTAAGCATTGAGGAGTGCCAAGGTCAGGCTGTGTTTGTGTTAAAGCTTGATGAGTGTCAAATTGTAAAAGGACGAAAATTAGAAAGAGTCAGCCTAACACTTATGAACAGGGCTATCAAAGGAAATCTGGAACAGGATGATAATCTTCTTGACTGTAGTGCACAAGCCTCAAATTCCAACAAGGGAAGTCAATCTCAGGGAAAAGATTACTATGGAGTGCAATCAGAAAAGAATATATGATGGTTGGCAGCATTTGAGCTTCCACAGGAGACGAATGATACATTGCGATGGTACCTTACCCGAACAGGTATCCCAAATGTCATATCATTGCAATCAAAAGGAGAAACTTTGCATGTGGAAGATGTAGGAACATTTACAGTTGAGTGGCACATGGCAGGTGATTTAAAGACATTGAAGTGTATGCTGGGATGCAAGCTAGGAGCAAATACTTTTTTTCCATGTATTTATTGCTGCCATTCAAAATCAGAGTATATTGATCGTAGCAAAGCTTCAGGCAAGGTTGCAGCCACCAAGACGACCAAATCTCATGCAAAGGGCAAGAAAAATGTACAACCAACTTCAATGAGTGCAACGCAAAACAAAGATCCAAAGAAACCTATGCAGTGGGTTAATGGCATCATGAATTGTAATACCAATTGTCCGCCTAATCGTGATCAAGAAGATATCTCATGGAGCCCTATATTAGAGATTCCACTTTCCCGTGTTCATATTTGCACGCTTCATGCTAGGTTACGCATAATGGACAAATTACTGAAGTTACATATCAATTATGCATGGAATATGGAGCCTAAACATCTTCGCAACGAATGCATCAGTAAGCTGGAAGATGTCCTTTCAAGTGTGGGGCTTCATGGTGGTGCTGTAAAGTTGACTAAGGATACTAAAAAGTCAGGACCGGGTCAGGATAATCTAAACAAAATATGCATGGGTGGGTCCAAAGCAAGACACCTTCTCTCACATTACGAGGGGTACAATAGTCACACAAAATATGAATTATGGAAGGCCATTTGTGAATGCACCACTTATCGTGGGAATAATGCAGAGCTTGGTCTCAAGCGGGCAAGGCTGTGGGAGTCACTTGACAAAATGATTCAATTGCTAGAAAAGGCTCCACTTGTTGCTGAGGAGATTGCAAACTTGAAGACTGCAATACATACATTTACTCAGCAAATGGTTGATGCATGGGGAGAAACACATATCACCCACTATATGGTATTTACCTTTCTATCTATTTACTGATATTAATCGCCAAATAGTAAAATTCTGATATGATCTTTGCTGCAGCACATTATATTTGCCCACGCACAGTTTTTTCTCGACGAATATGGTCCAATGGCAATTTGGAGCACCCAAGGAATGGAGCGCTCTCATTATCAAGCTAAGGCAGCATACTTTAAGAACACGCGACATGGTGGAGGTGGTAAGGAAAAAAGTAATGCCTTGCATGAGATGTTTAATTGGTTTTATCGCAGTTTGGGAGGTCGACGCCGACAGAAACCAAAAGGGCAGGTGTCATTACTACGAAGGGTTGTAAAAAATGTCAATTTGCAACGAGCAATTGCATGGCGAGCATCAAGTGCCGTGCATGGGATGCGTGAGTGGTTCGCTGCGCGGAGGCGTATGGGTCGAAAATGGGTTCCATATTAGAAAATTGTAACCTTTTTTAAGTTAGAGCTTTTTTTATTAATGTCGAGATTTTTTTTATTAATAAGTTTTTTTTCAAAAACTATATAAACCTGTGAAAGTGAGTTTTAAAATTACATTTTCACGTTCATTCACTCGTGTAAGTCAATGGATGGCTAGAACTAAGCACACTGCACGCAAAACTGAGAACCCAAACGTACCGTCTGGTGCACACAACTTAATACACGCAGTAGCCGCGGCACAGGCATTTCAACAGGTGCAAAAACGTATCAAAAAGAAGCATACAAGCATGGACAGAGAGGTAGAGACCCGACAGGAAGATGTACAGCCGGATGTGTTCTCAAGACTGGACAATATTGAGGATGTCTCCAAGCAGTCTGGAGACACCGGCTCATTTAGAGCCACGCGTACACCATTCCCCCGACCTCTCTCAGAGGCTGAGCAGCAGGAGCGTGTGCTGGAAGAGCAACAACGCCAAATTGATGAGGAGGAGCATAGAAGAAGAGAGCAACAGCAAGCCCTATTCCCTCAGCAGCTACAAGAGGAGCTAAGGGTCGCATTTGAGGAAGACCAGGAAGCACTTCTGTGTATTGAGCAAGAGCAGTTTCAACAGGCTGCTGACTTCTATGAAGCAGAGGAAATAAGCCATCGTGAAGAGCAGGATAGGCTCTTAGCACAAACACTACATGAGGAACTTGAGAGGCGTCAGCCCCCATCTCCACCTAAAAAACAAAGAATAAAGATTCGTGTCAAGAGAAAGAAGGAACGTGCAAATAGGCAGCAAGAGGTGGAGATGGAAGAGGAGGATCAACGACAAGCAGAGGAGCAAAGGGAGAGGGAAAGACTGGAGCAGGAGGAGCAAAGGGAGAGGGAAAGACTGGAGCAGGAGGTGCAAAGGGAGAGGGAAAGACGGGAACAAAGAATTCAAGAAGCACGCAGATTAAAACAAGAACAAGAAAAGAAGAAGGCAGAAGCAAGTAAGAGAAGACTAAATCTAGATCCAGCCGAGCAAGAAAGGCGAAAAAAATTTAGAAATGATAGACAACCATGGGAAGAGAGGTCGCATCCACCACCACCCCCTGTAGCCAACAAGAAGAGAAGATGGAAACCAGGGACCGTGGCTCTGCGAGAAATCAGAAAGTACCAAAAGAGCACAGACCCCATCATGGCGAAGGCCCCCTTTGCAAGAGTTGTAAAAGAATTCATCGACAAGTACAGTGACAGGGTCACTCGGGTACAGAGTACGGCACTGGAGGCCCTCCAAGAGGCGTCAGAAACAATTTTGGTCTCTCTGTTTCAAGATTCGGTGCTGTGCCATCATGCTCACGCCAAAAGGGTGACCCTAAAGCCTGTTGACATGGCACTTGCACTACGTTTACGTCAGGATAAAGCGCTCCATAAGGAAGGCTTTATAGGATAGGATTAAGCTTTTAGGCGGCGGCCTTTGTGCCTTTTGTAATCTCGACATTGTAATACATTTTTTTGAATCTATAAGATATTGTCAATGACTCGTTAACCAACGTATTCATTTGTTTCAACTATTATAAAAGCAGATATTTCATTTCTTGTACTGTTGTTTGAATGAGAGAAACTGTTGATCATGTATTAAGAGCCTTAGTTAAACAGGAACAAAATTTATATTACTGATAAGGTGATTGTGAAACATTATCTTGTTATACGTGGCATTGTTGTTGGCATTGAATAGAGGATCCTTACATAGTGCAGAAACAAAATTATATTGAATTTATTTTCGGTCCGAAAAAAAGGCTTAAAGCTCAATAAGGCCTTAGAAAAGCTCAGGGACAAAAAAAAAGTTATTTGGGGCTCAAAATCACCTGGTGAAGTCTGGCATTAGATAGAACATTTTTTAAAAAAGCAACAGTTTTCTTTTTTTTTTATGTTTCTAGGCAGAGTAATCATCAAAATAAAGTGCACACAATGCATTTTTGTGTGAAAAAATGATCAAAAAAGGGGCTGTGCGCTACGGCGCGAATTTAAGCCTGGCCTGCAATTTGAAAGGCTGAAATTCGCGCCGTAGCGCACAGCCCTTTTTTTTTAATTTTTTGACTCTATCCAGCATTATGTGCACTTTTTTGATGAAAAATATGCTTACAAATATCAAAAAACATAAAAAATTCTGATTTTTTAAAAATTGTTCAGATTTTGTACTGCCAGATTTCAGCTGGATGTTAAGTGACATTCAAAGAACAAATATTTGATCATTATCAATGAAATTTCCTACACATTCACATGCCTGCCAAAAGTTTAGAGGGCACAGTGCTGACACAACAAATAAACAAGAGAAATGGTTCAGACTTCTTAGAAACATTACAATTAAAAAAGTATACATTTTGTATTGATTTTGTAGAAAGAAAATTACAAGTTCCTGAGAAGATTTCTGAGAGCTTCTTTAGCTTCGTCACTCTGTGTGGTTTTCTCACCTAGGCTATTAGCTATAATAATAGGATTGGTTACACCTTTGGAGATTGAAGTGGCACAATGGCTTAGCACGTGGCCGGTGTAGTTGCCTGCAAATGTGTACATGGCTGCCTCCCTGCTAATAAGTATACATTTGTTTGCATTATTTGCTAGCCCATCTTCGGTGAGAACCCCACTTAGAGCTTTACACTTGATGAGCTCTGCTTGTGCCTCCTCAGAGTACTCTAAATGGATTACTCGAATAAATGATGGAGAGAGGCTAGGAAGGTAATGAATCAGGGAGGTGTCTCGTCCATCGGATTGCACACGAACTCCATCTCCACGTGCAGCAAACTTGTCAAAAATATAAGCTTTCTATAAGAGAAAAAAATCAGGTGTTAGTAATAACTCACTTATAAATATGAAGGCACAACTTTGATTTAAACCCACCTCAATGTCATCATCACATTGGCTAATGCGTGGGTTGCATATGTCTATACTGCTTCCACGCTGCTCAACTGATGTATCTACATGCAAGCGCTTATGTGGTTGAAATGCTTCTTGAGGGACACTTTCATACTCTGTTGCTACATTTTCTATAGCAACAAGAGCATTGGAAACAGTTTCCTCAATTGTACGTTCTGTATCATAACCTTGGAATGCTAGCGCTTTGGTAAGATCATGGTCATCAAAATCAATCTGTACACCTGCAGTCTGTTGCTCAAGTGTGTCTTCTTTGCAGAAACCAGACCCAATTGCTAATATGCTTAAGGCCTCATCCTCCCTTAACCCCAAGGATTTACAAATGTCATCAAGGAAAAGAAATTCCTTGTTATCCATGATGATGGGATTCAAAGTGGTTACATCCAACTCAGGGATCTCTTCCACAATTTCATCCCCTTCGAGGTCACGATGAGGCTCTTCATCCTCAGTTGACCCTTGTTGGAGAAGCACCAAGGCCATGGACGCTTCAGCTTCTTCTGAGAAAACCTCTTCCACCTCGCCTTTGGATTCCTTCACAAGAGCTACTTCCTTTTTCACTGCCTTTCCCTTCTTTTTTTCTGTATCCCTGGCTTCTTGCAGAAACAGTGCTAACGTCATATCCCATGAAAGGAAGGTGGTGCCTACATTACCAACCTGCAATTCATAAACGCTGTCATCATCTTCGACCCTATAATTGCTAGATGTAAGCCCTTTCAAAAATCGGTTGAGCCTGAATCGGAACGACTTGTCACCATGGTACAGATGCCTGATTAAGTCCACTGGAACCCATTTAGTGGTGGATTCAGGCAATTGCACGACATATTGTGCCACTACATCATTCATGTACTGGACCTGCTCTTGAAAAGCCTCTGCATGAAGGTCTATAGTTTTTTGCATATCGATCACCCCCTCAAAAATGGCGATGTTCTCACCTGCACCTGCTGAGAGCCCAATTTTCTCAAGTTTTGCGCATAGCGAGTTAGAGCTTGAAGCCATGGCGGGATATTGAAGGGAAATAGAAACTGCAAGATCTTAAGAATGAAATGAGCTTTATAGAGCAAAACCTATTCTTATAAAGCATTCCACTATAAAGTTTAATAAATTTATAGAACATACTTAAAAATTTTAAAATTAACAAAATTAAAATCCAAATTGCAGTGAAATACAGAGGACATTGGGACTATGGTGCAATCAATAATTTTGTATTCAGAAGTACACCGCTACAAATTATCGCCCAAAATCACTCAAAATGTTACCTAAGTCTACAACTCAATAGTCTTTCAAGCTAAGGACCCTAGGGGGCTCCAATGACACACAGAGTGTATGTTTCTCTGACCTTTGACGCATGGGTCGATTAGAAACAACAAACTTGAATTGGTTCCTTACATTAAAGGACATGACAATACGATCTCTCAACTGAGCAAAATTCCAATCATCATTAACTACCACTGTATGCTCCTCTCCTGGGTGAACTTCAATATGAAGTTCTACCTCCTCCCTAGCATAGAGATCAGAGTCCAAAGCCTCCCATTCACCATGCGAGCATTTCCACCTTCTAATAGGGTACACCATAGTTAGATTTTGCTTGCCTATCTGATACCTGCATCTTACCATTGACATTACCGCTGAGCACTTTATTACATCGCCCTTATGTTCTGCCACCTTGGTGGTCCAATCGCCTTTTAAAAATGTATCTAGAGCTTCAAAGGCCCCATCTTTGCTTATCCACATTGTTGGGGTGCGATGGAACTTGCCTGCTTTGAAAATAGCAATAAACACATGTAAAGGCATGAAAAGAGATACACTTATCCTGTGGGATCCATATCCAGCCTTTAGGCTTGACTGAATGTCATGGAAAATCCTGCGCTGAAAGCTCTCCATTGTAGTGGGGTCTAGAATGGGCCATTCCGAGCTATTTAGTGCAGGAGGAGAAATTGGCTCAAGTGCTCCAAACCTTCCCCTCTGTGGCACAACATATGTTGCAGCAATGAAAAATACTCCTCTATTTGCAAGTTCGGAACTTGTTTCCCCAGCATACATAAGCCTACCTAGATCAACATGACATGCTTCGAAGGTCCCTGTAAAACATTCTAGAGGCTGCCATTCCACACATGTTGAAGGGAAAACATCTGCATACAATAGAATACATTGGAGTTCTTGATATTCACATAGTCTTCATGCAAGCATTTCTCCAAAGCAAAGAAACATTAAACAAGGACTGAAACTTACAGTTAGTTGGGAACCGTGGTGGTGAGTTCTCATCTTCAAGATGTATTTGGCTTGAGGTGTAAACATGTTGCACCTTTACAAGCCGCTTTCCATCCTTGTTGCAAACTTTGAATTCTAAGATCCTTCCTTTCCAGTGATGGCTTGTGGAAGCCATGTGCCTTCGAGGAACCTTGTGTGCACCCCTCAAACTGGGCTGCATTGTTATCCACATGAACCGCTTAAAAACGGTAGGAATCCAATAACCTTCATCATCCTGTACTGTGGAAATAGCCATGGACTCGATAGTGGATGATGGCCTGTGTACACACTGAGATGGCCCAAATGAAAAGAAAGTGAATGTTAAGAATATGGAAAAAAAGCAAATACCTGCTCAGAGACAGAGAGAGAGAGAGCTAGCTAAAGCTTCAAAGAAGTTTGCTGCAAATCCATACACACACACACACACAATACACACACACACACACACACACATGCACACACACACAGAAAGCTAAACCTTCAAAAGAAAGCAAATGAGAGATTGCATTAGGTGCATGCATGCACACACACACACACAGAGAGAGAGAGAGAGAGAGAGTTTGATAACAGAGCTTCCTCTAAAGAGAGAGAGAAGGGCTGATAACAGAGCTTCCTCTGAGTAGCTGGTAGCAAAGAGCTTTCCTCAAAAGAAAGCTAATGAGAGATTGCATTAGGTGCATGCTTGCACACAGAGAGAGAGAGACCTAGAGATAGAGTCTAATAACAGAGCTTCCTCTAGAGAGAGAAAGAGGCTGATAACAGAGCTTTCTCTGAGTAGGTGGTAGCAAAGAGCTTTCCTCAAGTTGGGGATGAAGATAGGGCTGCAAGTGAGGGTGTAGTGAGTGGTAGATGGGGAAAGTGGGTTAGTCTAAAAGGGAGGAGAGAGAAACACGCCCCTACTTTTGGAGGGAAGAGGGAAGTGAGGGGGGGTAACTTTTTGAAACTTTTCCTTTAAAAAAATATTTAAAAAAAAGATATTGAAGATTTTCTTTGCTGGCAGATCTGAAAAAGGTAAGATTCCACCTTTGACCACAAGATTTAGGGTCTTAATCAACCCAACGTTTTTGTACACATGTATTTTTCCTATTGGCCTTCACACTAATCATCTCCTTAATCTCATGGCAGCTTAAAGGGCCCCCATAGACCTCAACCTTCCCCTAATTTTTGATTAGTAATCACCTTTATCACAAAGGAACTGATGGTATTATGAAGAGAGTTTTAGGTCATCAAGATGAGATCCAGGATTTTTTGAAAGCTTTCCACCATGAGGAGGGATGTGGAGGCCATTATGGAGCTATCATCATAAAGAGAAAAATCTTGACATGCAAGCTTATGTGGCCAAGCATAAACAGAGACATTAGTCATTAGTGTAGGAGTTCTCTGAGCGCCAAGCTTTTCAAAAAAGGGTGTTAATTTCCAGAGCATATGCACCATATTTTAAGCTATGGAGCATTTGAGAAGTAGGGTATGGATGTTAATAGACCTCTTCCATGGACTAGAACCAAGAAGCATTACATTATCAATGTAGACCACATAACTAGGTGGCCAAAAGCCAAAGCAACAACAAACAGTGCCACAACACAACATGTGTGTAAATTCATTTATGAGATGGTTTGCTGTCATTTTGGTGTTCCTTTGGAGCTGGTTACTAATCAAGGAAGAGAGTTCAGGGTTGATGTGGTGAAAGATCTTACCAGGAAGTTGGATATAAACCACAAAATTACTACTCCTTAATTATCACCCTAAGTGCAATGGACTTGTGGAGAGTTTTAATGGTGTCTTGCAAAAATTATTGTTCAAGCTAGTGGAGGACCATCCAAGTGATTTGGATGTGTATTTAGACACGACTTTGTGGGAATAAAGGGTGTCACAAAATAATGCTACAAGATTTACTCCCTATCATTTAGTTTATGGTGAGGAGTGTGTGTTGCCAGTTAGTATTATGATTCCTTCACTTGACTTTCTTTTGCAACATAATTTGACATAGGAAGAATAAGAGAAGAGGAGGTGGACCAGTCTACATGCTCTTATTTTGGATGGAGAGGAAGCCATCAAATGGTATGACAAGACTAGTCAGCAAAGGATTAGAGCATTCAATGAGAAGTTGGGCAACAAAGGCTTAGATAAGGATATGCTTATATTGAGGTACAACAATGCTCTTGATACCACATTCCAAAATAAGTTTAGGGTGAAGTGGGAAGGCCTTTCATTGTGCATGAAGCTTTTTCTAATGGGAGTTACTAGTTGAAGGATCTTGATGGGGCCAGTTGCATTCAAGTAGAGTCAATGGCTTGAGGTTAAAGTCATACCACATCAGGGTTATGTAGAGAAGAAAAAACAAGGTGAAACACTTAAAAGTGTTTCACAACAATGGGGTTGGGGAAATTTGTGAAACACTTAAAAGTGTTTCACAATGGGGTTGGGGAAATTTGTGAAACACTTAAAAGTGTTTCACAATGGGGTTGGGGAAATTTGTGACAGGTTTTTTGTGCTCTGTACAATGATATCTATATAACTCCAGAAGGATAGAAATGCACTTGCGGGCAGTCTAGAAGTGGTCTGGTCTATGCTTGGTTATGTTTGTTTATGGTTTTGTGTGGCTTCATTTTGTTGGTGTGAGACAGTGGTTTGCATTTTCTATTTATTGTTCCATATCATCATCTTATTGTACAAATATAGCATGGTTGTCAGTGGTGCTTGAGATGGTTTGAGTCTTTTTGTGCAAGCTTGGGAAATGATGACACCAACATTATCTCTCTCTTCTTACTTGACTTGGGCTACTATTTACACTTGCAACAAGCAAATGATGGAGATATTGTGATAAGGTAACAAATGATGGAGATATTATGATAAGGTAACAAGGATTTAGGGATTGGGGATGGCAACTGGTGCACCCATTGACCATGGGTGGTGGCAACCTCATGCACAGGGAAGGACATTGGCACCTAAGGGGGCATGGATTCCTCTTAATGGGGGATAAGTATGATGGGTGGATCACCAGGCAATAGATCGAAGATGAAGCCTGAAGACTAGAAGAAGTTGTGGCCCAATACATCACTGATTACAATGCTACCTTGGAAGGCCAAGGCGTTCCCTTGCAGGTGACAACAACCATGGAAGGAGCCAAATCATGAGTCGATACCATAAGCTTCACCAAACAGTTACCTATGGGGATAGTGGAACCTGCTACTTCTGAATCTATACTCCAAACCCCCATGTCCAACCCAACAGCTTTGGTCTTCAAAAACCTCTCGCCTCTCCATGATATAATTATTCCAGATCTGCCACCATCATCTGAGAAGGGAGAGCAACCAAAGCAACCATACACGGAGGAGCAGCCACAACTAGAGCGAAAGGTCAATGAAGGTATCAAGAGAATCACCCAAGAAGCTCCCAAGCAAGGTATGGATGAACATGCCACAGAAGCGAAGAAGCGAAAAAGGCAAGATGATAGTCCCAGCCCTAGCAAATGAAGACACCTAGAATTCAACTACCTCAAAGGCACAAGTTCATTCTTAAAAAAGAAGTTGGCCATACCCAGAGATGCAGATTTGTTCCTACAAACAACTTGGAAGGAATGGACCTGCTAGCTCCAACTTCAAGAAACAGAAGGCTCCCTCTTCTTCTACAAGCTCAAGCATATTGTCGCAAGAACAGCAAGTGTGGTATTGCCACCTCATGACCACACATTTACTGCACCACACAATAGGCATGCTGAGCTATGGAAGAATATCCAAGCCACAACAAGCCAGGTACAAGCCCTGAAAGACCAACTAGCTCAACAGAGGTCTCACATAAAGACACAAATGCTAAAGGTTTTAAAGGTTGTAAAGGATTGAGAAGCAAAGATAACAACATTGAAAGAGCATAACATGCTGCTATGAGAAAAATGATTGTCAGGAGGAGACACAAGGAAAACGAGGCCCTCAGCACACAGATTGAGCAGGCTAAAGAGCAACTCCAAAAAGAAGTGGCACATAATAAAGAAAAGTATGTGCAACACAAGACCCCGGAATATCATGCCACCTTTCAAGCTAAAGAAGAAGGTTTTACGAGGCAAATACGTGAGCTCAAGGAAGAACACGCTGCCACTCAACAAAAGGTAACTAGCCTGCAAACTAAGCACAAAACTCCCAACAAAGCACATGTAGAGAAGATAAGGAAACTGAATGAGAGTATTACTACAAAGACCAAGGCAATGGAGCAAATGCTGGAGAGTCACCAACAGGTTTTCGAACATGTCAACTAGCAGCTCCACATTAGCCATGCTCTGATATACAGGATCGCCTCAAGCAACTAGAAGAAGCACAAGCCTAGCTACACACCCATAGCATTGCAAGAGAAGAAGCAGAGAGAATGTACATCGGGGCTCACAACTGCTCGGGATGCAAGGGAAGCTGCCATTTCCACACTACTCAATGATAAAGACCAAAGGATACAAGAATTGGAGCAACATCTCACTCTCAAATGAAGGCCTCAAAGAAGTGAGTAGACGGACAATTTACGCCAACTTATCGAGCGTGCCTCAGAGGAGATAGGCTCCTTTTTCCGGTGACTTCCTCCTATATGGAGACCATATTGAATATCTAAATGTCACCCCAGAAGAAATCACTGACCTCCACAAGTTTATGAAGACTATTAAACCTCCATAACCTCCACCCAATTAGGGGAAGGGCAAGAGGAAACCCCAGGATCCTCCACATCTGTAACTCATCCCGTGTTTCCATCCCTCTCTAGTAAACTACTAAATCCTTATCCTAGTGTCTTTCCTACTAACAAAACTGAGGCTGACTGTATCTTTTCACGTTACTTCTTACCCCTTGTTGAATTTCCCACAAACCCTCTCAACCCTGAGGAGCTACTGGAAATAAATGTATCTCCACATTGGCTACTCAATGAGGTGCATACTCCACACCCCATAGATGACGTAAAACCATTCATTAATCAAAATGTTTTAGATTCTTTGTCAACTACAGAGTATGAGAACCTGATCAGAGAAGGGAACCCTCTCTTGAAACCAAAATTAATGTTATAGGTACTTATGCAGATCACCCCTTTTGAGCCAACACACAGAATCCTGCCAGAAGCCTACTCTACCATAGAGTTGAGGTGGCAGCAAAATGTTTCTTACCCTCTATGAGCCCCAATGCCAAATATGGAAGAATTGTTGACAATAAGCGGAGAAGGAACCTTGTGGGAGAATGTGGCGTGGCACACAAAGCTGGCGAATCCACATCTCACCGATCTGCTATAAAACTGGGTGGTTAAATTTATGATCAATTATTGTTTTGCAGGTGGCGTAAAAAAGATCTAGTGCACACAAGGGTGGGTATTATGCAATTGAAATAGATGGCGACAACCCCCGCGTGGAATATTTTGGAATACAACCTGAATAGTGCAAAGAATACCTCACCATCCTAGAATAAAGTTAGGAATACAAAGTCTCCACACCAAACAAAAGAGTTGACTCACTCTACATGCCTATCAAGAGGAGACTCACATCATCACAATTCAAGGCAGAAAGAGAGAGGGACTCCCATGTCTGCTACAACTTTCTAAAATTCTCGCCCTCAGAATTTCCAGATATATCTAATCAAAGGAATAAGATGCCCACATGGATTCGATCATGGCAAAGAATTCCAGATCCAAATATCGTGTGCAGTTTGATTCCTGCTGAAATTAATCGTGGTTCTCCCAAAAGAATAACATGATGGGCATGATGTAGAAATTTTTTTCTCAACATGAACAGAGGCCCAAAGGAACAAGGGATGCTGCTTTACTATCATCGCCTCAGGTGTCTACCATGGTAAATGCATCACATTCAAAGATATGATAGACATCGGGTTCTATACGTCACACTCAACATTTCGAAGAACCCTCAAAAAGCTTCAATCACACCGTAACTACTACTGACATGAGTTCGATGACCAAGTCTTTTGACATTGGGGTTCTGAGGATAGAACCTATATCATATAGGGAGGGATGTTAATCCCACTTTGGATTAACAAAGATGCTCCTCCATTTAAGGACATTAACAAGTGTTATGTAATGGCACTATAAAAGTTGTACATTATGATGAGATACTAGCCAACCAAGGCTTTAGTTAGTAAGTTTTGGGTGCCCAAGTGTGAACAAGGGCCAATTGTATATAAGGAAATTTCTCATAATGGAAAGACACAATCCCTCTTTGTGCTATGAGAGCTCTTGTCTTGTCTTTGTGCTATGAGAGCTCTTGTCTTGTCTTGTGTATGAGAGAAAGTGTGTGTACTCTAGTGCATGTGCCTCTTCTATGCTTTTGTGTGGGAGAGTGAGAGGCTGATTGCCTTGCATTATGGTGTGAGCAACTCCCGGTGTGACAGAGTGGAGGTGGAGATTGAAGGATTGGAGCTTCTACAAGTGATCTTGGAGAAACTCAAGGGACGTGAGCTCGGAGCATTGGTAAGTACCCTGCAACAGTTATTGTCTATTGCTTGTTCCATTGGTGAATGTGTGGAGTTCTCTTGGGAGGTGCAGTAAGCCATAACAAAGATTATCTTCATTCATTTCATTTGCAAAGTAAATGTGTAATCAATATAGCTGCCCACTCCATTAATTCCTTTTATGGTATCAGAGCTATCCTCTTTAGGTATGTAAATCCCTTATAGTTTTCTAGAGAGAGGACACGCAACCAATTTGAGAGTGAGTACTAGAGTTTGTGAGACTCCTCCATAAAGCTCAATTGTTTTTTAGAAATATCTTCATCAAAAAGTGAAGTTCACAAGCTTGTCAACAATTTGGTGCTCTTTGCAACAATAACAACATCATCTTAATTAATTCTCTCTTCAACAACAACATTACCTCAATTTATCTCTTCAATAACATCATCTTAATTAATTATCTCTTCAACAACAACATTATCTCAATTTAATTATCTCTTCAATAACAACATCAAGAATCTTCATCAATTTCTTCTACATTTTTTGAATCTAGTTCTCAACGAGTGAGCATGAGATTGTAGTATATAGATTTATTTCATCAATAGAAAGGCTCTTCTGTGTGTGTGTGTGTGTGTGTGTGTGTGTGTGTGTGTGTGTGTGTGTGTGTGTGTGTGTGTGTGTGTGTGTGTGTGTGTGTGTATGTAGTATATAGATTTCTTTCATCAATAGAAAGGCTCTTCTGTGTGTGTGTGTGTGTGTGCGTGTGCGCGCGCGCGCGCACGCGCGTGCCCGTTGCACGCATGTGCGTGCGTCCGTGCATGCGCATGCGTGTGTGTGTGTATGTGTGCAAGAGTAAACTTATTTGAGAGTTCACCAGAGAGAGAGAGAGAGACAGAGAGAGAGAGAGACAGAGAGAGACAGAGAGAGAGAGAGAGAGATTTTGCAAGAGAGAGAAAGATCTTCTTTCATCTTGATTTTGATGTGATCTAATCAATCATTAGGGTCGTTGTAGAAGATTGATGATGTCAATCTCGAACCCTATAGTATAGTGATCTAATCAATCATTGGGATTTTGATGTGATCTAATCAGTCATTGGATTTTAATGTGATCTAATCAGTCAATGGGGTTATTGTAGAAGATTAATGATGTCAAGCTAGTATAGTTATCCAATCATTGGGTTTATTGTAGAATACTAAATAACACTAAACATTGACTCAACAATCTTTAGTTTCGATGAAGGCTAACAAAATGAATTAATAAAAGTATTTCTCCATTACAATTGCAAATGGTCTGGCTTGTTGTCTCTATGGGCCAAGACAAATGTTCTAGCTTGACTAATGTTCTAGCTTGACTCTACTACTAGGATGACTCCAGATGCTATAGAGTACTCGTTAGACCCCTTTGTGATGTGATTACTAACAAAAGCACAATGCCAATTACAAGAATATAGCTAGTATAGTTATCCAATCATTGGGTTTATTGTAGAATACTGAATAACACTAAACATTGACTCAACAATCTTTAGTTTAGATGGCAAAGGCTAACAAAATGAATTAATAAAAGTATTTCTCCATTACAATTGCAAATGGTCTGGCTTGTTGTCTCTGTGGGCCAAGACAAATGTTCTAGCTTGACTAATGTTCTAGCTTGACTCTACTACTAGGATGACTCTACTACTAGGATGACCCAAATGCTATAGAGTTCTCGTTAGACCCCTCTGTGATGTGATTATTAACAAAAGCACAATGCCAATTTCAAGAATATATGTGATTTACTAACTTGATCAAGAAGATCATTGATCTCCTAATGCTCTAGCTAATTTCCCCAACTGACACGCTGATGGTTTGCATCATCCTCCTAGCTAGAAGGTGTCACCTTTTGCTACTAAATTCAACTAAGATGGTTGGGATTAGAAACTCCCCTTAAGTGTGCCAAAGAATTTGGCTAAAAATAAAAATAGGTTTAGCCCACATTCTAAGTCTAGTGATATATTGCTTCACCAATCTCAGCTACCTATGGGGCTAAAATGAGAGAGTAATATTTAAAAAGCTTATAACTAAAGCCCCAATACCATATAACATAGTCTTAGGCTTGTTTAATTGATGGTTTTGGTGATCCGTATACCTCTAGGAATGATACCAAGATGCATAATGTGAAGCCTAGTAGCCCCCTTTTTAGTTTGAGGCTGCTCACTACCTCGATCTCGTGGGGAAAGTGCTTAAGAAGAGTAGCTTTGTCCATCCATTTAGCCTAGGAAGAAAGAGTGCCATGTCTACTAAGTTAATGGTTTGTGATCTAAAATTTTATATGAGGACAAGGGAGTGGAATTTGGGAGTATGGATGGTGGCAGAGATGGCTTGATGGTGTTTTATGGGAGCCAACTCATCATATAGTAATAGGTCTTGAGATATTTCACATTGAAAACTATATGGAGGATGAGAACTCTTGGAAATTCTAGCTCATAGAAACCTTTCTAAAAGACATTATCATGAGCCTTTCTAAATATTTTAAAGGGTCCATATCTAAGAGGTTGAACCTTGGTGTAAGACTATGCAAGACTTAGCAAAGTCAAGGTGTTTTCTTGTTAACCTTGAGCATATACTCAACGTAAGTTTGCTCTAGAATTTGATGAAAAATTTGGTGAAGATTTTGGAGTTGTTACGCAAAAGATTTAGCTTTGTGGGGATATCTTTAGCTGCTTTGGTGGATGAGGTGAGCTTGCTTAGTGGATGTTGAACTACTAGATCCATAGAAAGAGTAGGTGGAAAACCTAAACAAACTTCAAAAGGAGATTTTCTTGTAGAGGCATGGGGCACCCTCTTAGGCAAGTTGTATGTAAGGGAGGTATGTGCCCCACTGCTTTGACTTGTGTTGATTGTAGACCCTTATAAGCTAGACTATGGTCTTATTGATAGCTTGAGTCTGGCCGCCCCATCGATGAAGGGGTGCCAAGTTGTGGAATGCTTAAGAGTGATCCATGTAGCTCCAAAGGGTGGGCCATAAGAGAGAGATGAAAAGATGCAAGGAGGAAGAGATCTTGAGCACTTGCAAGCACACACACTCACACAAACCGTAGAAGAGAACACACAAGATGAGAGGCTAAAAATTCTTCTCCTTCACAACAAAAGGGTTCTAGTAAAAGATAAGGGAAATACAACATAAGTACTAAAGTACTATGTACATGTGGTCAATAATGTGAACACACTAAGTGAGTGAGCTAGTAAGATAAGTATGCCATAACTCAGTGGTGGGCTAGTAGTAGCTGGTGTAGTCCAGCTATAGAATTACTAGCGAAGATCTATCATGTCAGCATCCTACCAAACACGCCAGTGATGTAAGTGGCAAAAACGGTCACCCAGGCATATCATGAGTTTCAGCTCATGTTGACATCTCAACACTCCCCCTCAAGCTCAACTCCATCTCTAGGACTCCAAATATAATCCGAAATTGGTGGCGAAGCTTCTTTGCTCCCATGGATTTTGTGAAAATATTAGCTACCTGCTCCTCTATGCTAACATACATGATGTCAATATATCCTACTAAAACCCTCTCTCTGTAGTGATAGTGGACCTCTATGTGTTTGGTCCGTGCATGAAAAATTGGGTTCCTCACCAATTGTATACTGCTAAGATTATCACAATAGATGACAACTATCGATCAACCTGCAGTCGCAAATCACCAAGGAGCTTGCACAAGCAAGCTACCTCACATGCTGCCATCATGGCACCCCTATACTCTGCCTCTATACTTGACAAGGCAATTGTTGGCTGCTTCTTGCTACTCCATGTCACAGCACCACTCCCAAAGCAAAACATAAATCCACTGGTAGATATCCTATCTGGTAATACTACTAGCCCAATCTGCATCGATGTATTTAAACACTTGCAACTTTGTACACCAGCCTCATAAAAGAGACCATAGTCTACTACTGTAGACTTCACATAGCACAATATACACCTCACATCATCCAAATGTGTCCTCTGAGGAACCTGCATAGCAGAAACTGACTCTGCAATCCAACTGTATAGTTCAAATATGGCTTGGTGATCATCATGTAAATCAAGCTACCCACTATCTTCATGTACATAATAGGGTTCTCCAAAATCTCACCCGCACCTGCACTCAACTTGCCATTTGAATCTAATGGCATAGAAATTGGCTTACAACCAACCATACCATATTTGGATAACATGTCCATTGCATATTGCCTCTGTGACAACTATATGCCCTTGGCCGACCTAATAACCTCAATGCCAAGGAAATACCTCAGCTCACCCAAATCCTTCATGTCAAAATTTTGCTTGAGGAGACATTTCACACTCTCAACTTCCCAACAATCAAGTCATCCACATAGATTGTGATAACCACAAGGCCCCTATCACTCTTCTACTGCACATAGAGTAAATGATTAGCATCTGCCACATCAAATCCAATGGCGATAAGATATTGTGATATCTTATCATGCCATGCTCTAGGTGCCTGTTTCAAGCCATATAAGGCTTTATTTGCATACAAAATCAGGGTGACCCACATCTTCATAACTTGGGGGGCTGACCCATATACACCTCTTCTTGCAAATCACCATGCAAGAACACATAGTAGGGTTATAGCATCTATATCCTTTTTTCTCAAGGGAATATCCAATAAACACACATTTTGTTACCTTTGGATCCAGCTTTGTATATGCAACTCATCTAGCACATGCACATAGGCAATACATCCAAAAACTTTCAAGTAAGACAAATCAGGGTTCTTGGCACTGAATCTCTCCTCTTGTGTCACATCATGTATAGCTACAGTAGGAGTCTATTTCATGATATAAACTATTGAAGAAACATCTTCAGCCCAATCGCTATGTGGCATATTCTTCTCTATCATCAATGCTTGTGCTATCTCTACAATGTGCCTATTTTTTCTCTCAGCAACTCCATTTTGCTACGAAGTGTATCTACATGTAAATTGTCTTTGAATGCCATTCTTCCACAAGAAATCAGAGAACTCATTGGAGAAGTATTCTCCCCCTCCATCCGGCCTTCGGCACTTCACATGCTTTCCTGTCTGCTTTTTAGCCATCACTGTGAAATTCTAAAATTTTAAAAATAATGAATATTACATAGTACCTGCAGCCTCCCATAGACATAGTTTTTGCATGACCCCATACATTTGAATGCACCACATCTAGTACATTCTTGCTCACATTTCTATCATGTGGAAACACATGCTTTGTCTGCTTTCCAAATTGACATGCTTCACATACTTTTTGCATACCATCAACTTTAAACTTAGGCAGCCCTGCCACAATTTCTTTAGTCTACATATAGACTTCATTCTTTGCACATTTACATGCCCATTTCTCTTATGCCAAATGTATGTATCTGCAACAACTCCTCAACCTTGTGTGCAAACATTGCAACTTTCACTTCAGGCATATTTGCATCTAGTGTAAACATTCTGCCCACTCTATTGCATTTTTCACTTCAGGCATATTTGCATCTAGTGTAAACATTCTGCCCACTCTATTGCCTTTTACAACCAACCTGCACTTGTCTTTAAAGTCTTTAACATAACAACCATCAGGGTTAAAGCGGACCTACAAACCCTGCTCAATCATCTGGCTAACAGAAACCAAATTCTTTGTAATAGTTGAAAGATGAAGTACATCTATAAGATACTTCACTTTACCATTCTGCATAGACAACACCTTGGCCACGACCTCAGCCTCTACCTCGTCCTCTTCTTGCACTTGTGTTGAAGGCCTGTTGCTCCAAATTACCTTTGTTTTGTGAAGACCGGTCTTCACCCAAACTCTTTTCTTCAATGATCAACATTGACACCAAATCTGTAAAGTTGGGAATGTTCTCCCGAGTCTAAATAGATGTCTTGAATGCAAGACCAGATAGACATACTTCCACCTTATCATCATCATCAAACAAAAACACCAAATAAATGCAAGGGATTCCATAATTCCCTTAATCTTCAAGGCATAATCATTCACAAACATGTTTTTCTTCTCCACATTATGGAGCTTATTCTTCAACTGAATCTTTCGTACCTTAGTGTTAGTTTTATATAACTTCACCAAGGTGTCCCTCCTTGGGTGACTTGGGTGTCCCTCCTTGGGTGACTTGGCATCCTACATATGCCCAATCATGGTGTCATGTAAGAAAGCTAATACATGACTTTCCTTGCTCCTTGATTCCAATCCTTGTATTCTTTTACATCTATAGCAGTTGGACTAATCTCTGATATCTCTGGTGCCCCCTGATGTTCACCTTCAATGTAGTCCCAATATCCTTTTTCCATCAAAAAATTTGTCAATCTAAACCTCCAAGCATGGAAGTTGTTCTTGTCAAGATTCTCTGCAACAATCCAATTAATTCCATCATTCGACATCTTGTCTACGACACAAACTCACCAAAAACAGCACTCTTGTTTGGATACATGCTCCCATGGTCTAGAAGGGGGATAAAGAGGTAGAGGATTGTTAGCCGTTGTTCTTTCTTGAGATTTTTATTTCTTCACATACCATATGCTTTGATAAACCTATGAATGGCATGCCTCATATAGAGCCCAAAAAAATGCTTTTGAAGATGCAATAGGGTTTTGGGGGTACAAAAGCGTCCTACTATTAGAGAAGTATGATGCTCCTTCAGTAACTAAATTCTTCAAGAGCCCTTAGAAACACATAACTTATCAAGTTTGTATAGGTAGTAGCCTTGCATGGTATGGATTGATGTTGGCATGTGTGGGATGGCTAGTCCTCCATTGAATGGTGGAAAATTTTGGATCTTGGGCATACAAAGCTGGTCACTCTATGAATGCAAGAACATGATGTGGTGGTGTGGATGGTCGGTCTGCTAAGATAATCAACCTGTTTTGGTGGATAAGAGCCCACTACTAGGCTTGTACTTAATGACCAAGTGAAATTGATGGGGATAAGTGGCCCACTTGGCATGCATGAGATTACCAATGGAGCTTTATGTTAAGGTATTGAAGAGGTTGATGACATTTGTGTGGATAATGATAGTGCCTCCAATGTTTGATAGCTTGTACCAAGGTATAATGATAGGGCCTCCAACGTTTGATAACTTGTACCAAGGCATAATGATAGTGTGCCTCCATGTTTTATAGCTTGTAAGGCATAGCTTACATTTGTGTGGATAATTATAGTACCTCCAATTTTGATAGCTTGTACCATGGTATAAATCTCTTTGTCATAGTTGGGATAATTCAATTTGGCATAGGTGAGATAATTCAATTTGGTATATGCTAAGACAACACTATAGAAGGCTTGACCCTCCTGAGAAGCATCTGATTCTACCTCAATGGGTTCTTGGTAGTTGGGGAAGGCTAGAACTGGGGGGTTGGTGATCTTTTCTCCATGGTTAGTCATGGCGTGGATCCTTTAGGGGGGCCCTAGAAGAAGCAGGGTGTTGGGTTCTTGGTAGTTGGGGAAGGCTAGAACTGGGGGTTGGTGATCTTTTCTCTATGGTTAGTCATGGCATGGATCCTTTAGGGGGCCTAGAAGAAGGGTGCCCTACCCTTGGTGAGGTAAAAAGAGGGGATATAACATCAGGGCAAAGTCCCTAATGTATTTTCTATGATGGTTGGCCGAGCTTAAAAAGCTTCTAAGTTCAAAGAGATTAACAACTCTGCTCTGTTGGTTGGCCAAAGATAAATACCCTCGTTATTAATGGCAATGCCATCCTTATAAATCACAAAGAACTCGAGAGAGTAAAGAAAGAATTTTTCGAGATTTGATGTGGAGACCACTATAATCCAAGAGCTAGGAAGACTTGAAGATTAATTAGATAGGCCCTAGGATGTCATCCATATAAATGATGAAAATTTTTTCTTTATGAAAACATCATCATATTTATATGAAAAAAATAATATGCACATGGCCAATTCCTTTAGGATCCAAAATCATGGACAGTTACTTCAATCCTTCTTTCTAGTTTTGGATTTATAACGGGTAGATCATCAAGGATCATCATCAAAATGCATCCCTCATAACTATGTATAAGTTTGCATGATTACATGAAAGCCTATCCAACTTTGAGCTACATCGAATGGCTAAATAATCACCAAACCCATCCACTCATATGTCACTTCGATGCTTCTCACCCAAGCATTCTGAGAGTGCACCCTCAACCCTTTCAAGGAGGTTTGCAACCTCAAACTCACATCCAACACCACTCGCATGACACCCATATGACTAATTACGGAAAAGTTCCTTTATCTCCCCTGGCAAGATATGCATTTAAATGGTAACATAATTTTATAGCTTGGACCACATTATACATAATGCTTTCTAGGAGATTTCATCAATCAATCCTTTATCAAACAGGAGAAAATTGTTACAAGTAGATTTCACATTTTCCATTTCCTTTGCTAGACGAAAGTCTCATCTAATGATAATAATTCTGGGTCTTTTCGTTATTCCACAGTCATGACAAGTAAGCCATACTCAAAATCAGCTTTAAGGATTAAAATATTTTAAAGACTTTCTTACCAACATATCCACATCTCTTTTTCTCAGAATACCTAACAACTAGAGTTTTTCTTTATCTAGTTCACAAGATATTATTTCCTTTTGTGGCCATTGTCCCTTAGAGTGGGTTGAGATTAATACTATGATCAAAGAGCATGGATCTATTTTAGGTATTATCTTCGAATAGTCTCATCACATCAGTCTTTCGAGTCATACAAAAATGTTTCCATCTCTAGTCTCCCATCAACAACTACTCAATTTTTTTGGCTATGATAACTCATACCATCAATATCTCTTCCAAGGAATATGACTATAAGAATGATACTTATCTTGGGAAATGTCATTCATCCTTATCAACAAGTGTAAGATTCCTCCCTCCAGCTTTTTGAGGTGTGCAGGTGTAAGAATCTCCCCTTCTGATCTTATAATTATTCCCCTCTCGAAAATAAAAGAAAGATTTTGTTTTACCCTGTTTTGACCTAGAGAGAGAAAATGTCTAGAGAGAGATAGTCCAAAATTGAGATATTTTTTGATATAAAAATCCTCCTAGTGTCTAAAATGAATTCCCTTGAAACAGAAATTCAAAAAGAACTTTCCAATGTGCAATTGGAATTAATTGGAAATGGGTATAAAGGACCTTAGCCTAAGGGTCTAAATTTTCAAAAAAATTTGGATTATGGTCCAATTAAGGTTCCTATGGGCCAATAAGATCAATCCATGTGTGGGGAGGAGATAAATTCAATTTGTAAAAAAAAATACCCAAAAATGAGTAAATGCCCACATAAGATGAAGAGTTGACTATGTACAAGGTTTATTAGTAAAAAACTATGAGTATTACTAAAAAAATGAGATATTTTGGATATAATGATTCCATTTTGACACATGTGTAAGGAAGGGGAGTCCCTTCAAGGAGGCGCCTATTTCACATGCTTGAATGAGTTTTAAACTAAAAAAAAATGTGATATTTTTATCCCTCCTCTCTCTTGGATCAAACCGAATCAAAAAGGAACCAAACTAGGTCCAAATCTGGTCCAAATTCAACCAAACTGAAATTTGGAAAATTCTAGAAATCAGTTGGTCTTGGTTAGAGCCTCCCTCTCCTATAAATAGAACTTGAGCCTTTGTAAAAAAAATAAGAGAATTTTACTATAATAGAATTATGCTAAAATAATGATAATTTTTACTATTCTAATAAATTCTCTTCAAATTGAAGAAATTGGAGCTTCCCTCTTTCTTCAATCTCCATTGGTGGCTCCATCAGCATACCAAACCAATTGATTGGTTGGGGGCCTCTACCGTGATCAAAGAATCAAGCAATTTGTAAGGTAAAGTGTGAATTTTGATCTTTTTCCATAAATTCTCAATGTTTCTCTCTTCTCAATCCCTCTCAAGCTTGAGAAGCTTAATTAGAATGGTTTTTGAATGCTATTGAAGTTAATTGATGAATGGTAGTGAAGAATTACATAAATTTCCATTTATGCTTAATTTTAATAGTTTCTATGTAATTTCTCTCTCTCACTCAAAGAATGGTCATTCTCATGACCTATTCTCAATCCAAATGAAGCTTCTCATAAAGCTTTTCCTTAATCCAAGATTAATCTATGCTTGTTAATTTGGAGGCCAAATTAATGGCTTTTTTTATGCTTTTAGTTTATGTATTTCACAAAAATTGATGATTCAATCCATTATGGGTTAATGATCCAATTAGGGATCATTCTAATCATTCCCTTAATGTTAAGCTTTATCCTTTAAAATAATTGAGATTTATCAGTCTCATAGTAGCGGAGCTATGGCAAAATTTCTGTAAAAATTACACATAAAACAATTTCATTCAAAGCATGAAAAGAGAACTTCCTACCATATTCTAGGAATTATCATCCTAGATTAATTGAAAGAATTTCATTGTAATCATGGAGAAATTGATTTTTTATGTTATGCATAATTGATGAATTAAGAAAAAGAGGATTTCTAGTAATTAAATTTTACGTTAAAAAGAGTAATCCCCATCATATGAGTATTCTTAAAGGGTTATTTTCATTCTAGGCATAGAAAAATGTATACTAGAAATATATTATTATAAAAGTGTGATTTTCATCATAATTGATTTTTATGCATAAGTAGATGCATAAAAGAATTTTTTTTACATTAAAAGTGTGATTTTTATCATAATTTATTTTTATGCATAAAAGAAAATTTTTATTATAAAAGTGTGACTTTCGTCAAAATTTTGATTTTATGCATAGAAAGATGCATAAAGAATTTTATTTTTAATTCAAAAGAGATATTCTTATCAATTTTGATTTTATGCATAGAAAGATACATAAAGAATTTTATTTTTAATTCAAAAGAGTTATTCTTATCAATTTTGATTTTATGCATAGATAGATGCATAAAAGATTTATTTTTATTTTAAAAGTATTAATTTCATTAAGATGAAAATTTATGCATAGAAAGATGTATAAAAGATTTATTTTTATTTTGAAAGTATTATTCTCATTAAAATGAAATTTATGCATAGTAAAATGCATAAAAGGATTATTATAAGTGTTATTCCTACTAAAGTTATCTTTATGTCTAATAAGATGTGTATGAGATGAGTTAGGATGTGATAAGATGTGTATGAGATGTGCTAGGATGTGATAAGATGTGTATGAAAAGTGATAGGATGTGATAAGATGCGTATGGGAAGTGATAGGATGTGATAAGATGTGTATGAGATGTGCTTGTATGAGAAGTGATAGGATGTGATAAGATGTGTATAGGAAGTGATAAGATGCATATGAAAAGTGATAGGATGTGATAAGATGTGTATGAGATGTGATAGGATGTGATAAGATGCGTATGGGAAGTGATAGGATGTGATAAGATGTGTATGAGATGTGATAGGATGTGATAAGATGCGTATGGGAAGTGATAGGATATGATAGGATGTGTATAAGATGTGATAGGATGTGATAAGAGGTGTATGAGATGTGATAGGAGGTGATAAGATGCATATGGGATGAGTTAGGATGTGATAAGATGTGTATGGGATGAGGTAAGAAGTGTATCTGATGGGATAAGATGTATATGGGTTGTGATGATAGGGCGAGAATGGATGTGTTGTAAAAGAATAGATGTGAAGGCGTATGTGGATATATGAATGGGAATGTAGAAATGGACGTATGGATATGGATGTGGATATAGATGTATGAATGTAAATGTGGATGTGGATGTGCGAATGAGGATATGGATGTGGATGTATGAATGCAGATGTGGATGTGGATATGGATGTATGAATATAGATGTGTATGTATGGATGTAGATGTATGAATGTAGATGTGGATGTGGATTTATGGATGTGGATGTGGAAATGGATGTATGAATGTGGATGTGGATGTATGAATGTAGATATGGATATGGATGTATGAATATGGATGTGTATGTATGGATGTGGATATGGATGTATGAATATGGATGTGTATGTATGGATATGGATGTGGATATAGATGTATGAATGTAAATGTGGATGTGGATGTGCGAATGAGGATATGGATGTGGATGTATGAATGCAGATGTGGATGTGGATATGGATGTATGAATATAGATGTGTATGTATGGATGTGGATGTATGAATGTAGATGTGGATGTGGATGTGGAAATGGATGTATGAATGTGGATGTGGATGTATGAATGTAGATATGGATATGGATGTATGAATATGGATGTGTATGTATGGATGTGGATATAAATGTATGAATATGGATGTATGGATGTGGATATGGATGTGGATGTATGAATGCAGATGTGGATGTGGATGTATGAATGTAGATGTAGATGTGGATGTGGATGTATGAATGTGAATGTGGATGTGGATGTGCAAATGAGGATGTGGATGTGGATGTATGAATGTGGATGTGGATGTGGATGTGCGAATGAGGATGTGGATGTGGATGTGTGAATGTGAATGTGGATGTGGATATGCGAATGAGGATGTGGATGTGAATGTATGGATGAGGATGTGGATGTGAATGTATGAATGTAGATGTGGATATGGATGTATGGATGTGGATGTAGGGATGCAGATGTGGATGTGGATGTGGATATGGATGTATGGATGTGGATATCGATGTGGATGTATGAATGTGGATGTGTACGAGGACTAATGAATACGAATATGTATGTGAATGGATAGGATGTCGAGATGAGTGAATGGATGAGATGTGATGATAGGTGAATTAGAATGTGATGATAGGTGAATTAGAATGTGAATGAATGATATAAGATGAATAAATGAGATGAATACGAATATGTATGTGAATGGATAGGATGTCGAGATGAGTGAATGGATGAGATGTGATGATAGGTGAATTAGAATGTGAATGAATGATATAAGATGAATAAATGAGATGTAATGAGAAATGTATAGATGTAATGTAAATTAAGAAAGATAGGAATGGATGCTAGGTGAAGTGAATGAATCTGAAGTGATGGGATGGAAAATGATATAGTTGAAAATAGATACGCATATGATTGGAATTGGGTTAAGTAAGATGGATTGATGTGGAACAAATTGAAAAGACGAGAATTCATTATAGAAACTGTATTTGTGACCTGTTTGTAAATGACTATTTTATGTCAAGAATGCTGGGGAAGCATTTTGACCGTCTTGTGTGAATAAGGTCGTGGAGACCTAGCTGATAAAGTTGCAACATCTGACGGAGAGTCAACGGAGGACGTCTCGCATAGCAAGGTCGGCCGAGAGGTCTTGACCAGCCTCGGTTCGATTTAAATGGTGAGCTTCCGGTACAGTGGATGAGGGACCAAGGAAGCGGCCTATGAGTGAAGCGCTAGGTGACCTGCTCCGAGTTCAGTTTGGAAGAATCGAGGAATTAGTCACCTGTCCGGATATCTGTGGGCGAGGCCCCGAGTGTGGGACCCTGTCCCGCGCAAGATGTGCTACTTCTGCTACTAGCACCCCGAATCCGTTGCGCGGTGGGGACAGGGATCTTACATCAAGATCTCATTATAAATGGCTCAGGTCTTTAAGTGAAATTTAGCTCTTTAAGGATCGAGATTCTAGCCATTCCCTACATCTATTTAACTATATACTCTTAGTCTTTTTCTTTTATTACTTTCCATAAGGAACTATGGACTCATTTCCTTATATAATGGACTCTCGGGGGGGGGGGGGGGGGGGGGAGGACACCAAGTTCATTCCTTCCTAAAGATGTTATACTGTAATGATAAGAATAGAAAAATATTAGAGGAGTTATAGAAGCTAACCTTGTCTTTACACGCAATATCGAAAGAGGTCAATACCGTGGATGTCTCAGTCTTAAATTGATCACCCAATAGATGTCTTCTTAGAGCATAGATCCACATCTTTATATCCTAGATCATCTTGATTATAGAAGCCAACATTGTCTTCAGAGGGAACTTTGAAAGAGGTTAGTATTGTGGATGTCTCAATCTTGAATTGCTCACCCATTAGATGTATTCTTAGAGCATAATCCAAAGCTTTTGATCCTAGATCATCTTGAAGTGAGCTTTATTAAAAATTGGAATCTCAAAAAAGCTTGTGACTTGGTTATGAACAAGCAAGCATTATTAAAAACTCAAATCTTAACAAAGCCTGCTGCAACTTGGTTATGAACAAGCAAGAATATCCTAGCATTCGCATTTGATCATGCTTAAACAAGAGAATAGTATCGTTAAGATCATTTTGGATGGGCTATGCTCAACCAATAGATCTAGGAAGAATTAGGGAAGAAAAAACTAAGTAACTCATCAGGTTTGAATTTAGGAGGAATAACCTAGATTTCTCACAACAAGTAGACTTTTCTATAGTTAAGCCTCAAGGAGTTGTTGGGATAGCCAAACGTCGAGATAATGTAGAGGAGGCCTTGAGTGAATACACTTACTCAAGGTAATTACACTTACTCTATTATGCTGGGATAAGTACACTTACCCTAGCATAATAGATGATATTGATGGGGTAGGGGCCTTACAGGAGTGTTGATTTTATTTTGACAAAGGAAATGGATTTTCTGATATAGATGGCCTAGAATATAAATGCAACCAAACCGTGCCAATCAAGAAACCCTAGATTGTCCCTGGAGGATAATATAAGATGGTTTTCCTTCAATTATCTTGCCTCCAAGAAACTCAAGGATTGTGATAAAATATCTCAAGGAATTGTTCTTCCTGATACCAGAAGAACAGAGACTTGAGTGGTAGAATGGATAATGAGTCCACACTTGTGTCTACCTGATCGAGCGGCTCAAGGAGAACATCGCCCTCACCCTCACCATAATCTTAAGGAATCTTGGGGTCATGGTGAAGATGAAGTCATGAGTCCACACATGTGTCTTCCTGACCAAGCGGTATGTAGATCAAGCAATTCTCTATGGGCCATTGATCCGCGACTTGCGATGGTAAAAAAATATATACAAAACCCTTACTTTCTTTGTACCCCACAAAAAGATTGTAGCACCTATGAGCATCTCTAAGTCAATCTATCAGTGTGTCATGCCCAATAGCTATCATTTCGCACCGTGAGAGATAGAGTTTGATTGGTAAGATTCTCTTTATACATAAATAATAAAATGTTATGTTCTAAACATTGAGTTGGGATTTCTTTAAAATTTATGTCCTCCTTTTTTAAATGTAAGAATGTCTCAAAACCAAGCCCTTGCTTGAGAGCAAGAAGGCTTACATGCTGTTTTGAGCACTTGACCAATGCTAGGCTCAAGGATGCCAAATACTAAAAAGTAGATAACATTATTTTTCTCAACTCTACATCCTTTATGTGAATCCATAGGTGGGATTCATACAAGGAGACATTTATCATAGAGGTTTATTTGGGCTATCAACCATATTATGCTGCCAATCTAAATTTATCTAGAGATTAGATTTAGTTGAGGAATATAGAATTTTTGGATAGCATTATTATCCCCTTGGAGAATATATTTCTAGGCTTAATCACCTCAGGTTATATCTACCCCGTGCAACATTTGTTTATTGATACCCTTGTTGTTTCAAGTGTTTAGTTCCCAAGACTAAAAATTCAATTCATGTAATATACTCTTGAGATGAATAAAATAAACTTTCTTGCCTTATCTTAAGCAAATATTATTGTACACTCAAACTTTACTATCAAAATCACTTTTCTAGGGCAAGAAAAGGACTATTATGTGCTGATCTTCTCTCGACTATAATCCAAGAAAGCATGAGACATCCCCATCACACTCTTAGACCCACTGAGGAACCCCTCGATAATTACATCAAGGAGGTGATCCACAAGGCTCAACCAAATCCATTCAACGGTGAGGGGAAGAGCTTAGAAGAGTTCGTGGAAACTTGGATCAACACCATGGATGAGTACTTTGACACAGTCAGGTACAACAAGAGAAGCAAGATAGCTTTTGCTTGTTGGAGTAGCTCAGATTGGGAGAAATTATTGTCTCTAATGACTTGGATCAAAATAAACTAGGATGGAGTGACATAAAGAAATATCTTCACCAAAGTTTTTGGATTTCATGAAGGCAAAATGAATGAGTTCTTGGAGTTAGCCCAAGAAGGTAAAACCATTGAGGAATACCAGAAGACCTTTATCAATCTCCTTCGATTCACTCCAGAAATGGATGAAGCAATCCTTCTAGACCAATTTGTTCTTAAGCTTGATGAACCACTTGACCATCTAGGCAAGAATTCAAGGCCTACATTAATCTCTGAAGCTGTATCAATGGTCAAAGATTTTGCAAAAGCCTTCCTAGTCAGGACTTCACAAAAAAATCTTGCATCTTCTATCCATTCTGAAGGATCTTTTCCAAGATCTTTTTCAGTGAATCCTTCCAAACCTCCTCCAGCAAAGCATAACCAAGGACAAAGTTTCAATCAAACCCTAGAGATAAGATGATTTATGCTAGAGAGAAGACTTTTCTCCCAAAACAACAACTAGCTTCAAATATGCCCCTTATGATAAATAAGCACTTTGATAGGCACTCCACACAGAAAATATTTGTTACTGCTCCCAGCAGCAGCAGAGAAGAAGTGGTAAGGCAGCCCCTTCCACTGTTTCTTCTCCTATTAGTAGGTCTGCAACTTCTTCTCCTTCCATAGGTAGCAACAATAGGTCAAAGAAGGCTCTTGATAGCCAAAAAAAAATGAGGTGCAACGATTGTAAGGTAACTGATCATGTCATTAAGAATTGTCCTAAGCTAAAGGCTAAAGAGGCAAAGAAGAAAGAGTCAAATGCAGCCACAATAGCGAATGCTTCTACAAATGCAGATTCTGCAAATGTTGTGGAGGATACAGAATGGGCATTTAGCGTGTATTGCCAATATGACCCATCTGTACATGATGCATGTTTGGTTGGCAGTTTTTGTTGACTCTGATATATGGTATTTTGACAGTGGTGCTACAAAGCACATTACCTCGCATCGTTATATGTTCACTTGTCTTGGCTGTCCCTAATGGGAATACTGTCACATGTGCCAATAATGGTTCTTACCCAGTGAAGGGCATTGGTAAAAGTATGCTTACTACTGCAAATGGCAGGGCTTTCACACTTTCAGATGCTTTGTATGTGCCAGGGATAAAGAAGAATCTATTGTCTGTCTTTGCACTTGCTACACTTGGACTTGTAGTCAAATTTGTGGATGACAGATGTATTGTTCATGATTTGACTTCTGGTGATACGATTATTGTATCTGGCACCTTGTTTCGTGGGCTGTATAGGCTCAATTCTTATGACAAGTGTGTGGAAGATTCAGCAAATGCAGTTTCTGGATGAAAAGGCAGTTTCAAATGCAAAACTATGCCATGCTCGTTTTGGTCATCTGAACTTTGCTAGTTTGCTGCGTTTACAAAAATTTGATATGGTTGCTTCATTGCTCCCTCTTGAGGCACCATTGAAACATGTTTGTGAAGGCTGTATTTTGGGAAAAATGCAACGTTCTGCATTTTCAAAGGATGGTTCTGTGCGGGCCACTCGCAAATTGCAACTTGTACATAGTGATGTATGTGGGTCTATGCAAACTCCATCATTTGGTAAACACTTGTACTTCGTGACTTTCATTGATGATTACTCAAGGCATGCATGGGTATACCCACTGAAGGCACAGTCCGAAGTGTTTTTGATCAGAACGTGAGTCGGAGGATGCTAGCAGCGTAGCCCTGGGAGCCGATGCCTACTGTGATTGAGGTGAGCTTTCACGAGCGCTTGCAGGTCCCTATACTCTGCAGAAATTGCATCTGAGGTCGTTTCGTGCTCTGTTTTTGCATTTCAAGTTCTGCACATGTGTTTTCGTCATTTTGTGCAGAAGTTTCGACAGTGCAGTTTCTTACAAAATAGGCATACGTATTCTATTGTGGACCGTGCTACATAGCACGAGTTGTTTTTTGTTCAGTCTTTGCTTCATTACAGGTAGCTTTTGCATCAGTTTCAGTCAGTGGCCATGGTGGCTGATAACAGCAATGATGTATTTCGCATGTTGTCTGCTGCTGCTGCTGATGACAAATTAGATGGAGACAGCAACTACCCACTTTGGGCATACATGATGCAGCATGTTTTGGTTGCAAAAGGAGTGTGGAACATTGTGCAGGGTATGGATGTACGTCCAAGTTCTGTGGATGTAGGATCTGTTGAGGATGTTACAGGTTCTAGCAACTTTACTGTTTTGCTGCTATTTTACCCACTGCTGAACAAGCTCGTTGGGATGGTAAAGATAAGCAGGCTCATGCCTTGATTGCACTTTCTGTCAAACGTAACATCACCCCACATATTCGTTCAGCTAAAATAGCAAAACAGGCTTAGGATATTCTAGCTGGTTTGTATGCAGGTCGTAAACGAGGCAAAAATCTTTTACCTGCGTAAAGAGCTAAAATCAAAGATTATGCAAGAAGATGATGACATGAATGTTTTTCTTGCTGAGATTAAAGATCTCAAGGAACAGTTGATTTCTGTAGGTGAGATTATTCCTGATCATTCTCTTGTGCAAACTGTTCTTGATGATTTACCTGAGTCATATCAGACTTTTGCTTCCACATGGAGACTTATTACTGAGGACAGACCTGATGTTGTCAAGTATGATACTTCAGTCAACAAGCTCTTGCAAGAAGCGCAGTCCAAGCAAAACAGGGCTATGCAGTGTGCAGTTGTTCAAGCATTTGTTGCTGCCCAGTAGAGAAGAAGTGGTAAGACAGCCCCTTCCACTGTTTCTTCTCCTATTAGTAGGTCTGCAACTTCTTCTCCTTCCACGGGTAGCAACAATAGGTCTGAGAAGGCTCTTGATGATAAAGGCAAAAAAAAATGAGATGCAATTATTTAAGGCAACTGATCATGTCATTAAGAATTGCCCTAAGCTAAAGACTAAAGAGGCAAAGAAGAAAGAGTCAAATGCAGCCACAATAGCGGATGCTTCTACAAATGCAGATTCTGCAAATGTTGTGCAGGATACAGAATGGGCATTTAGCGCGTATTGCCAGTATGACCCATCTGTACATGATGCATGTTTGGTAGTTTTTGTTGACTCTGATGTATGGTATTTTGACAGTGGTGCTACAAAGCACATTACCTCGCATCGTGATATGTTCACTTGTCTTGAGGCTATCCCTAATGGGAATATTGTCACATGTGCCAATAATGCTTCTTACCCAGTGAAGGGCATTGGTAAAATTATGCTTACTACTGCAAATGGCAAGGCTTTCACACTTTCAGCTTTGTATGTGCCAAGGATAAAGAAGAATCTATTGTCTTTCTCTGCGCTTGCTAGACTTGGACTTGTAGTCAAATTTGTGGATGACAGATGTACTGTTCATGATTTGACTTCTAGTGATACGATTATTGTATCTGGCACCTTGTTTCGTGGGCTGTATAGGCTCAATTCTTTTGACAAGTGTGTAGAAGATTCAGCAAATGTAGTTTCTGATAAAAAAGGCAGTTTCAGATGCAAAACTATGGCATGCTCATTTTGGTCATCTGAACTTTGCTAGTTTGCTGCGTTTGCAGAAATTTTATATCGTTGCTTTATTGCCCCCTCTTGAGGCACCATTGAAACATGTTTGTGAAGACTGTATTTTGGGCAAAATGCAGCGTTCTGTGTTTCCAAAGGATGGTTCTATGTGGGCCACTCGCAAATTGCAACTTGTACATAGTGATGTATGTGGGCCTATGCAAACTCCGTCATTTGGTAAACACTTGTACTTCGTGACTTTCATTGATGATTACTCAAGGCATGCATGGGTATATCCATTGAAGGCATGCATGGGTATATCCACTGAAGGCAAAGTCCGAAGTGTTTTTGTGCTTCAAACAGTTTTAACTTATGGTTAAAAATGTATCAATTGTACTGTGGGCACCCTCCGTTCTGATCGAGGGGGGGAGTACATGTCTAAAGAGTTTGATGCATTTCTAGTGGCTAGTCATGGGATAAAACACCAATGTACATTGCCGTATACCCCTCAGCAAAATGGTGTTGCTGAGAGGAAAAACAGGTCACTTATGGAGATGGCACGATGTATGGATAAGAGCCAAGCTTTGCCACATGCGTTTTGGCTTGAGGCTGTCATGTGTGCTGTATATGTACTCAACAAGTGTCCCACTAAGGCCTTGCAGTCTGTTACTCCATACGAAGCTTGGCATGGTAGGAAGCCTTCTATTGGTCACTTGCGTGTCTTTGGTTGCTTGGCCTATGCTTTAGTGCCTGTGCAACAACGTAGAAAATTGGATGATAAGGCTGTCAAATGCATTTTTGTTGGTTACAGTGTTGAGAGCAAGGGTTACAGATTGTATCATCCACAGTCAAAGCGTATCTTGATTAGTCGAGATGTTGTTTTTGTGGAAGATGCTGTGTAGCCTTTGTTATCATGTACCAAAGAGACAGGGATGTATTTGATACATTGTTGCCTCTATTTACAGGTGGGAATTCAAATGTAAGTCCTAATGAGGCAAATATTCAGCCTATGCAGATTTCAAACGACATCATAGATCAGCCTATTTCGGATGCAGATTTACACGATGTAATTTATGAGGATAGGGCTGAAAATGAGCAGGCTAGAGGTATGCCTAAATGGCTAGTGCAAACCTTGCGTGATAGTAAAATTGATGCACCTATGTCTAGTCGTACTCGTTCAGGTTTTTAGCATGCCTCTTATGCATCAGATTGTTATGCTTTGGCTGTGTCTAGTATGTGTGAAGAGGAAGAACCTCTTTCATTTTGATGAGGCACAAAAATCAGAAAATTGGTTGGCTGCAATGTAAAGTGAATATGATGCTATAATGAAGAATGGTACATGGTCTTTGTGTGATTTGCCTATTGGTAAAAAGGTCATTGGATATAAGTGGGTCTTTAAGTTGAAACGAAAGCCAGATGACAGTGTTGATCGCTATAAGGCTAGACTTGTTGCAAAGGGTTATGCTCAAGAAAAGGGCATTGATTTTAATGAGACATTTGCTCCCACTTGTCGTATGACTACCATTCGTAGCATTTGTGCATTGGCAGCTCATAATGGTTGGAATGTACATCAGTTGGACATAAATACTGTGTTCTTGAATGGAGATTTGCATGAGGAGGTGTATGTATCGCAGCCTCGTGGTTTTGTTCAAAGAGGGCAGGAAAACAAAGTGTGCAGGTTAAAAAAGGCTTTATATGGTTTAAAGCAAGATCCACAAGCTTGGTATGAAAAGATACATGCATATTTGACTGCACATGATTTTCAAAATAGTCCAATAGAAAGCACTTTATATGTTAAACATGTGGATGATGTACATCTAATCATTGCTCTCTATGTCGATGACATGCTGCTCACACAGGACCAAATGTCGATGACATGCTGCTCACACAGGACCAAATGAGAGTCATATTGCTGATTTTAAGGCTCATTTGAATGCCTCTTTTGAGATGTCAGATTTGGGGCATTTGCATCATTATTTGGGGATACAATTTAAGTAGTGTGATGGAGGTATTGCTTTGTGTCAGACAAAGTATATTGAGACATTGTTGCGGAGATTTGGCCTTGAAGACTGCAAGCCTATTGCTACTCCAATGGAGACAGGTTTGAAGTTGAGTCTTCATGATGCTGGAGATCACTTTGATGTCATACTCTATCAGATAGCTGTTGGTTACCTCATTTATGTATGCATTACGAGGCTGGACATTCAGTTTGTAGTCTCACAGGTGAGCAAGTTTATGCATAGCTTAGGGTCTCAACATTGGAAGGCAGTTAAACGCATCTTTCGCTACTTGAGTGGCACCATACATCTTGGGTTGTTTTATCCCAAGGGGGGATCATTGCTGCCAGATTTACATGCTTTTTTGGACTCAGATTAGGCTGGTTGCTATGACACAAGAGTGTCCACAAGTGGTTTTTGTTTCATGCTCGGTAGCTCATGCATATCTTAGTTGAGCAAAAAGCAACCTACTGTGGCCACTTCTAGTTGTGAAGCTGAGTACAGGGCAGCTTTCACAGCTACGGTTGAGTGTGTGTGGCTCAGACGGCTTATGGTTGACTTGAGTGTTGGTGGACAGGAGTCTGCCACCTCGATCTACACTGGCAGAGTCAGAGCGCATTGGCAGTTGTGAGAAACCCAGTTTTTCATGCTCGCACAAAGCACATTGAGGTGCATTATCAGTATGTCAGGGAGAGACTCTCAGAGCAGGAGAGGTCAGCTTGGCCTATGTGCCAACACAGGACAACCTCACCGACAACAATGCACCTATGTCTAGTCGTACTCGTTCAGGTTTTCATCAGCATGCCTCTTATGCATTAGATTGTTATGCTTTGGCTGTGTCTAGTATGTGTGAAAAGGAAGAACCTCTTTTATTTGATGAGGCACAGAAATCAGAAAATTGGTTGGCTGCAATGCAAAGTGAATATGATGCTATAATGAAGAATGGTACATGGTCTTTCTGTGATTTGCCTATTGGTAAAAAGGTCATTGGATGTAAGTGGGTTTTTAAGTTGAAACGAAAGCCAGATGGCAATGTTGATCGCTAAGGCTAGACTTATGCTCAAGAAAAGGGCATTGATTTTGATGAGACCTTTGCTCCCACTTGTCGTATGACTACCATTCGTAGCATTTGTGCATTGGCAACTCATAATGGTTGGAATGTACATCAGTTGGACATAAAGACTGCGTTCTTGAATGAAGATTTGCATGAGGTGGTGAGCCTCGTGGTTTTGTTCAAAGAGGGCAAGAAAACAAAGTGTGCAGGTTAAAAAAGGCTTTATATGGTTTAAAGCAAGCTCCACGGGCTTGGTATGAAAAGATACATGCATATTTGATAGCACATGGTTTTCAGAATAGTCCATCAGAAAGCACTTTGTATGTTAAACATGTGGATGATGTACATCTAATCATTGCTCTCTATGTTGATGACATGCTACTCACAGGACCAAATGAGAGTCATATTGCTGATTTTAAGGCTCATTTGAATGCCTCTTTTGAGATGTCAGATTTAGGGCATTTGCATCATTATTTGGGGATACAATTTAAGTAGTGTGATGGAGGTATTGCTTTGTGTCAGACAAAGTATATTGAGACATTGTTACAGAGATTTGGCCTTGAAGACTGCAAGCCTATTGCTACTCCAATGGAGACAGGTTTGAAGTTGAGTCTTCATGATGCTGGAGATCACTTTGATGTCACACTCTATCAGACAGCTGTTGGTTGCCTCATTTATTTATGCATTACGAGGCCGGACATTCAGTTTGCAGTCTCACAGGTGAGCAGGTTTATGCATAGCCCAGGTCTCAGCATTGGAAGGCAATTAAAGGCATCTTTCACTACTTGAGTGGCACCATACATCTTGGGTTGTTGTATCCCAAGAGGGGATCGTTGCCGCCAGATTTACATGCTTTTTCGGACTAAGATTGGGCTGGTTGCTATGACACAAGAGTGTCCACAAGTGGTTTTTGTTTCATGCTCGTCGATAGCTCATGCATATCTTGGTTGAGGAAGAAGTAACCTAGTGTGGCCACTTCTAGTTGTGAAGCTGAGTACAGGGCAGCTTTCACAGCTACGATTGAGTGTGTGTGACTCAGATGGCTTATGGCTGACTTGGGTGTTGGACAGGAGTCTGCCACCTCGATCTACACTGACAGTCAGAGTGCATTGGCAGTTGCAAGAAACCCAATTTTTCATGCTCGCACAAAGCACATTGAGGTGCATTATCACTATGTCAGGGAGAGACTCTCAGAGCAGGAGAGATCAGCTTGGCCTATGTGCCAACACAGGACAACCTCGCCGATCTTTTCACAAAGGTGCTTCCTCGTGAGAAGTTCGAAGCTTTTCGTAAAGCTTTGGGCTTGCTCCCCTTTGTGGAGTGATCTACTTTGGACATGGCACTTCCCTATACATGAGTGCCAGCTCTCATTCACACCATCACTCCCAGGGGAGATTTGTTGCCATATATATAGGCAGTGATGTGTGTGAACACACTTAGGACCGCCGGGGCACTTTTTCCCTCTTTAGGAGGTTTTTTCCCAAGGGGGGATCGTTGCCACCAGATTTACATGTTGGAATTCAAATGTAAGTCCTAATGAGGCAAATATTCAGCCTCAAACAGTTTGGTTGAAATGTATCCAATTGTACTGTGGCCACCCTCCGTTCTGATCTCGAGGGGGGGAGTACATGTCTAAAGAGTTTGATGCATTTCTGGTGGCTAGTCGTGGTGTTACTGAGAGGAAAAACAGGTCACTTATGGAGATGGCACGATGTATGGTCAAGAGCCAAGCTTTGCCACATGCGTTTTGGCTTGAGGCTATCATGTGTGCTGCATATGTATTCAACAGCTGTCCCACTAAGGCCTTGCACTCTGTTACTCCATACGAAGCTTGGCATGGCAGGAAGCCTTCTATTGGTCACTTGCGTGTCTTTGGTTGCTTGGCCTATGCTTTAGTGCCTGTGCAACAACGTAGAAAATTGGATGATAAGGCTGTCAAATGCATTTTTGTTGGTTACAGTGCTGAGACCAAGGGTTACAGATTGTATCATCCACAGTCAAAGCGTATCTGCCTTTGTTTACAGGTGGGAATTCAAATGTAACTCCCAATGAGGCAAATATTCAGCCTATGCAGATTTCAAACGACATCATAGATCAGCCTATTTCTGATGCAGATTTACAGGATGTAATTTATGAGGATAGGGCTGAAAATGAGCAGGCTAGAGGTATGCCTAAATGGCTAGTGCAAACCTTACGTGATAGTAAAATTGATGCACCTATGTCTAGTCGTACTCGTTCAGGTTTTCAACATGCCTCTTATGCATCAGATTGTTATGCTTTGGCTGTGTCTAGTATGTGTGAAGAGGAAGAACCTCTTTCATTTGTTGATGAGGCACAAAAATCAAAAAATTGGTTGGCTGCAATGCAAAGTGAATATGATGCTATAATGAAGAATGGTACATGGTCTTTGTGTGATTTGCCTATTGGTAAAAAGGTCATTGGATGTATATGGCTTTTTAAGTTGAAACAAAATCCACATGGCAGTGTATCGCTATAAGGCTAGACATGGCAAAGGGTTATGTTCAAGAAAAGGGATTGATTTTGATGAGACCTTTGCTCCTACTTGTCGTATGACTACCATTCGTAGCATTTGTGCATTGGGAGCTCATAATGGTTGAAATGTACATCAGTTGGACATAAAGACTACATTCTTGAATGGAGATTTGCATGAGAAGATGTATGTAACGTAGCCTCGTGGTTTTGTTCAAAGAGGGCAGGAAAACAAAGTGTGCAGGATAAAAAAGGCTTTATATGGTTTAAAGCAAGCTCCACGAGCTTGGTATGAAAAGATACATGCATATTTGACTGCACATGGTTTCCAGAATAGTCCAACAGAAAGCACTTTGTATGTTAAACATGTGGATGATGTACATCTAATCATTGCTCTCTATGTCGATGACATGCTGCTCACAGGACCAAATGAGAGTCATATTGCTAATTTTAAGGCTCATTTGAATGCCTCTTTTGAGATGTCAAATTTGGGGCATTTGCATCATTATTTGGGGATATAATTTAAGCAGTGTGATGGAGGTATTGCTTTGTGTTAGAAAAAGTATATTACTCCAACGGAGACAGGTTTGAAGTTGAGTCTTCATGATGCTGGAGATCACTTTGATGTCACACTCTATCAGATAGCTGTTGGTTGCCTCATTTATGTATTCATTACGAGGCCGGACATTCAGTTTGCAGTCTCACAGGTGAATAGGTTTATGCATAGCCCAGGTCTCAGCATTGGAAGGCAGTTAAATGTATCTTTCACTACTTGAGTGGCACCATACATCTTGGGTTGTTTTATCCCAAGGGGGGATCGTTGTCGCCAGATTTACATGCTTTTTCGGACTAAGATTGGGCTGGTTGCTATGACACAAGAGTGTCCACAAGTGGTTTTTGTTTCATGCTCGTCGATAGCTCATGCATATCTTGGTTGAGGAAGAAGCAACCTAGTGTGGCCACTTCTAGTTGTGAAGCTGAGTAGAGGGCAGCTTTCACAGCTACGATTGAGTGTGTGTAACTCAGACGGCTTATGGCTGACTTGGGTGTTGGACAGGAGTCTGCCACCTCGATCTACACTGACAGTCAGAGCGCATTGGCAGTTGCAAGAAACCCAATTTTTCATGCTCGCACAAAGCACATTGAGGTGCATTATCACTATGTCAGGGAGAGACTCTCAGAGCAGGAGAGATCAGCTTGGCCTATGTGCCAACACAGGACAACCTCGCCGATCTTTTCACAAAGGTGCTTCCTCGTGAGAAGTTCGAAGCTTTTCGTAAAGCTTTGGGCTTGCTCCCCTTTGTGGACTGATCTACTTCGGACATGGCACTTCCCTATACATGAGTGCCAGCTCTCGTCACACCATCACTCCCAGGGGGGATTTGTTGCCATATATATAGGCAGTGATGTGTGTGAACACACTTAGGACTGCCGGGGCACTTTTTCCCTCTGTAGGAGGTTTTTATATGCCCATCATTCTAGGGCTAACTTATCTTTTGTACATTGACACAATCTAATACATTCTGTGTTGTGTGCATTCTTGCTTCTTCTTCTCCAAGCTTTGTGTGCTTTCTTGCAACCCTAATTCCAACAACAACTAAGCCATCAAATCAAAGACTACCCAAAACCCACCTAGAACTTTTGTATTTGGTCAGAGAAACTAGGGACTTTGCTATAAAAGGCAACTACCTTTGTCCAAAGCAACCAAGGTCCCCCACCACTAAATTAGGGAAACTAAAGAGGTCCATTCCCTACTCAATGAGCTAATTCTAAGGCACTGCTTCTAAGGAATTCATGGTTGCAAACCAAGCATAAGAAGAAAGAGGCCGAATCTATGCAGCTAAAGAGCAGGAGGGCCAAAATCAATACATTTGAGTAATTCAAACTTATGCACAACACTACCATGGTAGGAAATTCAAGCTTTTGATTGATTCTTCTAGTACTCATTCTTTCATGTTGCCAAGTTGTTTATGTAAGTTAGACCTAAATCAAAAATTGAGAAAGCCCATGCAAGTAGAGTTGGTCAATGGGAAACTTCTTTTCAATTATGCCACCATCATGAAACAGACATGATTTAGTTTTTTCTGAATGATAATTCTACTAAATGTAAATTCAAGGTCTTACCCTTAGGAATTTATGATGCAATTCTTGCCTGGACTGGCTCATTGAGAACCATGCCAATATCCATTGCCATAAAGGAACCATATTCTTCTTGGATATTTAGGGGTGCAAGGTCCAAGGGATAAGAACCTCAAAGTCTCTAACATTACAAATAGTAAAGCCTCCAAGCTACTGAAAAGGATTAGAAAGATACATGTAATCTATATCATCAAACTAAACCTATAAACAACGAGACATATTGTAAAAGGAACCAAAATGGCTAATATGTTTTCCACGAAACTAACTAAAATTCCTCTTACTCATCGGGAAGTGGATCATGAGATAGATTTAATACCTAGATCTCTACCTATAGCCAAGTGAGCCTATAAAAATGGTAGCTTCAGAAGCCATTGAACTTAAAGATAAAGTAAGGTAGCTTCTAGAATAAGGGCTATTATGAACTAGTGTATCCCCATAGTGCACCTATACTCTTTCAAAAAAAGAAACATGGTAGGGAATATGCATCAATTATAGTGTGCTAATTTAGTTAACAATAAAAGATAATTACCCTATTTCTATAACTGATGAGCTCTTGGATTGATTGCATGGTGTCTAGAACTTTACAAAGATTGATCTGAAGTCATGATACTATTAGTAGGATGTTTTGAAAACAGCTTCAATACTTAATATGGGCATTATGAGCTCACAAAAATTATGCCATTTAGGTTGACAAATGCTCTGGCTATACCTTCAACCACCTCATGTAACAAATTTTGCAAAGATCACTTAGATAACTATTTCCTAGTGTATCCCAAGAATGCTTTTAATCATGAGATAGATGTTGAGATTCTAAGGAAGCATAAGCTCTTGGCTAAAAAGAGTAAGTGTACCCTCTATCATGTTGAATACTTGAGATTCATGGTATCCAAGGACGGAATATTTATAGACCCTTTCAAGATTCAAGCAGTCATAGATTGAACAAAACCAAATACAATGAGGGAAATTAGGGGATTCTTAGGGTTAACTAGATGGTATCAAATTTTCATACGTTGGTGTGCAAAGATAACCTCTCCATTAATTGTACTCCTAAAGAAGAATATAGTGGACCCCCATGTGTCAAAGTGTTGTTAACAAATTAAAGGTTTCCTTGGTAACCAACCATGTTCTTAAGTTACCAGATTTTGGTATGCCTTTTGAAGTGGTTAACGATGCTTGTGCATAGGAGGAGTTCTTATGCAAGACAAACATGATGTGGCATATGAATTCAGAAATCTCAAACCTCATAAAAAGGAATTATGTCATCCATGATTGGAATTACTTGTAGTATTTTTTTATGCATTGAAAGTGTAAAATGGATCTTTGCTCAAGATGATCTCAATATGCGCCAGAGAAGATGGAAGCAGACTCTTCAAGAATTTAATTTTGAAATAAAGTACATGCCAAGAAAGGATAATGTAGTTGCATATGCACTCAATAAAAAATCCTCTTTACTTGCAATATCTATAGTCTATCAATCCTCAGTAAAAAATCATCTTTACTCATTAATGCTTTACTTATGTAGGAAAGAAAAGCTTCTCACAAGATAAAGAGAGTACAAGGGTACAATTAGAGATGGATGCCTATATTTAATAATCGGGTGTATAAATCTTGACTAAAGCCCATGACAACCCAATAGTAGGACCTCCTAGTTACATAAAAACCTATATATGTCAATACCAAAAAGAGATTTGTATGGCCTATTCAAGAAAGGATGCATTACACCATGTATCTCAGTACATGGTGTGTCAAAGAGTCAAAGTTAAATGGATCAAAATGCATGGAAGGTTACACCACATTCCTCAAATGAAATAAGAATGCATAAGTTTGGATTTCTTCATTGGGTTACCTTTAGCTAATACAAGGTGAAACTCTATCTTAGTAGTAGTGGTGGATAGATTAAACAAGGTTGACCAAGATTGACCAATCTTGGCCATCTAATCCCCACAAAGATCGCACTTGATGTTGCCAATATCTTCTTTTAAAGGAAATATTTAAATGGCATCATGAGTTGTTGTTATGGCTCACCCTAACCCTCCTTGAAACACATTCAAAAAGAGCTTACCTGGTAAACCACAACTATTGTGAGGATCTTTCCAATGGATGAGCTCGTAACCCTTGAAGTCTCCAAGCTCTGCAACTCCTTGAGAAGCAATTCCACTGTGTCTCCCGCCCATGAGCATTGTCACACCGCCACGTTGTACGGGTCCTCGTCCCTCCTCTCACCTCACTTCACTCACACATACTCACTAGCATGCATTAGGGAGAGAGATTAGCAAGAGGATTAGCAAGAGCACGACTCAATTGCACCATGGGAGAGTATGTTGTATTATGAGAGAAATTCACTTATATATATGGCCATAAGTGTTCACACTCACTTATATATATGGCCATAAGTGTTCACACTCACTTAAATTATGGCCGACCGGGCACAATTCACTTATATATATGGCCATAAGTGTTCACACTCACTTAAATTGTGGCCAACCGGGCACTTTAGGCTCATAAGAGGGCTAATGCTATTACAATGACTACTCTCATAATATATCCATGAAGTACATCACTTAGGACTTCATCCAAACTTGCTACCACACGCTCTTGAAGCGGGAATCACCATAAATACTCCGTCATACCATGGCACCTGTCCAAGTTATAGCTTTGGACACTATTGCTTCATATCATGAATGTATGACTCTTTGGTGTATCTATCGTAACTCCTTGATGTAAGTTAATGGCGGTAGCTCTTGTTAATCCTAGAATTGGATTAACATTCCCTCCTTCCTATGATGACGATCGCGTCCGCGTGATCGCATTGAAGACCTTTGTGTGGGAAGAATGAACAAGCTTTGTCGATGGCTTTGATGTAAATGACGTTCAATGGTCTTTGTTCCTCCGGAAGGAATAAGAAAAGATAGTTAATGAATTCCTAACGGGGTAGGGGGTTTTGCAAATGATTGCATTTTTATATATTATGAGATTTTATTTTATTTTTGCCCACTTTGTTTTTGGCAATCATCGGCAAGGTTACATGTGATTTTTGTTAGTGGGGACACTAAGAGATGTTAATAATGGGAGAGAAGAGAGAGAAGGATCCAGAGGAACGTAGATTAAATCATCAGAATGAGATGATGATTCTCAGTTCCTCATTTGATTCATTGAAGCGACATTCATCATTTGAAGTATTTAGCTTGTGATGATGTCCCTTTGTGTGGCAGGATTCTTGTCAAATTTTATTGAGTAGGACCTGATCCTATCTTCTTCTGCCCATGTGCTTTTTATGTTTTCCCTGGAAGCAACGGCACCAAAAATGTTATGGCTCACCCTAACCCTTCTTGAAACACATCCAAAAAGAGATTACCTAGTGAATCGCAATTGTCGTGATGAGGATCTTTCCAATGGCCGAGCTCGTAACCCTTGAGGTCTCCAAGCTCTACAACTCCTTGAGAAGCAATTCCATCGCGTCTCATGAGCGTTGTCACACCGTCGCGTGTTGCACTATGGGTGCTTATCCCTCCTCTCACCTCACTTCACTCACACACACTCACTAGCATGCATTAGGAAGAGAGATTAGCAAGAGCAAGACTCAATTGCACAATGGAAGAGTATGTTATATTATGAGAGAAATTCACTTATATACATGGCCATAAGTGTTCACACTCACTTAAACTATGGCCAGCTGGGCACTTTAAGCTCATAAGAGGCCTAATGCTATTATAAGTGTTCACACTCACTTAAACTATGGCCGACTGGGCACTTTAAGCTCATAAGAGACCTAATGCTATTATAATAACTACTCTCATAATATATCCATGAAGTACGTCACTTAGGACTTCATCCTATCATCTTGCTACCACATGCTCTTGAAGCGGGAATCACCATAAATACTGCGCCGTCATACCATTACGGGTGTCCATCCAAGTTGTAGCTTTGGACACTATTGCTTCATATCATGAATGTATGACCCTTTGGTGTATCTACCATAACTCCTTGATGTAAGATAATGGCGGTAGCTCTTGTTAATCCTAGAATTGGATTAACATTCCCCCCTTCCTGTGATGAGATGATCCTGTCCACGTGATCGCATCGAAGACCCTTATGTGGGGAGAATAAACAAGTTTGTCGATGTGGCATTGATGTTGAATGATGTTCAATGGTCTTTGTTCCTCCAGAAGGAATATGAAAAGACAGTTAATGAATGAAGAGGTTAGTGGTGTATTGGGAATTCCTAACGGGGTGGGGGGTTTTCGAATGATTGCATTTTTATATTTGTGTGTGCCCCTTTTGTTTTTTCTTTTTCTTTTTTCCTTTTCTTTTCTTTTCTGGCTCACTTTGTTTTTGGCAATCATCGACAAGGTTACATGTGATTTTTGTTAGTGGGGACACTAAGAGATGTCAATAATGGGAGAGAAGAGAGAGAATGATCTGGAGGAACATAGACTTAATCATTAGAATGAGATGGTGATTCTCAGTTCCTCATTTGATTCATTGAAGCGACATTCATCATTTGAACTAATTGGCTTGTGATGATGTCCCTTTGTGTGGCAGGATTCTTGTCAAATGTTGTTGTTTGTTGAGTAGTAGAACCTGATCCTGTCTTCTTTTGCCCATGTGCTTTTTATGTTTTTATGCATATTTAAGTGCTCTTAGAAGCAAATTTTCATAAAGTACAAGAATTGAGTCATATAGACTCTTATTGAACTACTGGTCTGTGTTGAAGTAGCCACTTGTTGGTGAGGATTGAAAGAATTACGTCGACTTGTGAGGCTAATATAGAGATCTTCACTAGGGATTGAAAATCATTGAGTTGTGAAGATTGTATAGACTCTTATTGAACTACTGGTCTGTGTTGAAGTAGCCACTTGTTGGTGAGGATTGAAAGAATTACGTCGACTTGCGAGGCTAATATAGAGATCTTCACTAGGGATTGAAAATCATTGAGTTGTGAAGATTGTGGTGTCGTTTGGAGAGGTTTGTAATTTCAAGGAAAATTCCAAGCGATGGGTTGTACCATTGACCAGGCTTTTGCGCCAACCATGGCCTCCCCATCCAGAGATGTACTTGGAAGTTGTCGATGGTGAGGCTTTGGTGCAAATGTTCTCCAGTGCATGAGTACGGATATGTACTCATGGAGCACCTGCTACATTAATTTAGCCAAAAGAATAGTAAGCAATAAGCTTAACAAATATATAGTGGCTATTGTGTGATATGGCTTAATCGTCTCGATGATGAGGCTTAAATGTGAAAGTGCAGGTTCTTAAGCCGTGAGATGAAAATCCTTGATTGTAATTCTGTGAGATGGAATTCCATGAATTTGCAGATTTTGACCCCCTTTTTTTTAAGGTCATCTATGTCATGATTTGTAAGCAACAGCTTCTTGTGCGCTCATTTCTCACTTCCAGAGGGGTGACAAGAGCATTGTTATTTTGTTCTTGATGTGCTCCTAAGTCTCCATATTTGATCTTGAATTCGTTGCTAAAATGATGTTGAGGCAGTAGAAAAGATTGCTGATTGTTTGCTTGAACAGACAAGCTCTTATGTTGGTGCTGAATGCACGAGAGTGGTTGAGTGATTTGCTTGTTATTGCTTGGGGCTCCATTTTTATCGAGCTTTAGGTGAAGTTGTTGGGGTTAAACTTGGTGGTGAGGTTTTCTTCACAATGTTCGATCTTGGCACCATATGATAGAATTACCATCATTGTATCCTTGTTGTTGATGTACATGCACAGACACCCATCTTTGACGAACATTGTAATTTGGTGGGCCGATGTGCTTGGTGTTGAGGCTTTCTTCTTTGTGCAAGCATAGGGACCATTTTTATGCCCTTGGGGACCCAAGCTTTGGTATTTCTTTGGTATTACCCTTGTGCTTTGCAAGCAATGTTTTTAGTACCCACACTTGTTGCATTGGTGGAGTTCTTTGAGGAACTCGCATAGGCTTTTGTGGATGTTGTGAAGTACTTTTCTTCTTCCTTGGATTTTGAGTGCTGCATTGAGGAAGAGGTTTTGACTGTCGAGGCACCCAAATTTGATTGGCACCTTCATAGTATCCTTGAGCTACAAGTAGCTGCTTCTCCACATTTTGATACTATGAAGATATCGTGATTGTGGGAATCTTGGTGGAGTTTTCTTTTGGGGTGATGTGGAAGGTTTGGGGCCCTCCTTGACTTTGGTTGGTGCTGCTGAGAGATGTGGGTTTGAGACTCATGGGCATTGTTGATGATGATGAGGTTAGAGTCTCTTGTGGAGTGGCTGTCGATGATGAGTCCTTTGAGCATGTGGTTGTCTCCTTTGATGAGTTTTGTTAATGAAGATGCATAGGAACCATGGCCTTTCCTCTGAGTTCCCTGTTAGAGTTAGATGGTTGGGGGCTCTGGGAACTTCTTCAGGAATGGCTGCTGATTGCGAGGTTTTGGCATTGAACTTCGTAGGTGAGGATGGGGTTGAAGGAGTAGAGGCATTATCAGAGTTGGTTGTTGACGCAGATTATAGGTCATTGTGTAGAGGGGATTTTGTGGAAGAGGCTTGTATCCTTTTGCGTCCAGCATCATAGATATCCATTAAAGTTGGATCCTCTTCCTAGCAGTATGGTATTGTCAACTTTTTATCGTTGACCATCATGATGACTCTATCGCTAGCAAAGCACAGTGGTGCTTGGGCAGCAACAGTCCATTTCTGCCCCAAGATTAAATCTGCTTCCCAACACATACTCAACCACAAAAAACTTGCAAGTGAGGGGGTTAGTTTCAATATACATTGTATGTTCAAAGTACCCCAGACATGCCATGTTCAAGTCTTGTATAAAGGTAATCCTTGTAGGATGAGCCATAAGTGTTGGTTGACCTACCAAACCCCATAGCTCAAGGGTCATGAGATTGTGTTCTCGTGTTGGATAAAGTTGTGCTTGAGTTGTGGTGATTTTATTCGCAATTTCCAATCCAACCAAAATTCTAGGGATCTTTTCAGAAAGATATATTAGAAGTTCCAGCTCTGGTAAGGTTTCTTCCTCCCGTTAGCAATTGTACATTGCCGACAGGAGTGTTCAAGGTGATTGTTTGCATGGATTCATCTAATGAATACAACGATTCACTTATCCAAGGTCCACCAAAGATGACATCATACTCAAGGGAATCTAGGGTAACATGAAATGTAAATTCCATATCACCATCGATTGTTTGAGTAATGTATCTAAAGTAACCTAGCACTTCAATGTTTTGTTCATTGGTTCCTTTTGCAAGACTATTGCTTGTCGGGGTGAGTTTAGGTTGTCCCAAAATGACACCCAAGTGTCTATTGTCATGATGTCATGACTTGCTTGAGGGCTAATCCATGCATGTTTGCCGGCTGAACATTATTTCCTGTAGGGAAATCCAACCATACCATGATAGAATCTTCCAAAGGAACCATGGGTGTTTTGGTTATTGTTTCAGCTTTAAATCCTGTTTTTGTTTCATATTCCCATTCACTTTCATCTTATATTTGGGTCTTAGCTTTTTCAAGAGTACCCAATGCGTACAATGGCACACTTGGCCCTCTGACAATTCTTAATGAGTGCTGTTTGGAAACTTGCAAATCCTAACATTTCTGTTTTATGTAGTTCATTATATCCTTGTATAACTCAGGTTGAGCCATTAAAGGTGCAAGTGTTGATGTGATGGTGGCTTTATCATGAGCGAAGAGCATTCCTCTTAATGAGGTTTTGAGAGATTGTTTTAATTTTGTAAGGGAATTATCGAATTCCTCACGTGCTTTCTCAAGCCTATAGTTCGTACAGTCAATTTCAAATGACTCTTCTGTGTAGAGAGTATGTCTTCCTCTTTTGAAAGGGAAAGCGGTACTCATCTAGGCTTTGTATTTTGGTTACTATTTTAGGATTGCCATTGAGGCTCAATCACAACTGGTGACCCTATTAGACATTCAACCAAGCTAAGCATACTCTCTTGAGCTTTCTTTTTGCGTTCCGCATATGTCATGTGATCATTATTATCCATTTTTGGGGTGGTTGGGTGGATTCTAGTTTCTTGATTGGTATATGTAGTGCACTGAGCGAAGAGTAAGTACTTGTTTCATCCTCACTTAGTGATGTACTAGAACTTGTTTTATTTTTTGACTTTCTTTGGTTTGTCAGTTTTTCATTATGTTTACCCATGTGATGAGATCGAATTTTCTTTTGGGTTTTTGTATCCTGTGTCGCACTTATGGGTGTCAAGGTTTGTGTGGTGGCCTTTAAGGTGGATGCTTATGCATCATGTATAGCTTTTGGCTCTTTTGTCTTTATGCCCCCTTTTGGAATTATGTCTTCTACAGACTCCTTTTCCATGTCTTTTAATTTGACCTTGGTTTCGATAATTTTTTGTCCCTTGTTTTTCTTGGTTTTAGAAGGTTTTGCTCCTTCTTTTGGGTTTTGTTTTAAAGCATGTTCTTCTACCCTTGTTGAGGTGTTGTCTTTTACATTCTTTTTTACTGTTTATCGTGCCTTGGCTTGTAAGCGTGTACGCACATTTAAGCGTATTGTGGACAATTGCCCGTTTGGTATATTTAAGATGTTAAGAGTTGTATTTTGTGAGACAAGTTGGATTGAAGCAACTCGTCTTGGGCAATCTTGGAACATGTGATCAATGCCACATTGTTCACACATTGGTCACAAGGTGTCAGTGACTATGGGCATGGAAGTATTCCAAACTGTGCAGTCTGGAACCTTGTGAGGTCCACGACAATAAAAACACTGAAGTGTCTGATTAACTGCTTCCTGAGAGCAGTTTCTACCCTTTGGACTATTTCTGTTTGGTGCATGAGAGATGGAGGTTTTAAGTCCATTGTGGATGAAACTGGACACTTTTTAGTATCATGGTCAAAGATTTTGCAATATACGCAATATAGAAGGATAGGTGCCTTGTATGCCCGTCCAAGTTGTAGCTTTGGGCACTATTGCTTCATATCATGAATGTATTACCCTTTGGTGTATCTACCGTAACTCCTTGATGTAAGATAATGATGGTAGCTCTTGTTAATCCTAGAATTGGATTAATAGTTTTATCAAGAAGGATCATAAGTGACAAAGATACCAAGTTTAATTCTAGGTTTTGGATTGCTTTCTTTGAGGGCAGTAGGAACTTCTTTGGATCTCAGCATTGCCTATCATCCATAAACTAGCATTGGACAAACAAAAAGAGTAAACTAGGTAGTTGAGAACATTCTCTAATCTTACTATGGTCAAGAACCACGAAGGTGGATGAATTACTTACACTTGGTAGAATTTCTTACAATGTTTCTTGTCACCTGCAGCACAGAATGAGTCCCTTCTTCAAAGCTTTATGGGTAGGATTGCCTAACACCATTCACTTGGACACATCTAATAATCAGGGTCAAGGTATCTAAATAAATGTTGGATGAGATGCATCAAACCATCCGAAAGGACATCAAGGCTGCCCAAGATAGAAAAAAGCAGTATGCCGATCAAAAGAGGTCAAGTCAAGTATTTGGGAAAAGATGGCATAATATCTCTCCAAGTATGATCCAATAGAATCTCTCTATCCTTGGAGAAGTACAAGAGAAACTATGTCCAAGATATTTTGGACCATATGTGATCACAAAGAAAATAGGGGAACATGAATCATATAAATTTATACTACCCCCATTTGAAATTCCACAATCATGTTAAAGTCATCACTTAAGAAAAAGAGGAGGATTTTCTCCAAGACTATCCTCTCAGCTTTTGTGAAATGAGGATTTTCAAGTGGGGGAGGATCTAAGATCCCTCCCTTAGCCCAAAACAGATATGTAAAAATCTTCGTACTTACTAAGTAAAAAGTTAGAGAGAAATTTATTCTTAAAGACAGAAATTTAAGTTTTAAAATTTTTTTGAATGAGAAATTTTATTTGATTTTAGAAACTTGTCTATGCAAACAAAACTCAAATTGGACTTCAAAAAACAGGTAAGATTTTTACAGTACTATCCTTCTATGAATGGAACCTTAAAGTTAGCTTAATTCATGAAAATCTTCAAAAATGATCATTCAAAATCAGATTATGGTCATGCAATCTCTTAAAATTTAACGTTTAAATATTTAATAACAAAGGAGCCATAATGCAAAATTGAGACCTCGAACTTGCCTAAACAAATTGAGGTATATTAAAGCTTTTTGATATAGGAGCAAAATAAATTATGGGTGTTTGGAAGTCTTGTAAAGGAACCACCTCTGAGAAAATATAAATTTTGGATCAATTCTCGAATATTTATAGCCTTAGAACCATAGTGTAAGGCTGATAGCCTACTTTATAAAACGATGTGAACCGTTTCATCACCTTGAGGTGTCCAATGAATATCTACCCCAATAGTTGTAGAAGCACGGGAGAGGCATCTAAGACCAGCCTAAACCTCAAAAAAATTGTAAGGAAACACCACAAGAATGATATAAAACACTTAAGGTCGTCTTTACCTGTAGTTCTATAAATTTGCTCCTTCCAAAAGAAAGACTACAAAGCAAATCTCTATAAGTATGGTAGACCCAGGAGAAGTGGGAAAACTTGTGTGAATAAAGTATGGTTATAATCTCCTTGAAACAAGATAGAGTTAGATAGAAGAATCACCCATGAAACGTTAGAACTTATATAACTCATGTTTTAGCTTGGTTTAATTTTCTTCTTCTTTGTGTTGGGTTGAAAATTAGCCAACTTCCCCTCTCCTTACCTTGTGCAATTTGCTTTTTATAAGCCTCTTTTTGGTAGAGTATAATGTGTTATTGATGTTAATTCTTGTATTAGTGTTCTTTCATATATGTGAAAGCTCTCTCTCTCTCTCTTGTGAATGGAAGCTTCACAAAGCTTATCATTTTTTCATATATAATGAAAGCTCTCTCTCTCTCTCTTGTGAATGGAAGCTCTCTCTTATGAATGTACAAAGGTAGCATTATCTCTTCTTTATGTATGATTTTTCTATCTTCTAAATAAAGCCTTGTATAAGCTTCTTATATTGCCTTCTAGATTGATTATTAGTATTTTTACACAAGCTTTTGTTTGCTTGCTTTAAAAACATCTTGTCTAATCCTATTCTCAAAATTTTTCAAGCTTGTTTCCAAGTTTAATGACGCTCTTCTCTTGTTAAAGCATGATTAAATGCAAAATGCTTTAAAAACATCTTGTTGCTTCTAATTCTATTCTAGGAATTTTTCAAGCTTGTTTCCAAGTTTAATGATGCTCTTTTCTTGTTAAAGTATGATCAAATACAAATGCTAGGATAGCCTTGCTTGTTCATAGCCAAATTTCAAGCTTTGTTCAGATTCACACTTTTAATAAATCTTACTTCAAGATGATCTGAGACTAGGTTGAATTCGTAATTCAAATCAATCAAAAAATTATCACGAATCGTATTAAGTTCCAATTAATTTGGAGATATAATTTGATTTAACATCATCAATTTGGTATAATTCGTTTTTAGCCTCACATATCAAATGATAAATTCTATCATATGATAAAATTTCAGGATAGCTATTTAAATAAATTGTTTTCTAGGCTTAGTTGATGTCAAGTTGGAACTTAGTCTTTCGTTCTCTAGATCATCTGAGGTTCTTGAGGATTTTTTGGTTCTTTCTTTTCTACTTTATTTGTCTCCACTACGCTTAGTTAATGTCAGGTTGGAACTTAGGCTTTCTTCCTCTAGATCATCTACGGTCCTTGAGGATTTTTAGTTGAATTTTTCATGTAACTTATGTTTTCCTCTTGGTTTGCCATGATTGCATGTGTGTTACCAAAGGTGTGTCTTTAGCCTTCCCCTCCTGGCACTTATGATTCCTTTTAGGGATCCATATGTGAGTGGCGTCTATTATATTATGCAACTAATATAGCTTTTGGCACCTAGAATGTTTGACTTATGGGCTAGCGTTGCTTTCCAAATTGAGCCTTTACATGGCGGGAAATTTGATGATGAGTTTTTCTTGGTTCCACTCCCTTTGCCTTCTTGATTGACCTTTGTTTGGGTGTCCACGGCCCTTGTGCTCCATCACATTACCCTTGTAACCCGTAAGAGTCTTTTAGGAACCCATCACACATCTTGGTTAGTTGCTTCTAAATTTTGCAGTGTCCCATTATCCTTCCTTGTCGTGCCTCTCTTTTACTTTTATTAGGGAACCTATCTTGTTCTTCTTGTTCAAATGTGGGCTCAGAAGAAGAAAGGGACTTGCAAGGTTCACCAAAGGTAATTCCTTCTCCTTGGGCGAGACCTAAAGCAATATTGTGACCATCCTTATGTACATGTGTTATTCCCTTAATCCATTGGATATGGCACGATTAATTGCAATCCAAATGTCCCTTGCAATGTTGGGCATTAAAAAGTCTAAATCTTTTGGTAAAATTGTTTGTGTTAGTGGAGGTCATCTAGATGGTTCATTTTACATGGTAAAGCATGTGAGACAAAAACTTCATCACATGCGGTTCAATAATATGAATTATTTTTTATTATCTCGTGGCATCTTTATGCCGTCAATGCACACGCGCACGCGCACACACACACACACACACACACATGCATACACCCACTCACTTACCCACCTGGCGCAAACTTTAGTGCCTGCCTATCAAAACCCCTTACCAAGAGGTATGCCATATCCACCTCTGGTACTACCACCTCAACCAATTCTTCCAAAAACCACACTAGTACAACCATACTCAGTGACTCTACCTGTAGAGAAAAAACTCAAGAAAAAGAGATCTGTGAGTCTTATGAACAATAAGACTCATGAGCAACAAAACAGTAAGATACCTACAAGTCTTACAAACGATAAGACCATATGAGAAGAAACAGTATGATCCCTATGGGTATCTTGAACATGTCTCTCTAGTTTTCCATGACTAGATTGTAAGAAATGGGTTGGAATCATATAAGGAGATTGGGAACACACTTGTGGACTTGTATGCTAAATGTGGAAACCTAGACAAGGCATATGAAGTGTTTAACTAGCTGCCTTGTCGAGATATTCCCTCTAAAATTATAAAGATGATGTACATGGTGGCTTATATCTAAGAGGCTTGGATTGTGTGAATTAGGCTTTGAATTCCATAATGGAGTGCCCATATGCATGCGGTATAGGTTTGCATTTGGAGGTGGTTTTGTGTGTGCATCTACTAGTTTCTTATAAGCCTATATTTGACATGAAGACAAGATGTTAGTTCATACATGTGATAGAATATAGCTACAACCTTGGTAGATCAATTTCTTTGCTTGTTGTAAGGTCCTTCATGAGGAAAAGCCATTTTTTAGAAATCTCAATGGGGTCTTGAATGGCTTGTGAAGCTCTAGCACACCACCATGAGATTTATCTACATCAATACATGGGCTTGGCTCAAGGTGTGCTTAGTACTCATTGTCATGTGCTTAGTACCTTACTATCATGTGCTTGATATCCACAAATTGGGGGCCCCATTTGAAATCCCAAAGGGTTGTGGATGGGACTAGTCTTAGGGCTTGTTCACACGATATCCCATGCTTTGGAATACACCTATCCTTGTGTGAAGAGCTTTTGTAGTTGCGTTTACTCTACTAGGTTGTTTGAGTTTTGAAATTCACGATGCACATGTGAATTAAGGCCCTTTATACACAGAGAGGACTACGCAAGTTTTTGGTTTGAATACCAATCGAAAGACCCAAATTCATATATGGGCACTCAACCTATACACATACAAAAAACTATACTTCCTACCCATGTTTACAACACACATCAACAGCCTTAGCTTTGGCACAAGGTTGCTTCCATCATTATAAGTAGCCAACCCTTGCTTGTGAACTTGTTACTTGTGCACAAATATGGATAGAAAAATTTTTAAAACACCTTGTTACAACCTTTTCCCACATCTTAGTTAACTAAGCCAAACTAAGCTTTTCAACATTCACATACTCGTGAAACTACACTTTTTAAGGAAAAAGGAAAACTTAGTCACACCCTTCTAACTCCACCAAAAAAGGTGATGTTAGGAAGTCAAGTGGCACAGTTTCATAGGAGTAGCATGTTGCAAGATGTTTGGTTCTTTTTACCAAAATAGAATGCCAGCTCATCAAAGGTGAGACCGGCTTGGCCAATTAAATATTATACGAGAATACAACTTGTAAAGCCTTCCAATCATATTTATCTCCTTCATTGAGATATTGATCTTCCATTCCATCATCCATATCCTCTCCACACAGTCTTCAAATGCTTACATTGAAGATGACTCCTACCATATTTCCCTATGATGTACAAAAAACTTGTATGTCATTAATCTTAAAATGAAAACCCGTTTTATTTCTTAGAATTAAAAAAAAATACTCATACTTAGTCTATTTACTAAATAGTCTTATAGCCAAATAACTCAAGTGGTCTAGAGTCTCAAAGTCCAATTTTAGAATGGGAAAAGGAAGCACAAGCCCTTTTCTAATACATATTGTTAGCATCACATCAGCATGTCCAATTTTAGAATCAGAAAAGGAAGCACAACCACTTTGCTAATACATATTGTTAGCATCACATCAGCATGTCCAATAAAAAATGGTCTTCGATGAACAACATTAGTGTCTCCTTGAGTAGCACAACAACATAACCCATGGTGCATCTCTATCACTATATACAAGACACACTTGCCCTCCTATCTTGACTGCCTACAAACAAGTTGAAAAATATAGCTAAAATAACCTAACACAATTGTTAGCCTAAAATTGGATGCACTCCATAAGTCACAATAATGGTAAAAATAAAAATATCAACGAAATTATCAAATTTTGTGTATAAAAATAATGCCATACATGATTATGGTGTAAACATAATGTTACTACAAACGTATGAGTGGTCAAAATATGCAAAACATGATAAGGGTTATATGTATTATAAAAACCATAAAATAAAGGAATTATCTTACTTGGTGATCATCATCAATATTTAGCTTAAAATATGCTCCTTTGTTCACTTTTTCCTCTTGAAGAAAATTTGCCTACTCTTCTCTTTAGCTTAAAAACACAAAACAAAGTGGAAACTTGTTAGTCAGATTGAGTGGTAACAATAAATTGGTAAAAAAGAGACACATATATTAGATACATCTCTATAAAATATTTTTTCTTATCGAGCGTGGCCTCAAAGCATGTCCTAGTTAAAACTAACATGCACTCCACAAAATCCTACAAGTGCGATCAAAACCGCCCAAGGTATAGCACTAGTAAGGGTTGCCAAGTGCTAGTAGCTTGATAGGATCAAGAAAATACTCTTTTTCTTGTAGAATATGAACTTTATGCATATAAGGTCATGCCTTTTGGGTTATGTAATACCCTACTTTTATGTGCAAAATTAGCCCATCCCTTTTTTGACACACCTCTAAGATAAACACTTTAGTACATTTTCTCCTCTTTTGTTCTATACACTTTTGATGAAATATATGCGTCAAGTGAAGTCTATTATGTGCAATATCTTAATAAAGAGATCAAAACCTTTTATTTCTTTCTAACCAGTGATTATAGACCAACCAAAAATTTTCAAGAAAGAAACTAATAGTTAAAAATGACTCATTGATTCACACTTTGTCTAAATCCATCACCAGAGAGAAATTGTATATTTAGGAAAAAACAACTATGCCACTATATCTTACCTTAAGCAAGTATATACATGAATTCATAAATTTCCCTATTTGGCAATAGTAAGGCCTCTTCATATATTCAACGCGCCATCTTACAAATGATAGTTATGTTGTCTTCCACTATAGAAAAGTAAGATAGCCAAGTGCCTTTACAATGGTAGGAAAGGTAGAATTCATAAATTTCACTATTTGGTAAGGCCGCTTCATATATATTCAACACGCCATCTTACAAATGATAGTTCTGTTGTCTTCCACTATAGAAAAGTAAGATAGCCAAGCGCCTTTACAATGGTAGGAAAGGTGGGCAAACCATGTTGACCATGCCCTTGCATCACCCTTGGGTGGTGAAGATGTTGCCAGTTCGGAGATGCGGATCAGTCCATGAGGCTACGTGGTCGACAAGGAGCCAATCTACGACCTATGTCAGGGCATGTCTAAGACAAAGTTTAGATGGCCCTTCATGTAGGATGCTTGTTGAGGCAGCATATGGTTACTGATGTGGGCTTGTTTATTGAAGTGTAGCCACATATGGTTACTAATATGGGCTTGTTTATTGAAATGTAGCCACATATCCTATTGTTGTAATAAGTGGACTTGACCCTTTCAAGTAAGGAATTTATTGGTGGCATCCTTGCCTTTCATTTTTCAAATTTGCACCTAGACTACTGGGTATTTTAGATTTAATTGGTGTGAACATCCTCTATGGCTATGAACAACCCTTATTAAATTCTAGGTAAAAAGATAAGGCCCAAGTGATGACTATAAAAGCATATAATTTGGTGGTTCTATAATAAGATGGAGTATAATTTTAGTTGTGCAATATTTTTCTCTTGAACTTTGTCCTCTCTCTCTCTCTCTCTCTCTCTCTCTCTCTCTCTCTACACACACACACACACACTCACCATGGCTACCTTCAACCGACCATAGTCGTGTCTTTTATCCTTCATCCCTCTTTTTGCATATGCTCCATCTTCGCACCATGAATATTAACATGGTATCAGAGCCACCATGAATATTAACATGGTATCAGAGCCACCATAGCCATCTCCTCTATAGATTGTTTCCCATATGAAGCTATGTGTTTTTATCATGCTATATTGCATTTTTTTCTCTATATAAATGTATGCATTTTTTTTTTAAATCTATACGCTTCCCCATGTACCACTCCATGAGGCACATGCTATCCACATTGGCCTTACCCATCTCTCATTAATCTTGCAAATCTATGGTTGAGCACACAACTATCAACAGTAGACTTTTAACCATAAATGTAAGATACATAAGGTCTACATGTAGCCCATAATATTGCTAAAGCAAAACACATCATTTAGCAACCTATAGTAGAAGGAAACACATGTCATAATTGCTATCCAGCAGGGTTATACAATTGACAGCTAGCATTCAACCACATTAACACAAGGAAGAAGAGGTCCATGAGATGCAAGAAAAAGCATACGTCATAAGTGCTATATCCAGCAGGTGATACATTTGATAGCTAGCATTCAAAGCCACATCCACACAAGGAAAAAGAGGTCCATGAGCTATTCCAACGATGCCCTAGAGCAAAACGCAAGCACCATAGCTTGTAGAGTAGAAAATATAGCACATCTAGGGGTCAAATCAACAAAAACATAGCCCATCTTCAGTGGAATAGGGCAGCCTGCTTGGGCAGTAAAACACTCAGTAAAACGGGGTCATCATAGCAAAATGTTTATGTAAAAACGCACATCTTCTTAGCATGAATGAGAAAAAAGAAAGGCTCAGGAGGGATACCACACCCGGAGAAGGACACTCGATCGCCTTACAAATTAACCATCCACACCATCTTCTATATGCATCTTCATCGTCAGTATATCAATCAGATTTGCAATATCTGAAGTCACTCCCTCTATTCATTTATAGCAATAGACATCATGTAAAAGAGGACGAAGGGCTTTTTGAAATATGAAGAAAATCATCAAATTCAAACCTCTTACATCAAATTGGAGCTTTTGGAGTGCCATGGAAGGTCCAAGCATCTATATTATGGCACCATTTCCTTCTACACAATAAAGTTTGCATCAGCACTTGCATGGAAACATCGCTAATAGAGACTATTGTTCACCAACGTATAAGGGAAATTTTTTAAACTTCTAAAATAGTCATGGGTTCTCTACCCAAGAAGTCCCCCAAAATCTAAGTATTTTGATTCATGGTCCGAGAAGTCACTCAAAATCTAAATATTTTGAGTCATGGGTTCTCTGCCCACCAGGGAGTCCCCCCAAAATCTAAATATTTTGTGTTTCTTTTTGTAATGCTCCATCCTTCCCTCTTTACTCAAATTAGATTAAGGTAGTGGAGATTGTGTATGTTGATGTAAGCTATCTTTGTTTCCCATGCAAGAATTTACCTATGATTCCTTTGCGCGCTGAGCTATGCTACATGAGCCTCTGAGCCATGCCTTTATGCCTCATGTTCATTAGTCTCTAAGTCAGTAGGGGGAACATGTCTTGTTTCTTTGCTAATGTTGGATTATAGAGACTATTGAAGGTTTTTGAGGCATCACCTCCATCACTCTGAAGATAGGTATTGGGTATTTTGGAGTTAGTTAGTGTGAACAACCTATATGGTTGTGAACACCTCTTATTAAAGTCTTGGTCAAAAGATAAGACTTGATGTCTATAAAGTACATACTTAGGTGATTCTATCTCAGAACATCATTTGAGTTGTGCAATCTTTCTCTCTTGAGCTTTGTCATCTCTCTCTCTCTCTCTCTCTCTCTCTCTCTCTCTCTCTACACATACTCACCATGGCTATCCCCCATAGTCATGGCTTGATCCTTTATCCCTCTCTATGCACATGGTCCATCCTGACACCATGAGTATTAATATACAATACCTGTGATTATTGATTATCATGTACATAAGGGGGTTCCGAGACTCTTGGGGTGTGGCAATGTACCTTGCCCACATCTCATGATTTTTAAAGAGAGTGATTGTGAGTGATTTTGATTATGAGTGCTTGTGATTGTGAGTGATTGTAATTATGAGTGATTGTGAGTGATTGTGATTGTGGCAATGTGCTTTACCCACATGTCATGGGGTGCTAGTGATTGTGAGTGCCTATTCATTCCAGATGTGTCTATGAACTTCTAATCGCTTAGTGAATATTATAGGTTTTGTAAGTTGTGTGATGGTGTGCCTGTGTGTGTGATCCTTCTTTTCGTGAGATAATTCCTTTAACTCGTGTCTCCACAACACCTCTTCCTTCTTCTTTGTGATGTTTTCTTCAATGTGTAGCTTCTTTAATGTTTACACCATCTTGTGTTTACTTTCTTATGTCTGCTTTCTTTGACTCTTGTTCTTACTTTTATTAAGAGAAGATTGAGAAACTCATACATGAAGAGGTTATTGTTGAAGGGGTTTGTCACCAGCAAAAGGATGGCTTTCTTTTAGCATCTTTCCTTCTTAAATTTTCAAGCAGTCAAGTATGGCCACTAGCTCGTCAAATGATTTGTTTGTTATTCTTTCCAAAGAGGATAAATTAGATGGGTCAAATTACTCGTTATGGAGTTTCAAATTTAGAAATGTCCTTATTACAAAGGGCTTATGAGGTCATGTCAGTGTGGATGGTGACAACCCCCGCCCTGGCACAATTGCTTCTACTCCTCCTCATAGGAGCCACGGCCAACAGATCCAGCATCAAGTTCCTCAAATAACCATTAACCAAAGAAGATGAGATTCACATAATGCTCAACTTTGGCATTGACCTTACCAATTAAAAGGTCTATCGTTCCCATGTTCGCTCTTGTAAAACATCCATGCTTGCATGAAACACTCTAGAAATTATGTATCGGGCTAAAAATGATGTGAAGATTCCCTTTCTCAAAAGCCATCTTGATAATGAAAATTTGTTTTTTTAAAAAGGGACCTAGGAATTAATATTTAACAAAATTACAAGACTTGAGAGAGCAACTTATCAATATTGATGAAGTCATTCCTAAAAAGGACATGATTAACATCTCGTTGTCTTAATCTTATTTGGGTTTCAATACTTCCCTTCGTCTTTCTTTAAGAGTCAATGCAGCACCTCTTATCAATCAAGAGCTTGTTAGCTTAGTTCTAGCTTACTGTCGCACGAGAAACAGTCCAGAAAGAATGTTTCTAAAAGTTGTATAATCAAGCGCTAACAAGCCAAGGATAAGGGTAAGAAATTTTAGCAAAGACCAATTCCAACACAACTTATAAGGGAACATGTGATTCTAAACAACTAAAGAAGGTGACTTATGGCAATATTTCAAGAAGCCTCGCCATGCAATTAAAAATTACTTCAAACTTAAAAATAAGAAAAATAAGAAAAAGAAATCCAACAAGGATTCCATCAGTTTTTCTTCTGTGACAATCAGTTCAAAGAAACAACTCTACTAATGTTATTATCCATCAAGACTTCTCACTAATGGCTATTTGGAATAATCTTGAATATGAAGCAAGTCTCAATCGTCTCTGATCGGTTGGTTTCTTGACAGTGGTGCTTCTGAGCATATAACTTCTCAAAGAAGTTTGGTCAAACATATGGAGAATGGGGTGATGGGTCACACTGTTACATGTGCCAACAATGCCTCTTACCATGTCAACGGTATTGGTGAGATAATTCTCACTACTCCAAGTGGTGAGAATCTTTATCTTCAAAATGTGCTTTTTGTTCTAGAAATTTAAAAGAATCTGCTTTCTATGCCCACTCTAGCAAGGAGGGATCGTAATGTTAAATTTGCATATGACAAACGCATGACAGAGAACAGGATAAACAAATTGTGCTTACCAGATCTTTAACCACCAATGGTTTGTACAAATTGGACATGTATGATAAGTGTCATGTTGCTTGTCTAGCAAACACTTCTAATGCAATGAACGATGCCCAATTATGGCATATTAGGTTTGGCTACACTTCTATTAGTAGTTTGATACTTGTAATAGAAACATGGGATGTTAGCAGATCTTCCTTAAATTGATCCACCATCAAGATATGTTTTGTACAAAGGAGAGAAAAGATTGCAATTGTTGGGTATTTTCATAATGCTTATTGGGCATCAATTGTGATCATATTTTGTGGATTGAGTTTCAATAGAAATTACCCAAAAGTCATGCCGAAATTTCTAACAAGTGAATATGGACCAATGTCATGAGAACCTTCTGATAACCATCATAATACGAGTCAATTACTAAAATGATTACTATGCATTTATATTTTTAAAATACAAGGAAGCGTACTAATATAACATGCCATCACTTTTCACTATGGTAATGGTTAGATCCAATCCCTCCACCCCTTTTTTATGAGACAAGGATGCTACCCCAAAATAAACCCCAAGAGGAATCTTGCTGAGGCAACGCAAAGGGCCCTTCCAAGATGAAGATGTGAGGGGCCATCATCACTTGGATTCTTTTTTCTCCGAATTTGAAATGTGCTCAAACAAAAGATGTGAGAGACCATCGCCAATGGGTTCTTTTTTTTGTCCGTCACAAAGAGAGAATGCAATCATCCAACTAGACCTAATGGTATGAAATAGGTACGTCAAAAAATTACGTTTTCGAAAGAGTTTTAGGCAACCATTAATAACTAATATAAAATATCAGTGAAACTAATTATGTGTGAGACCCTTCAAGGCCTCTTACAACTACTCATACAATAAGGGTTTCTGCCAATATGTCATGTATAGTGTTGATATGATGTACCTTCCATCTTGCTTTCCAATGTTTTCCATTACAACCGTGTGATCATTGTAGCATTCGGTGTCCCATTTTTTTCACTCTATTTTTCATAGGAGACGAGAAAAAATCACTTGCTTTCCCTTTAAAAAATCATAAGAGACGAGAAAAAATCACTTGCTTTCCCTAAACACTTTGAAGCACAAACGTTTATAGTGGTTATAGTGGTGACATGTACTTGATTCAAATGTTGCCAACTTGAAGATCTATCTTACATCGATTCCCTTCTCCAGAAGGACAAAATCCTTTAATGTTTGCCACCCGTTCATGTGGTGGATGCACAAAACATTTGTCAAAAGAGAGACGAATGGTAAGCAAGAGTGTCAAATGATTTGATTGAAGCATGTTAGGGTTATCAGGGTTGCGTCCTCTTTCCCTCTACAATTTTAAGTTGCTTGTGTCTTCCCCTCTCCCCCCCCCCCCCCTCCCCAAAAAAAATTTTGACATGGCATTAGAGCTTTTCTAGCACTCTTGACAGAAACGTGCAGCACTAGTTCCAAGATCTCCCAACTCCACTTTGCTTGCCATCTACACCACAAAAATACCAAGCGCAAGAGACAACAATTGACGACACAAACACCTGTTTTCCAGAGAGTTAGGCGACACCATGGCAAAAGGGCTCTGATTGACAACCTTGAATTCCCAACAGAAAGCCATTCCAGCTATCATCTCATCATCAACCGGTAATGACAAAAGGCAGCTCCCCAAGAGTTCAAGTAGTAGTCAAGATCCAAAACCAACCATGGCTCTCGCAAGATGGGTACCCAAGTTCCTTCAAAGAGCACGCTTCGGATGATGTTTAAGTCCCCCGAAAAGGCAACCAGCACAAATATCCTGCAACACCAGGGTTAAGCCTGACCCTAATGTTCTTTTCTTTCATCTCCAATAGCCTAAATTCCTCATTGGAGAGGAAGATAATTCTACAAACACATAAATTATAGCGGCTCAACATTCTTGCAAACGCCCCCTGTGTCATCACCACCTCTTTTAAAAGACTGGACTCCAGCTGCTGCTACAGAAAACCTTTTTGTCCCTTTCGAGTCATAATCCTCATGCTTCAGGAAAGAAAGAAGATCAATCGTACCATTGCATCCCCGTCTTGTAAGAGTCAGGAGCACATCTTTGACTCCAATTTCGAATCATTTCTAAAATTTATGGAGCAACGCACAGAAAGAAATTGCAATTTTACAAAAGCAAACACAGCCCTGTGCCACTGACTGCTACCTTGGGGCTGACTCTGCAACCTGGGAACTGGATGCCACAGCTGGCAAAGCACTTTTGATTGTTCCATTGTCAGACGGCGGACCTGCTCCCCATCTTCCTTCTACTTCCAATGGCTCAACAACTTGCACCCCTCCATCACTTAATCCAAGAGCAAATTGATTTGGCTCCGAAGGATGTGCCGCAATCACCAGAGGGTAGACAGAACTGCAGCAAATAAATCCCATGGTAAACTGCGAACAAAATCTCTCTCTCTCTCTCTCTCTGGGGTATGATTAAGAGTTCCTCTCTTTCACCTGCTCGCCCCAGGGCTTAAGTAAACTGAAGGTGCCAATCTACAGCGTGGTTGCAGGCATTCAGCATCAAAAACTCCAACAGCACCATCGCAAAAACTTGCATATATTAGTTGGCTGTCACAAGAATAGGTAGCATTGGAGATCGGTGCAGACAGAGTGTCACGAGGAGCCCACTGCAAGGCAGCCAAAACGACACTGCTTAGCTTTGAATTGTAATATCAATAGATTAAAAGAAGAGATTTAGAGCCTGCTTAATCAATTGGAACTAAGCTTCACATAAAGCAACCAAGAAAGCAAACCTGCCGAATGCGGTCAAACTTAGCAGCATCATAGATAGCAAGCTGGCTCTCATGCACCACCAGCAATCTAACTTGATCATTGTGAAACTGTACTCTGGTATCTCCCATGGTAGGCTGTGACCTTCCAGCCTGAGGCTGAAGAAACTTGGCTTTACGTTTCTCCCATCCGTCCGTGGTCCATAAGCATACCTGTCCAGTAAATGAAACCAGAACATCCTCTGTATGTATATGTACAAGGTAAGGTGCACATAAATTACAAAAAAAAGGGGAGATTGTTACATGTCATCAAGCATACCTGTGCATCAGCACCTGATGAAACAAGCACATTCAGTGTGTTTGAAAAAGCAAGGCCAGATATTCTTTTTTGATGACCTTTCAGCTTACTTTTCACCTGAAATACAACAGCATCCACTATATACTGTAATGCTCCAGCTCCACATTTCGAAAGTTTAATAGACTGTTTACTCAATGACATAGTGCCTGACCTCATCCACTCTAACATTGTATATATGTATGGTCGAATCTTCCATCCCAATTGCAATGATATTGTTGTCTTGAGGATGGAAAGCCAAGAAGGTTGCAGCAGGCGGGGGTGACATAAACGTTGTCATAACCTGCATTGAAATCTCAATGCAACATAGTAAGGCAGCCTTGCACTGTCATGTTCAAGAAGCTTCACTGTATCAATAAAAGGCAAGGACTGGGAACAGTGTTCAGAGAGACAAACCTTAAAAGTCATCATATTAAATAAGGACACCTTCCCCCCTGAAGCTGACATCACATAAGAATCGTTCTTCGAAAGTGCTATACAAGGGACAGACTCTTCGGGATTTGTATCACTAATGTCATTGGTCATAAGAATGCCACTGGCAGGCTGCCACAACTGTGGAGGAATGGTTGCTGTTGCCTGCAAATCCATCAATAAGTTATCTTTTGTGAACAATTATACTTGAAAATTTGAAAAGTTCATAAGACCAATTGATACATGCCTTGCCAGAAACATTACGGTCATTCCTCTGCCATTTCCAAAGCTTGTGGACAGCATTAGAGGCTAGTGCCAACAAGGCAACCCCTGCATTTGTGTAGATCAACCTTAATACCTGTTACAAGAAAGCAAATTAGAATAACCTGAGGCCTTGATACATGCATCAAAGGTTAAAAAGAAGAGCTATTTGCACACAACTTGCCTTGCTGGTCGGAAGATTGTCAGGGAGCTTCATCGTCCGACATTGTACAGGTTCTGTAATCTCTGTAAGTTTCCAAACTTTACCCTTATCAGCTGAATCCTCGATTTTTGGTTTCACATCTACTAGCCGGTTGCCATCAATGGAATTCTGTTGGCCCACATTGCAACGATTAGTCCCCCCTAGAATCATCTATGCAAAGTATTTCTTTAAAACCAAGCTTACAAAAGCCTTACCATTCCCACTAATGAAGCAGCAGTTGAAACTCTCTCAATAACCCCTGAAGGTGCTGCACTTACTGCCGCCATTGCATTCACACCAAGAGGCTGCCCAAAAAAAAATCATTGCTGAACCGAAGGATCTGATATTGCTGAATACTTTACGTCATTTACATCAGAAAAGGTAAACTTACCTTAGAAGCAGCCGGTTCCACTGAAGCCCGCGTAGATTCGAACATGCGATTCTCTGGACGGTTCTCAAGGACACGAAGCAGTCTAAGCCCATCAGCATTTGCAAGGATCTTTATGCCATTTTCGTTTGTAGTTACAGCCAGGAGAGAGCCATCCTTGTTGAATCGAAGGCGGGGACTTGCCTGTGGATAATCATGAAGGCACCTGACCTCAGAAAAGAGCACAGCATACACACGAGGCACATGTCACAATCAATGGCACATTACTCACTGGAAGTCCACCCTCTGCATCGATTGCTGTAAGAAGGTTTGTGTTATCCATGTCCCAAAACTTGATTTGGAACTCATCACCAGCAGCAAGAAAACGGTTCCTTGTTGTATCAAATTGTACAACACCTAGAGAACGCTTCCAAAAGCCAGAGTAAGTCCGCTTGATTGCCCCTTCACTCTCATTCCATTCCACAAGGAATGATTCCCCGTCTTTACTTGTCCCACAGGAGAACAGCCTAAGGCACAGGGAATACATCAATAACCGAAATGATTCTACTAACCACCTTTAGGAAGCAACTACAATATCAAAGCAGGAATGGCACAGAACTACAGGACACCATCAGATAACAGGCCATCCTACCTCCACCTGATGTCAGATAACAACAATCTGATAAATATACCTGGTTCCATCGGCACTGTAAGCCATCGTTGTGCACCATTGACCTGGAGCATCATAATCCACTCTGGATCCCAGAAGGTCATACAACCAGGCCTTGATCTTTCCATCAATAGCTGTGGAAAATATGAACTACATACAAGCCCAAAAAAATCAAAACAGTGAAAATGTCTGGAGCAAGTTATGAAGTCTAGAGCACCCAGTAACGTGAGTAACTACCTGAATGTTTTCTTTCTGATGGGGACATACTGAATAAACTGAAGCTTCATGACCTTCGAATGTGTACTGTTTTCGCCCATTGACTGCATCCCAAACCTGTGAAAACACAACGACCAATTTCCCAAAACATTTTTCATAGAGTATGTGCAGAATCGAGGGTTCACAACCCAGTAATTACTGAGAGAGACGTAGCAGACCGCATATTCTACATGATCCATAAATGCAGAGCATGGGACTTGAACAAGGAATCTTGTAAATAGGAGCTTGATGCCACAAATATCTCACACATGAGAGAGAGAGAGAGAGAGAGAAGACCCAAAGGGTCTATAAGACTGAAAATGAGTACGTATGATCCATGAATAAATGCATGTCAGAAACATGAAAACAGAAGCATCTAGGAAATAAAACGGGCCCACATACTACGTGAGCCCATGTAAACAAAAAAAAAAAAGAGTCAAAGCTCATCCTCCCCTTGAATGGTGTATAGTGTACCAATGTCCACCTCCTATGGCGGTACATCTCTATGGCATCTGAGGATGTCCTCGATCTGCAGCTAGTGGTTGGAGAGTCTAGGTCTCTGAGGGGAGGACATTGGGCTCTCTGGAGAGATTGTGCCCCCTCGAGTGACTCCTAGGATACGTGGTGCCAGAAGGTCGCGGGCTTGGTTGGACATAAGTGCTCTCCTTTGAAAGGACTGGGAGGTGGTCATCATGATCATCTCCTGTGATGGAAGCCAATCTTGTCCCCCTCAGTGCTGCCTCATCAAAATTTCCGAATGATGGGGAAGCTCTATCAAGTACAAGCCAGACATCTCTGATCTCTTTAGTGCATCACCCATGAGAGGGGAGCAAAACCATCTCGTTAAAGGCAATGAAATCTCCTGCATATCTCATAGTAGATTGGGCATACGCATATGTAATGCTCCTCTAACTCAATCTCCCCAGTCCTGCATGACATACATACCCGGGCCTCTCGTGGGATGCCCTCAGCTCTCCCAGACTCAATCCTGAGACGGTGGGATGATACCCTCCACTGACCAATGGCATTCCTCATCACATGCAATACGTGTCTCTGGAGATACTCTAGTGCCTCTGGAGATACCCCCTCCTGCTAGCTCCCCTGCCCTGCCCCAGCCCCCCCCCCTCCCCCTCGCCCTGTTTTCAGGCTGCGCCCCCCCTTTTTCTCTCTCTCCTCTCCCACCTTCCGGGCCCCCCTCCCATATCTCTCCCTTCCCTCCTCCATAGCTTCTCCTCCGATTTTTTCGCCCCCTCTTGTCTTCTTCAGGCAGCTCTCTCTATTCTTGGGGATCTCTCCACTCGGCAAGTCTCGGCATTTTCTGGTCTTCACCCTCAAGAGGACTCCATGGCAGCCGCTCCGTCAACCCCGACCGAGGCCGCCGTTACTTGCTTATCCTTCTCTGAAGCGGACCTTCAGCTCCTTGCTACGACTGTTGCATGATTAGAGGCCTCCACTCTAGTATGCAAGATTGTCGGTAGTCGCCCAACGCGCCGAGAACTCAAAGATCTTTTGCAGACGAGCCTCATCGGTGGGCCCGCAAATATCAGACATTCATCCTCTAGGGCATGGCTACTATCGGGTTGAGTTCGACTCGCTAGCAGCGTCAAATCAAGTCATGCAGTTCATGGTCACAAGAAACGTTTCGAGGTTTTTGGGGTTTTGTTTCAAAAGGTTTTGTACCTTGGCTAAGAAACCGCGAAGTTTCGAGAAAACAAAATTTCATAAAGTATAAATACCTAAAGAACTTATAGTAGCCATCCAAAAACAAAGTGTAATGATGAAAAAATGGTGTCTTCTCACACATCTCGGGGAACCATCCTTATTTTGGTGAGGCATTATGGCAATTTTGCGTGATTAGATGCCACAAATGGTTTAATCAAGGACTCTTAAGCAATTGAAGTAGAGAATGTAGAAATTGGGAAGATTTAAGACATTGAAGGATGGTGTATGAAGAAAAAGGGGAAAGAAGAGAGGAGAATAAGAGAAAAGGAGAGAAGAAGAGAAGGAAGATGAAGAGGAGAGAAGAAGAGAATGAAGGAAGGAGGAGTAGAGGTGAAAGAAGTCGTAGAAGATGGAAAAAAGGAGAAGGGAGGTAGGAGAAGAAGAGGGAAGGAAGGTGACGAGGAGGATATGGAAGAAAAACATAAGTAAAAAATCTTAGAAAAATCTAAGAAAAAAAAAACTAAACCCGATCCAATATCAAAATTCAGTTCACAAAAGTAATTCCTTCCAGTTTATTCATATCTTCCTGGACGTACGCAGGGCGAAACTACCGTACTGGAGAGGTTTCAAGGTTTTTAAAAACCGTTTCGACGTTTTGAGGTTTCGAAAGCTAGAAACAAGTTTTTTTGTTACTATGATACAGTTGAGCCACGTTGCACTGCATACAGCCCAAGCCTTCTTTGCACGGTGGCAACACGGCTTCGACCCCGTGTTCGACCCACTAACCGGCGTGTCGGGCTTCCTAGTGAGACAGTCTGCTTCCCAAGCCTTCGGAAGGAATACCTTCCTCTTCTCCCAAAGATCGATGGAGCCATTGGGAGAGTGATGGAATCCCCCCCCCAAACTGCTGCCTCGTCTCTCGCACGAGCGAGAGACGAGGCCATCCCTTCGCATTTGTATTGCCTCGCCGGAGATAGTGCCTCACGTCATATCTATCCCATGCCTTCAAGGCGACCCCATTATTCAGCGAGTGCAGTACTCAAGCCTCCCATGCCTTGCCCTTGACACCGGTCCAGGAGACCGCCTTCGATGGGTCCCCCCGGTCCCCGTTCAGATCCTCGCCAAGGGGTAGAGAGAGAGAGAGGCTCTTAGATAGCAAAGCACCAAGATCCAACCGTCAATGACCCTACAGCCAGAGAGTGGCGTACGGTTGGCCCGTGCCCAAGTTGTCGGCCGACTACCAGAGTTGAGCCCCGCCACCACACGCGTCAAGCTAGCAAAGTATACGGGGATTCGTCAGAGAACCGTTTCGAGCATTTATCACAGCACCCACCCGTCTACAATGGGCCCCCTCCAGTCACTGAGAGGGCCCCTCCGGTTTGGAGGCTACTTCCTAGCCGAGGTTCCTCCTCCGGCTCTCAATTTCCAGTGAGGCCAACTGACCCCACTGAACCCCCGATGGATCACTCCCTTCTGCTTTCTCTCCGCCTCCCCCTCCCCCCCCTTTCTCCTCCTCCTCCTCCTCCTTCCCCATCCTCGCCTCTGACTTCCCACATCAGTGCTCTCTCCCCCGTCCTCTTCCTCGAGCCTACACTCCCTCTTGCCTCCGCCTCTCGCCCTCCAACAGCACTCGTCCCGGACGGAGCAGAGGCAGCTGGCGAGCTCCGTTTTTCCCGCTTAATCCATAGATTCTTGAAGCCGGAAGAGATAACCAGGTGAGGGCTCTCCCACCATAGTCCCAAAGTGGGTCCCCCAGGATCTTGGGGTTGCGTGTGGATTACAATTTCTTCCTATGTCTTCCAGTAGAAGGGACAGATCTTTTTGAGGAGATAGTAGCACCCATTCGGATATGTGTGGTGTTTCATCACTCTAGACCTCCTACGCCAAAGTGGCGCAATGATCTTCTCTTTTCCCTTGACTGCAGCCTCGAAGACGGAGTGGCACTCGGAGTCGGTGGCCGCCGCCATCCAAGGGCAAGCAATTGAGGTTTCACACGATCTTCACAATCTTCGCATCACCGATGTGCTCACCCACCTTTGGCCCTTGGCTAGGATATGGAAGCTTGGAGGATCATGCCATAGGGACGAGGACGGGGAGGTGGTGGCCTCCAGCTTGGAGGTGCTGCTCTTTGTGTTCCTGCATATCTCAATCGCAGTACCTCTCCCCCCTTCTTATAGATACCTCCATTGTGATCGATGGAGTTCGAAGTATGGCTACTCTCACGCTCGGACAGAGTGGCAACACATGGAGGAGAGGGTCCACGCCCACTTGGCGTGCCTTCGCCCCAGGACTGATTGTGATTATTCCCCATCTAAACCCACGCCCAAGACTCTTCAAGTCAAGTGCAGTTCCGATAGTTCCGCTTCCCACAGAGATTGACATGCGGATAGCCTCATGGAACATTCAGGGTTTAGGGGGACCTCAATGCTTTCAGATGCGAGGCAGCCTCAAAGGTGAGCTTCACAAAGCTGTAGTTGGGAGACCCATCGACATTCTTTTCCTCCAAGAGCACCACCTCTCAAGGGGGCATACCTGCAGCTGCGAGAAGATCTTACTAGGAAAGAGCCACACTTTTTGGTCTCCCTCCTTTGGCCCCTCGGGGGGACGTATGGAGGAGTTTGTATTTCTGTCATCACTGAGAAGCTCTTACCGGCACTCACAAGCTCACATGTCAGTCTTTGAGCAAGCACATTGGGTTACCGTTCTGATTGGAGTGGGATTACGTGGGCTTTCTCAATGTCTATGCCCCGAACGCCGCAGCAAGTAGAGCCATTTTTTGGAGCACAGTTCGTCATGCCCTTCCTCGAACTAACTTTTGGTGCATGGGTGGAGACTTTAACATGATTGAGGTAGTAGAGAACAGACTCGGAGGACACAGCCACAATCTCAGGCACAAAGTACTCTGCATGGGAGGAGTTGATCCTGGCACAAGGGGACAAGATCCTTAGCATCTTCCAAAGTTTGGGTGCAGCCCCAGAAGCCTATGCTTCTCGTGGTTTGATAGGATGAGCACCAGCCCCAATCTCTCTCGACTTGACAGGTTCTATGTGGATGAGTGGGCTTGTGGCCGTGGAGGCATGATCGGCGTCTTGGTGGCCACTACTTTTTGGATCACGCTCACGTTATTCTAAGATAAGAGAACCCCCCCCCCCCCCCCCCCCCCGACTGTGGCTTGCTTGCACCCCTAGCTCTCGCCTCCCCTGTTCTTCGCTCCCTCTCTATTCTTTGCCCCCTCTCCTTCCTTGCAGTTGCGCCAAAACCACCCCCCCCCCTCCATCATTGCGCCTTCCCCACCCCCTCCTCTCTACCTATGCGTGCTCCCCCCTCCCTCTTGCTCCAGTTTCATCTGCCTCTCTCCCCTTTCCCTCTCTCCGCCCCTTCCTCCCCTCCCCGCCTTTCCTTTCCGTACGTGCCCCACCTCTCCCCTCCCCCCCCCCCGCCCCGCACGCCCCTCCTATCAGGTTGAGTTCGACTCGCCCATGACATCAAATCAAGTCATGCAGCTGAGCCCCGTTGCACTGCGTATGGCCCAAGCCTTCTTTGCACGATGGCAGCATGGTCTCGACCCTGCATCTGACCCTCTGGCTTGCGTCTCGGGCTTCCCAATGACAGTCTACTTCCCATGCCTTAGAAAGTAATACCTTCCTCTTCTCTCGACGATTGGTGGTGCCATCAAGATAGTGATGGAATTGTCAAAATGCACAATGGAAAAATGGGAGAAATGCTATGGAGAACAAAACGCAGAAGTGTAGAGAGACACACAGAGAGAGAGAGAGAGAAGCTGTATAAACTCTACTATATACACAAAGACTCGATACAAAAATAGGTGTGGGAGGAAGAGTGGTATTTATACCACCCTCCAATGCTGGTCGGCCAGGTCAAAACAGCCAACAGTCAGTCCTAGGTTGTCCACGACTGAGAAAAATGCAGTCGGCCAGCATATCATCAGTCGGCCATGACACAAACACCAGCCGGCCAGCACATGATCACTTGGCCAGCACAAAGCTGTCCCACGACCAGAAAAAATAGAGAAAGAAAAAATGGGAAAAAATGAAAAGAACTCCTGGGCAGGCACACCCACAACAAAGGCCCTCACTGAGCAATATGTACAGACAGGAGATGACTGCTAACACCCCCTCTCAACTCCTCGATGTGAAACCAACCCCAGTGAGCTAGAGACTGGAGTGCTCCCGAAGTATAGCCTGAAGTAGAGACATCGTGAAGAAGTCCGCCACATTGTCCTCCATCGAACAAAACTCTAGCAAGATGTCATCATAATAAAACTTCTCACAAACAAAGGGACTCTGGATGACCGTGGGTTACGCCAATGGAAACCCAATCTCGCCAAGTAACCTTTGCAACCTCACCACCTCGCAAGCAGCATCACAAGCAACCCGTTACTCTGCCTCTGTAGAAGACAAGGCAAAAGTTGACTGCCTCTTGCTGCTCCATAAAATAGCTCCTGAGCCAAGGGTAAAAACGTTGCCTGATGTATATCTCCTCGTGTCTAGATCTCCTCCCCAATCTGAGTCACTCCAACCTTGGAGTCCGACTCCATCCGTCGTTCCCCCTCTAGTGTCATAGAAGAGTCCAAGATCCTTCGTACCCTACAGTTACCGCAAGATCCACAATCTTGCGTCCCAATGAGTCTTCAAAGGCGTCTGCATGAATGAGCTCCACAGCCCCACTGGAAAGCTCAAGTCCAATCTGGTGTTCAACAACCAAATCAAATTTCAATGAACCAAACCGCTTCCAATACAAGGAGGCATCAACTTGCTCACAAGGATCATCAACTGTAACTTTGGTATGCCAAGTCCTGGAACCTAATGAAGACCATACAAGGCCTTCTGAAACCTGTAAACCACCCCCTCTGAACCCGGAACCTCAAAGCCTAGAGGTTGCTCAACAAACACCTCCTCCTGCAAGTCATCATCTGGCTTTCCTACAAGTCCCCTTGGAAAGAACTTCCTCAATTGCAATAGGCTCTTTGTTCCGAATGATACGAGACATCAAAGCATAGTTCACCTGTAAATGTTCCTCTGACTGACAAACGCAAGAACTGGAATGTCCATGCCTACTACTGCCAACATCTGGCAAGCCATCTGGTTCTGGAAAATGCCGAAGCGTATCCACATTCAAGTGGTCATGACGAAACTGCCACAAATCACCTAACTGAGAACTTGTAAGAGAGAGTGCTAAGAGTTTGCAAATCCCATTCTTCACTCCGCCTTCCCATACAACCTAGCCTGTTGCTTTGTTCCGAAGAGCAACAAAATGCTTATCAAACTCCACCTGTACGCCAGTCTTGCAAACCTCATGCACTGTCAACAGATGAAAACCAAGGGATGGGACAATAAGAACATGAGAGAAATGCTTCCTCCCTTGGCCATCAGGAATAATCTCCATCCTCCCTCACTGTGAATCGGGATAGTGGAATTGTCGCCAATGAAAATGCGACCTGACTGCCATTTAAGATCCTGTAATAACTCTCGAGAAGGAGTTATGTGCCTGGAAGCACCATTATCGAGAATCCGCTCCCAAGTATCCCTGGCAGTGAAACCAACTGCCTCCCTACTCGAAGAAGATGAAGCATCTGTGTCCATAATCTCCAAGTGCACAAAAGCTGGAGTCTTGGCAGCTGCAACTGAAGAATCAGCACTATTCTTGGTACTCCGCTTAGAACATTTCCTCCAATAGTGGCCTTTCTCGCCACAATTGTTATAGGTCCACTCGACCTTCATAGCATACGCTCTGAATCGGGCTTCTTCTCAAAAGACTTCTCTGATGAAGACTTCCCTTCGCTCTTATCGTTGTTGTTGTTACGGCCTTTCGATTGCTAGCCAGTTAAGGGGTTCGTAAAATGCTCTTCCTGGTCCAAGACCATAGGCACAAGCTCCTCCCATGTGATGGTGCTGAGCCTCCCACTGGTGATCAAAGAGGAGTAAAAAGTTGAATACTGAGAGGTCAAATGAGATAGCAAAGTGATGGCCATGTCCTCTGAAGATATCTCCTTCCCAGCCTGAAGAACCTCTTGTTGAAGAGCCTACAACTTGTTGATGTGCTCCCACATCGTCGAAGACTTTGCAAGATTCATCACCCGCATCTGCACTTCCAACGAAATCCGCTTCATGGATGATACCCTCTTATACAGAGAAGCCAAATGCTGCCAAATCCCTCTTACCAGCGTCATATGTTTGATATGATTAATCACCTGTGGTGTGCAATTAAGGAAGATGAAAGAACGCACACAAGCATTGACACAATCCCACAACTATGCTTGAGCCTCCTGTTCTTTCTAAGTAGAGGGTAAAAGCTCCCCGTCATCCAACTCCACCTATGGAACACCAACCACAATGAAATCAGCCAAGTCATAAGACTCCAAGACAGACTCCATCATTACCTCCCAGATGCCGTAGTTGGCCCCGTCCAATTGTCGATCCACCGGGAATGTGGGGAGAGTGGGGATCTTCACGTGCTTCTTAGCCATCTCAAGAAAATCTGTAATCTCAAGGGTTCACAAGGTCTTGTGAAGGGGGGCTGGGTGGGAAAAAAATGAAGAAGAGGTTGCAAACAATATGCAAGGTGGCTGTCCAACAGTGATGGCCGCCTTCTACCCAATCTCCAAGTCCCGAACAGCCCAAGAAATCTCCAACCAGCACCAAAAATCAGTAAACCCTCAAGCTCCCACTGTCTCCAAGCTTCAAGCCACCTAGGGCTCTGATACCATGTCGAAATGCACAGCTGAAAAATGAGACAAATGCTGTGGAGAACAAAACGCAGAAGTGTAGAGAGAGAGAGAGAAGCTATATAAACTCCGCTATATACACGAAGATCCGATACAAAAATAGGTGTGGGGGCAAGGTTGGTATTTATACCACCCTCCAATGCTGGTCGGCCAGGTCAAAACAGCAGACAGCCAGTCCTAGGTTGTCCACAACTGAGAAAAATGCAGTCAGCCAGCATATCATCAGTCAGCCAAGACACAAACACCAATCGGCCAGCACAAAACTGTCCCACAACCAAAAAAAAATAGGGAAAACATGGAAAAATTGGGGAAAAATGATAAGAGCTCCTGGGCGGGCCCTCCCACAACAAAGGCCCTCACTGGGCAATATGTACAGACAGGAGATGACTGCTCACAGGAATCCCCCCCCCCTACTGCCTCAGCCCTCGCACGAGCAACTAGGATTCCATCCCTTCGCATTTGTGTTGCCTCGCCGGATTCAGTACGTCATGTTATATCTACTTCATGCCTTTGGGCAACCCCATCATTCAGCGAGTGGAGTATGTAGGCCTTCCAGGCCAATGCTTCTTTTGCAGGCAGATGGGACCTCTAGTCAGAGCTTGCCCTCGGCGTCAGTCCAGGAGACCACCTCTTGTGGTCCCCCCGTCCCCCCCCCCTCCGATTTCTCGTTTAGATCCTCACCAAGGGGTAGAGACAGAGGCAACCAGGTCCTGACCACGAATGACGCAGCTGCCGAATAGTGGCAAACAAACCCGCGCCCGGGCCGTCAACCGACCACCAAAGCTGAGTGCCACCAGCACGAGCGCCAAGCCGACAGAGTTCAAGAGGATTCGGTTCTGTCAATGAACCATTTCAAGCATTTATCACAGCACCCACCCATTGGCGACTGGCCCCCTCCAGTCATAGAGCGAGTCCCTTCGGCCCCTCCGGTTTGGCGGCCGATTCCCCATCACGATTCCTCCCCTAGCTCTCAGTGTCCAGTGAGGCCGGTAGACCCCTCTGAGCCCTCGGCAAGCCTCTCCTAGCAAATGTCCTCTCTGATGGATCACTACCAATAGTGCCCCTCCCCGCCCCCTCCCCCTCCTCCTCCATCCTCGCCCCCGACTCTTCCTGCAACAGTTCCTTCTCCCCCGTCCTCCTCATCAGAGCCCACCCTCCCCCCTCCCTTTGCCTCTCCAGAGCACTCCTGTGGACCCCCAACAGCCCCCAATCCAGAGCGGAGACTTTAGGCGAGTTTCGTTCGCTGCTTGATTCACTATTTTTCTAAGCCGATAGAGATGACCATTGCCGCTCCCGCCAAAGTCCCCAGGTGGGCCCCCCAAGATCTTGGGGCTGCTTGTGGATTATAGTTTCTTCCAGGAGACAGTAGCCCCTATTCGGATGTGTAGTTTTTCACCACTCCAGACCCTCTAGCCAAAAAATGGCACAATGATCTTCTCTTTCCCTTTGAGTGCAACCGCGGGGACGGAGTGGGACTCGAAGTCGATAGCTGTCGCCATTCAGGGACAGGTAGTTGAGCTCTCCCACCATCTTCACGACCTTTGCATCACCGACGTACTCACCCATCTATGGCCATTGGCTAGGATGGAGCTTGGAGGATCAAGCCACAAAGATCTCAACAGGGAGATGGTGGCCTCCAACTTGGAGGTGTTGCTTTTTGTGTTCATGCATATTTTGGTCGTAGTACCTCTCCCCCTTCTTAGAGGTACCTCCACTGTGATCGATGCAGTTCAGAGTATGCAGACTCTCACGCTTAGACAAAGTGGCATCACATGGAGGACAAGATCTGCGCCCACTTGGCACGCCTTCGTCCCAAGATCGATTGTGATTATTCCCCGTTTAAACCCTGGCTCAAGACTCTTCGAGTGGAGGGCAATTCTGCTAGATCTGCGGATAGTTTCATGGAACATTCAGGATTTAGGGGGGCCTCAGTGCTTTTCGTGACGAGGTGTCCTCAGAGGAGAGCTTCACAGAGCTACAATTGGGAGACCTGTCGACATTCTTTTCCTCCAAAAGCACCACCTTTCCAAGGGGTGCACCCGCCGAACATTTTACCAAGCAAGAGTCACACTTTTTGGTCTCCATCCTTCGACCCTCCAAGGACGCAAGGAGGAGTTTGTATTTCTGTCAGTGAGCAGCTTTTGCCGGCAGTGACAAGCTCAAGAGTCATAGTTCCTGGGCGAGCACAGTGGGTTACCATTTTGATTGGAGAGAATTGCGTTGGCTTCCTCAATGTCTATGCCCCGAACACCGCTGCAGGTAGAGCCCTCCTTTGGAGCACAGTCTGGCAAGCCCTTTCCCAAGCTGATTTTTGGTCCATGGGTGGAGACTTTAACATGATAGAGGCAGCAGAGGACAGACTTGGAGGAGGCACATCCCCAGTCTCAGCAGCAGAGTACTCTGCCTGGGAGGAGATGATACTAGCACTTAGGGGACAGGACACTTGGCATCTTCCAGAGTTTGGGCGCAACCCAAGGAGCCTTAGCTTCTCACGAGATCAGCAACAACAGAGTACTCTGCCTAGGAGGAGATGATACTAGCACTTAGGGGACAGGACACTTGGCATCTTCCAGAGTTTGGGCGCAACCCAAGGAGCCTTAGCTTCTCGCGATCGGATAGGAGGAGCACCGGCCCCAACCTCTCTAGACTTGACAGGCTTTATGTTGGTGAGTGGGCTTGCGGCCGTGGGGGCATGATCGGTATCTCGGCCCCAACCTCTCTAGACTTGACAAGCTTTATGTTGGTGAGTGGGCTTGCGGCCGTGGGGGCATGATCGGTAGGCACTACTTTCTCAGATCACACTCCGGTTATTCTATCCTTAGAGAAACCCTTGAGGCAAGACCGGCATGCGAGCTCTAGGATTCCAAACCACCTCATTCAGGACCACGAGATCTGTAGAACAAATATAGGCGGGACTGGACTTTATTTCACGCTCTGCTACGTGCACATTGGATGTGGGCCTAGGGAAGATCAACAGTTTCTCGCAAGAGGAAGCTCAGAGCAGATTGGAGGGATTTCGGGAGCAAGAGAGGAATCTAAGGAGGAGTATGGCTTCTTTGCAGCAGCTTCAAGAGAGTTCCCCAGATAGCTCGTGGACTGTGAGTCAGCTTGCTACCGCCCGCACAGAGATTAGATCCATAGAGGAGAGTAGGGTGGAGTACATGTACCATGCCAGAGGTTCCTTCTGGACCCAGGTCGGCGAAAGAGTCACAGGGGATTTCTTTGAGATAGCCAGCCCCCACAAGAGGAGAGACGTCATTCGCAAGTTGTGTGGCCAAGATGGAGCTATTGTTTCTGATCCCCCCATGTGAGAGCCATCGCCACGGAATTCTTCCGATCTCCTCACTGGTGCCCCATTATCCCCACGCGTGATGGACGCGCACAAGAGGGTCTGGCGGCACACGAGGGAGGTGGTTCCCCCATCTCTTTGGTCCTTCTTATTGACTCCATTTACTACTGAGGAGCTGGCTGAGGCATTGATGGCAGATGGGATTCCCCATGGGAGTCATGGGAGTGGATTCGTGGGGTTTCACGAATTTACTTAGCCTCGCATAGCCAGGTTCTCATTCAAGGAGCCCGTGGCGACAGATTCCCCCTTTCCCGCTCAATACGACAAGGCTGTCCTCTAGCACCTTACCTCTACTATTCATCACCTAGGCCATGAGTAGTTTTCTCTCAGCCCAAGAGATCGGGCTTCAAGGATTGAGCCTCCCCCTCCGCACCCAAGAGGAGCTGCTTCACTACTCAGAGTTTGCAGATGACACAGCAACTTACCTTTCAGGAGATGTGGGGAATCTCCAAAGATTTGCAGAGGCAATCGAGATCTTTTGTTGAGCATCAGGAGCTCAGATCCACTGAGCACAAGTCATGTGGTTTTTGGGTAGGCTGTACACCCGCCTTGACTTGGCGCCCATTTGAGGCTTTCTAGTGGATCACGAGGAAAGCTTTTACACTGGAGTTCTGCGACTCTCCCTAGCAGGTAGAGTGGTGGTGGCGAACTAGGTTCTTCTTGCCACCATGCAGCACATCACTTTGTGCCGAGACTTATCTCGAGCATGTATCGGCCAGGTACAGCGGTTGATCCAGAACTTCTTATGGACCAGCAGTGAGACAGGAGACCTGCCAAGGCCAAGGTGGCATGGAGAGTGATCATTCAACCACGACGTAGAGGGAGGCTAGGCCTCAGCAACCCTGCTATTTAGAGCCATGCCCTGTAGGGTAAGCTGATTGTTAGAGGACTCCTCAGTGGTGAGCCTTGGAAGGACTTTCTCTTGGCCCGGATTTCAACCCGCACCCCGAGTGTAGGGGACCCTTGGCGCAAAGTACCAGATGGATCTTCATAGAGATGCAGGCCCGCAATTTTAGTCCAACATTTGAGGACAAATTTGTAGCCAGTTTATTGTGAGCTTGGGATCACCTCGGGCCGACCCTTGGGCAAATAGCTCCGGTAGCCTCAAAGGAGCGACTTCGACAGCAATTGGTCTAGAATCCCCTGATCCATTTACCCAATGGCTACATGTTGGGGGCCCGACCTCATGTATCATGGGATGCGTTGAGCATAGGACCTAGCAAGTCCCTTGGACATTGGATCGCACACAAGGAGTTATCCTCGGAGGTGCATGAGAGAGACCTGACAAGGATCCAAGGTAGAAATAGGCTCAGCATCGACATCGACTCAGCTATTCCTCAGGAGTGGCTGACTCCTATCCCAAATCCAACTCCCCCAAGTGTGGGCGTGTTTACCAAGCAGGATGGTCTTGTGGCAGTCCACGGAGCGGATGAGGACAGTGGTCTGCTCACTTTTTCTATTGGATCACACAACAAATTAGAGAGATCCAAGCTCCCCTTAGAGGATTTCAGTGGCTGCACCTTACAGAGGGTGAGGGTGATTGGATTTCAAGCACGGGAGTGGCACATAGACCCACCACCGGCCAAGGTGGCCAGGGAGAGATTCTAACGGCTTTGGATATGGGAGTTATGAGTCATGACCTCTCATGCGCCTCCGGTGGGACCCGAGCGAGTGGACTTAGCATGACCCCGCCGATCGGAAGGAGACTCTGGATGCCCCCTTCTTTGCATACACAACGCGGCTAGGCCGCAAGATCCAGAGATTGATGCCACCCCGACAGCAACAGCACATTGGCAATCACAGGGCCTCTCATAATGTTTCCTCTCAGATTTTTGGAAGAGACTTTGGGACAGTTTTTGGCCTAAAAAGATCCCTTTCTTTCTTTGGCTAATGGCTCGTAGGAGCTCGGCAGTCGGCATATGGCTGGCAGTTGGAGGTCGGCTAGCAGCTTGCCTGAGGTGTGGCCACCCTCAAGAGTCTCGGCGACATTGTCTTTGGGATTGCCCGAAGGGTCAGAAGGTTTGGCGACGGATTCTATGCATCTTCACTATGGACAAGGCCTTGACCCAGACATAGTTGTCAGGTACGAAAAGTTTGATTTGGTACGATACGTTCAAATACGGTCTCGGAACACACCACTAAATTTTGAAAATAAAAATACGGTAGAGGTACAGTCCATTAAAAAATACTTAAAATATAAATATAGATGCAAAACTGAGAGGAGTTACAACTTACAACCTACCCAAAACATAAAAATTTAGAATGTTGTAACTTGCAAGTTGCATAGACGAATGTACATGTAACATGTCAAGAAGCCGCAAAAGTCGGCATGCCGCATGGGCAAGTACAAAAATGCAAAAAGCCCATAGATGCAAAACTGAGAGGAGTTACAACTTACAACCTACCAAAACATAAAAATTTAGAATGTTGTAACTTGCAAGTTGCATAGACGAATGTACATGTAACATGTCAAGAAGCCGCAAAAGTCGGCATGCCGCATGGGCAAGTACAAAAATGCAAAAAGCCCATAGAGGACTATAGAGGCTAAAAGCCTATGTCACCATCTATGTCAGGACTCAAAGCTATCGCTAAGCTCTTCTATATTCTCACCAGAGGAGGACACCTCAGAGCTCCCACCAGAATTCCCATCGCTAAGAACGTTACCCTCATCATCATATTCGAGCTCCCTAATATCACCATGAACTACCGAAGAAGACTCCACAATGGGAGCATCCTCCACTCTAACCGCTGCACGCGTAGAGCTCCGACTCGTGGAGCCACGTTTGACATAGGTAGCAAGTAGGCGATCAGAGCATCCAGGGCCAAAAGTAAGAATGGACCGAACTTGTACTCCACCTCTAGCTCGACGGCCACGATGAGTGCGAGAGACTCGTCTATCAATCTCCTCTAGCTCTTTGTAGAGCTCCGCATTACGCTCCTTGTGGACACTTTTAAGAGTGTCCACCGTCAACTTGAATTCGTCGACATTTATCTACAAGTTTTATAATTGATTAGGGACTAAATAATAAAACATTGAGAGTTATGTAAGTCTAACATGTTACACAACAATATACCTGTCTAACTTGACTCATATCGTGCATTGCACGTACCATGCGCAAGTTATTGCGGTAATAGACCAACTACTCTAACTGTCTCGTGCTCAATCGATTGCGTAACTTCGTGTGTACAAGTGAGTAGGAACTCCAGTTCCTCTCATATGCACCCGAAGAGCAATCCTAAAAATAAACAATGTTCAGGATTCTAGTATCTCACATAATTTAGTAACTTGGTGCCAAGTGGTTAGTGGTTACCTGTGCTAGAATCCTCAAAGTCACTCTTTGTAGGTGAGGTTGTTGGTAAGCAAATGACTCCCACCAAAAGAGAGGCTTCACCATAGAATCCCTCCTCCAACATACCGCATTGGTGAATGCGGGGCCTCTCTGATCATTATAGTTGATCAGCTCCTGTAAGAACTGAAATTGCCCATTCTCATAATCGGATAATGCTTTCGATAAGAAAGCATCCCTAGCTGAAAGCAACTCTTGATCAGTGAAAAGTGAGAGTGCTTTGTAAGCATGATGAAACAAAGCAGCAAGGCCATGGATAGACCTCTTCATCCACTTCCATCTCTTCTCCACGAGTGCCAAGATAGCATCACATCGACGAAGTTGGCTTTCAGTAGACTTGATAGTAGTCCTTGGCGGAAATGCAAGTGATCAGGCACAACCCTACCGCCCCCATACCCTAGAGTAGATTAGGGACATGGAACCCTACCCCTTTCAGGGAATGCACCTAAGGTAAGCCTCATAGAAGGCCTTGCTCGTTAAATTGAAGTTATCTTATAAGACAATAGGGTAGGACAATCATCAATCATAACAAGATTGCAAGTTTCGTTTCTCTAATGTGTTTTGCTACACAAACATGCTGCTTAAGCCTTCGTTTTGCAAAGGCAGACCAGAAAACATGAGGTGAACTACAAACCTTAATAGACTTGTCATCCCCACATGTGATGATGCAGAGCTGTTTATTGGGATGAGAGAAGGCCAGGTCATTCACGCCACCCACATGTGCATCGATCTGCAAGAACAGACAGGTTGAAGTATGTGATCTCAGTCAAATATGTATCAATGTTACTTCATTCAACTCCCAGAATAATAACTGTATATGCATTTAACCCCATATGCAAGCATGCCAAAGAAGGGTGCACGGTCTTTGAGAGGGAAACAGCTACTTGTTAGCCACATAACACCACTAACCCCATAGATTTTTCATTGCAAATACTAATCACAAACCTCACCTTCCACTCAGTGAGCATGGTATGAACAAACATCACATCCTGTAATTATTGATGCGCCATGACCCTACTTATAAAAAACAATCAAGCTTCAAACACACCTCAAGATGTGGGCGAAGATCAGTACCCCCCGTATAGGAATAAACATGAACAACATGTTTTGAAAATGCAACACCTGCAAGATTGATTTAGATGAATAGGACATCCTTTGGAACCAGTTTTAGGATTGCTGTGGCACAAGGGCACATACTACCACCACCAGTAAAACAAACACGACTATACAATACTTGCTTCTTTGATGATAAAGGATTCCTTACCCAGCAAATTCCCATCTGGACTCCACATGCATCTGTTCACAGAAACTGCAGGGTCCTCGACCATTGTAGTCTGTCATACAACACATTATATTAGAACCTTCCCAGCATCTCATGCAACTAGTTGAATTCAAATCAATATTTGGGTAATGGCTTAGCAAGCATCCGGGCTGTGGCACTGCTATAAATGGGCAGAGTGACTCGTACCTGCATGGGCATTGAGCACACAGTGAGATCCCAGACTTTGAAGGTTCTATGAGCTAGCCGATCTCTTGTGCCAACATCCCAAACGGCAATGTCACCCACATTCGTACCAACTGTTGTGAGAATACATGAAAACGTTTAGTTGTAAACAATGGTCGGAATCACCTTTAAACCCCCTCACAAACGTGAGATGATGAAAACCATACCAAGCAGTACTGTCTGCTGCACTGGGTGAAAATCCATGCTCATCACACATGAGCCTTGATTCAAAGTTCTAACAGCTGTCTTTGGCAGATCTTCAGAAGAATAGATGCTAGTAGGCTGATGCATCAATACTGGTCCAACAGGATAGTTGACCTGTGACAGTTAGAAACTCACAGCCCGATTAGACTACAGGCTAAGCGTGAAACATTGTTTATATGATCCTCTCAAGAGACATTCTGGCCACACTTTTTTATGGCCTACTCAAGGTGCTATCATATATCCAGCACAAATAGAAAGCAGCAGTAAATCAGACCTCCTCCATTGCTTGACCAACAGGGCGTGATCTCTTCATAATGTGCTCAGAATCCCCAGATTGGTAATCAACAATCGAATTGTTTGGCGGGGTCCTGGGCCGTTTCAGAAGAGCAGCAGCTGCAGAGAGTAGGCAAAAACCACAAGTCAAGTATATCACAGTCCCATGTGATGAAAACAATTTCATTTACTATTACTAATGACTTCCTCCTATTACCTCCTAGGTTGGGAAGAGCTCCAAGGGCAGCAGGTCCCGCACCCACAGCAACATTAGGAGCTGGAGCGTTGCTGTTTGCCATCCAGCCAGTCAAGGCACTTGCAGCAGGAGATGCAGTTGGAGGGAATGGCTGCATATCAAAAAAGAACAAAATGCATCTGCTAAAAATGCAAGTTCTTGAACCCAAAGCAAGTGTGTGCATAAATGGACCTTCAAAATACTTACATTGTGCGTGAGGGGAGGAAAAGCTCCAGCTTTTGGTAGTGCTCCAACGAGCGGGTTATTTGCAGGAGGCGGTGCACGAGCCCCGTTTGGAGGCCCACAGCTATGGTCTACAAAAAGGGTCTTGATGTCTGGATTAGGCCGAGGATTCTTGCACAATTGATGTTGCCAGTTCAGGCTGCAAGTAACATACCGTGCAATCTGAAATAAGCAACAGGCATTCTGACAGGCTTTCCACAGTGCCTATACGAGGGGGTTGAATGATTACCTCTGGTTAATTAAGGTCCTCAGGCGCGAAGCCTTCAGGGCAGGAAATGCAAGTTTGTCACGAAATAAGGGATTGGCCTCAATAAGCTTCTTAAGCTCTAGAAGCATGATGCCTCGTGCAGACTTGGTATCTCCGTATTTGGAGAGCTGCTCATTCTCCCTGTGAGCTATCGAAAAGTCAGAACTTGAGGACAAAGGCACAAATACATGTGCAGACACTAAACTGAAACATAGTCTATCACCTGAAATTTTCCAAGGTCAGTAGCTGAGTGATCTCCTTGTACAATTCCTCATTGAAGGATGCAAAAATCTTGAGGTCTTTCACAAGAATGTCAACAGCCTTTCCCCTATCTTGTCTGAGACGGAAAACAGGGGTATGTAAGTGCAGGCACGTAAGTCTTCATCTTTACTATGAAATCTTTAGTAAGAAAAAACCGACAAATTGTTGAATCTGAGCAAATTAAATCTACCAGGTTCTATGTTCATTAAAAAAATAAAAAAGCATCTCAAATAATCTAAACATTAAAACAAAAATAAGCAATTTTTATGTGAAATATCTTCCCTAGGAAGACAAACCATCAAAACAGCAAATTTCTCAACGTATACATACTTGTCCAAGGCTTCTAAGTATTTCTGCTTCCGGATCTCGAAGAAGATCTTCATGGAGTAGCGATTATCGTCGACTTTTGTGAAACCAGACAGATATCTCTCCACCTCATCCCACTCTCCCGCTTGCACTTGCTCTTCGAAATACTTCATGTTGAAGAAGAAACCCGACTCCTGCTCGAGTCTGGACATAGCCAAGCGGAAAACAAAGAGGGTGAGACGTTATCGGCAAAGGATAACACAGTGAGTGAAAATCAGTTTAAGACACCATAGCCACATAAAGTAATGGGGTTAAAATCCCATACCAAGGCACGACTTACATGGATATACAAGATTAAGACAACATAGCAAGAGAGACTAGGGCACTGAAACACACAAAGAAGAAAAACGCAAACAGACAGAGAGCAAAACTTACTTGTGCACGCTTTCCTTGAACTTCTCCTCGTCCAAGAACTGCAGAATGAGAAAGACAAGCTCGCGGCTGAGAGAAGACATGCCGAAGGGCCTGCCGCTGCGAGAGGCTTCTGGATCTCGCAGAACAGGAGGCGAAGGGGAAGAGCATATACTCAGATCATGAGTAGAAAGGGTGAACGGGAGGAGTGAGAGGAGGCAGGAGTGACGACGGCTTCTGAGAAGACAGGATTTCACCTCCGCCTGTGAAATTATGGTTGCTCGAAACCCTAGAGTGTGAAGGGGGGACACAGGACACGGAATGCACACAAAGGGAGAAGAAGATCACGGCGAAGGTCTGATTTACTGGTAAGTGGAGGGCACTGTTCGGCCGCTTGATAAGCAGGTCGAGTTATATAAGATAAGTCATTAGAGGTATCTTCGCTTTCTCCGTACTGTCTTCTTATCACGGATATTTCATTGGCACCGTATCACGTATTGAGGCTACTTATCGCTACCTACCACATCGTACATGACTACTTATTATGACCGTGGGACTGCGTATCCGTTTGTGTGGGGCCTAGCTACAGTCCTAGTTTTCGTGTCCCATAGTAGGAAAAGTCCAATCGTGGGTGCGTGTGAGGAAATGAGCTTTTTTCAAAACCCGAGCCCATGATTTCATGCAATGTGCACATAGTGCATGCCTCGTTGTTATCTATTACTCCATATTTTTCATAAGAAATAGAAAACCCCCATTCGGAGTGGCCCATTCCCTATGCAACCAGGATCTCACAAAACAACATTTTTCTCTGTTGTCTTTTAGTGTATCTGGACCTCTTTTAAGTTTATATATATAACTCTTACTATTGATCCCAAAAAAAAACTCAACTCACAGCCTTGTCATTTTGAAGGTTTTTTTTGAGAATTTGTAGATAATTTTCCCTCAACATAGCTAAAATTCTTTAAATTATTAATATTGAGAAAAAAAAACTTACAAGTAGAAATGAAAATGTCGTAGGCCCATTGTAACATAATACGAGGAACCCATTAAGTTTAAAGCTTTGTGGTTGTGTAAAGAGCACATAGGATTTTGAACTGCTCAGCTCACAATTGGTTGCAAGTTTTGCTTTGCATGGAAGTTCACCCTAATATGTTTCCTAGTAAGAGCGACTTTCCATGCAAGTCGATAACTATAAGAGATGCAGTGGGTAACTATAAGAGATGCAGTGGGTATTCTCTACTTTTATGTTTCCCATGAAGAACTTCTATTTTGTCATAGAATCTTTATTATTTCCATGTACACAAACCACCAAGAGTGGCCATGCCACTGGTGGTTGAAAACAACAAGATAGTTTATAAGAAAGAGTTTTCTAAGTTAACTCTTAGTTGGCTTTATTTGGTTTATACATAAAATACTAATTTCAAAAGATTGCTACAAATAATGCACCTTCAAAGCCTTGGCAACAAACATTGCAGCTCACATAGCAAATGTGAAAAGGCCATGCCAACTAAAAGTCAATAGGCCATTAGTTTGCAGCCTTTGGGTAAGGAAAGAGACGGTTGCCCCATATTGGACACTAATTTTGAGTGGTTGTACACCACCAAATAGAAACAAAAAGGTGTATGTGAATAAACCCTTTATAAGTTTTCACTTTAACATCCTTTAAAGCAAGTTTTCAATTGTAATACTAGCCTTGCAACTTTGGTAAGCTTGGCATGGCCCCTAGAATTCAAGCCACCACTCTAACTGATTTGATAACTAAAGTCTTGACTACTCAAATGGCCTTACAACTTCGGTAAGCTTGGCATGGGCCCTACAATTCAAGCCACCACTCTAGCCAATTCGAAAACTAAAGTCTTGACTAAATTATATTGCTAGCTTTGCAACTTCAGTAAGCTTGTCATGGCCCCTATAATTCAAGCCACCATTCTAGCCAATTTGACAGCAGCTAAAGTCTTGACTACTCAAATAGGCATCACTGCCCCACTAATGAATAAGCAGTATGCAATCCAAATTTATTTAATATATTAACTTTTGGCAAATAAAACTATTTATTTAGCAACCCAATGTAGTGGCCCTATTACAAAAAGCAATGTGGAATGGTGCATAGAAATATGAAGTAGCTTCTCTTTGAGGTGATGGAAAATAAACAAGTATTGGGAATGAGATACTTTAACTCCAATTTGGCATGAGATTCCTTCTTTTACACACTATGCCTTACCACTTAATGTAATACCTCAAGTGGAGATGAGGAAGGCACGATTCTAAAAACATCTTTGCCACTCCAAGTGTTGTCCAGTGAAGAAGAAGGTAAAACCTTTATGGAGCCCTATAAAGAAGGTAGGTAGAGTAAACTTCAAAGAGCCTTAGAAACTATTAAGGCACAACTTCAAAATTGTCCTTGCTACTCCAAGTGTCGTCTATATGTATAATAAACTATGTATTGGAGCAACCACCATCATAGGGTGGGATATAGGCCTAATGAGTCGATTACTTCCCTTAAGATAGAGGGTTGGGGTTTCTAGTCCTTGCCTCCCTCCTTCCCCTCTTAATTCAAGAATTCACTAGCTTTGGGGCACAAATTTCAAAGAAAAGTGAATTGGTTGTTTTCTCATTTGCATAGATATGTGAAATTTCATGGTTCATCTTTAATTCCCCCCAAATGTGTCCTTATTTGCACCCACATTATAACACAATATTTTTCTAAATAATTTACATATAATATAATATAATCTACTCATATGATGTTAGAGAAAAGACTCTCGCAATTACTAAGAATTGCTTTGATTCGTAGAAATGTGATTGGGAGGATACTACATGGTTGTTGACCTACTTCTCGAAAGAAAGAAAAAATATGACCTTATATTGGCCCTTGTATCCTAGTGCCCCTCGATAAAAAGGCCATTCTAAGTAGTAGAGCATATGGTTGAAAACTCCTTCGGGGTAGAAGAAACAAGCAACCTTGATAACACTAGAATATAATGATAGAATTACGTCATAGAATAGATGGTTGAAGGCTTGGAAACCATAGTTTTAGGTGAATGTGTAGAAAAGAAATTACAATTAACAATTGCCACATGAAAACGATCCCTAATTAGAATTAGCAAAGCACATAATAAACACACGTGTAGGCTAAGAAAAAAGTGAACATAAACACAATCTCCCCTCCCCCCACCCCAAAAAAAAACCCCGCTTCTGAAGGAATGTTTATCATACTAAAAGATGCAACATGCTATAAAATGTTTACACCTCCAAACACTACTCAAGCTACCACCCTAGAATATAATTGCTCCATAGAATAGATGGTTGAACATTAGCTATGCATATAGCCTTTTGGAAAGTATAGTTTAAGGTGAATGTGTAGAAAAGTAATTACAATTAACAATTGTTATGAAAATGATCCCTAATTAGAATTAGCAAAGCACATAATAAACACATGTAGGCTAAGATAAAGTGGGCATACCCCTCCTCCCAAAAAAGAAAAAAAGAAAACTACCACCTATGAAGGAACGTTTATCATACTAAAAGATGCAACATACTACAAAATACAACTCCAAATACTTCTCAAGCAAAGGTATGTGAGGTCTAGATTGCAACTTATCCCAACTTCATGATCCTTCCACTTTTCCATCAACATGCTTATATAGTTATCATGCCACATACATCAACAAACTGATGAGCACCATTTATACATGTGTTTCGTAGTGTAGTAGAAGTGAGATAGTTTTAGAAGCCACCTTGATTTTATATATTCCTCCAATGCTCCTAATCTCATAAAGTTTTAGAAGAAGCCACCTTGATGTTTATATTCCTCCAAGTAATCCAATACTCCTTATCTTATAAAGTAAATCACACTTCTCAAGAGGATGATGAAGTGTCATGTAAAAGGCATTGACGTTCATACCAAAAAAGAAAATCAATTAAAAGTTGGAAGGTGTTCTTAAACCTTGGAATTCCAAATGACATCTTAAACTTATTTTATGACTCTTCAACATCCATGGAAACTACCTTTGAGTGTTTTTGCCTTGGTTACTTACTTGTGCATGCCTCGGTCCTCCCACTATTTTAAAAAAATATTTTTGCATCACATCATTCATCCTCATCCTCGTCCACAAGTTAGTGTATTGCCTCTCTATGTACAACTATAGTGACAAAGCCATATTTACATTCTTCTTCTCTTTATTTGTAAGCACTCAAAGAACAAGTTTAAAAAATATGCAAATTGAGTTGTGTGTGTATGTAACTCAAAGGTCAATATGTGAATTTACATGTGTGCTTTGATCTCTCTCTCTCTCTCTCTCTCTCTCTCTCTCTCTCTCTCTCTCTCTCTCTCTCTCTCTCTCTCTCTCTCTCTCTCTATTTGTAAGGCTTTTTTTATTAAAGATAGAAACTATTCAAGCCTACCACACCTTGACATGATAGCTTGTGGTAAACCATGCTAGAACTTGTGGTGGATACCTTCATTTCATGAATTTAGCTATAATGTAATTCTTTGCATTTTTCTTGGCTTCTTTGTCTCCTTCTTTTCATTAAGAATGGTCACATGTGTATGCTCATAAAAGCTTGTTATATCATTCATTAATGCTAATATTCACTTCAACAAACAAAAAAAAAATTATGTGCATGAATGTTTGATATCTTACAATTGTATGCATGTGCACTTGCACACACACGCAAAATAAGAGAGAGAGAGAGAGAGAGAGAGAGAGAGAGAGAGAGAGAGAGAGAGAGAGAGAGAGAGAGGGGGGGTGATAGGATCGTACAAATTCATAGAAAGTAATTGAGTTACAATTTGCATTTTTCATGTTTCAACAATGATGTAGCACGAAGGTGGAAAGAACACATAAAAATATACATAGAATGCGAAGAGTTGTCTTTTTGAGTGGTGCTATTCAAAGAACTTCAAACATGCATGCTCAAATCTTAGTAAGGGGAGACATACATAATCAAAAAAGTTTGAAAAGAGGCCAATTAATTGGATTGAATAGACTCTTATGAATTATTAGTCTTGTACATCATCTAAACTTAAGAACTTTTGTTCCCCAAATCTATCAAAATCTAAATGTAGTGATGGAGTTGTTGTAAGGTTATTTTCAACATTGAAAGGTCATGATGAAAAAATGTTGAAAGCATGTCACATCTAAAAAAGGCCCTTGATTTAACAAGTATCATTAAAAATGTTGAAAGCATGCCCATATTTAAATAAGGCCTTTGCTTTAAAAGTATCATTAATTATATTTTTTAATTTAAAGAGGTTATAAAAATGTTAAAAAGCACAATGTCAAATGTGAGGTTCATTGTTCTCATTCCGTGTCCCTAAAGGTACTTTACTAAAGTGCATACCTTTTTACTTAAATGTTTGTACACAAAGACAAAAAAATCAACTACATTTTGGATTATTTTAGATGGTTGTGATACTACATGCATGATGTTAATCTTTATTTTCCTCTAACTAATCATGCTTTGGTTTTACATGTAGATCACCAATGGAAGGATCATGATTTTTTTTAAAGAGTTGAGATTATCATGATCCTCATGCTTCCTTTACCTACCTTTTTCACATAGTTTAGAAGCCAAAGGTGTGCTAAACTTAACTTAATAGCCAAATGTGTTGTTAATTTCACGTAGTTTAGTAGCCAAACGTGTGGTGAAATTAACTTAATAGCCAAATGTCAACCCTGGATATTTCAATCGTTGTTTTATACACACACCCATGATTGGGTCCTTTTCCCACTCCCTGTCTCCCCTAAAGGTACCTATATTCGACCCAAGACCTCTTGCTTAAGATTTCAAGTTCAAAGCTCTAACCCCTACACTACATTTTAGCACGCACGCACCCGGGGGGGGTGGATGAATGTATCCTTCTTTATCTTAGTATAGATAGTAGTTTGGGTCCTGTCAATTGTATTCAAACATGGCATACATTAGAGTTATTAGTAGTCATACAATCTCTCTTCCATTAACGTAGGAGCTCACACATGAAATCAATAATCTCATTTATTTTATAAACATGTGAAATTGATAATTTGCATTATTATAAATACCCTTATGTCAATAAGCTTTAAATAAATGTAGTATAAGGATGCTAAAATTAATAAAGATTCATTCGTAATCTTATCTTGCCATAAAATGTAAATGGGTTCTAAAAAAAATAAAAAAGCATAAAGATTAGTTGCAAACATCATCAAAAGCACAAATCTATTAATTATTGATCATGCTTTGTTATTGCAAGTGAATCATATATAAAGATTTAATGACAACAATTTTCTTGGCACAATATTACCATCCTCTAGACCAAAAAAGTAACCCTCTAATTAATACTATATATCTTATCAACTTTCCACAAGAATTTGAAAGAACGGGGATGCGGAGCACCAAGCGAACGGAGGTGTAGCAAGTGCAAATGACGGGAGCACCAAGCGAATGGAGGCACAACACGCGGAAGATTAGAGCTATACGCCATACCTCTTTCATAACATTAACAAGGGTGGAAGAGGCAGTCTCATAACCTTTTCCCATGTGTGCCAAGTTTAATAAGCCAACAACTACTACCCATTGCGCCATTCCTTCCATGACAAAGTAATCCAATGCTCAAAATTAGTTTTGTAAACTAAGTTTGTTCCATCCCCTAGCTATTAATCTTGCCCTTGTCTAGCTAATTCAAAAGCACATAATTAGAAAATTAAACATTTTTTTTAAATCCTTCACACCCTTAATTGCCAAACAATTATCAACTGCATCTATCTTTATTTAGATTAATTCCCAAAACTTCATGCTCTCTTGTTTGAAAAAAATGTGAGATGAAAAGCACCCAAGACATGGGAATGAAGCATGTAGTTTGGTACTTACATGGTGGGCACTTGTTTTGGAACATTGAATTTTCTTGTTTAATACATATTCAGGTGTACGCAACCTCCCATTAACTCTATGGCCATTGCTATATATGCTTACATACCCTATCAGACTCCTACTAAATGCTCAAAAGTTCTTTTGGCCATAAAGGGTCTTTTCCACACAAGTGTAACCCCTCGAAATAGGCTAGGCCAAAGTGGGTTAATTTAGACCACTCTACATATATGTATGTATGTATGTATATACATATGTACATACATACATACATACATACACACATATATATGTATATATGTGTGTGTGTGTGTGTGTGTGTGTGTGTACAAGGACCGATAAATAATCATGAACCTACCCTCAGTAAGCTAATTACGAACATGTTGTGACAGAAAAGACTATTCTCATTAATTGTTCTTGCAAGAAGCCACACTTGATGTGCCATTACCAACAAACACTATTCAGCATCGATATCTTCGACATCATCAACACACAGGATGCAATTTGGTGTCCAGAGCGTAGCCTAGGCTGGTGCTCCTTGCCACCCCTACTAGCCTTGCCTTGGCGGGGCAAAGCTCGAGAGTCGAGACCCACCAAATTTTGATTTGCCATGTTTGACATCTTCCCATTCAAAACAGTATTGATTGATTGTCAGCAAAAGCATTGCCCGAATGGCTCAGCTCATCACGACCGACTTTAACCAAGAGATCATGGGTTTGAGCCCTAACACCATAGGGTTATGTGTGTGAGTGGTGTGTAACATCTACCTCGGCTACATCTCTCAAGGGGGGTTTCGAAAAAGAAAAAAAAACAGTATTAATTGATGGAATAGAATAACAAACATGAACATGCCATAGATGAATAAGCTATCATCTAAGTGCAAAGCTTGTTGTTTCTGGTTGGACTGCCCATTTTGAACATAATCCATGCATGAACCTCCATTGAAGCTTGTCTCCATTGCTCCACTGATCCTTCCCATTCCCATAGTGTTTTGGTATGTGTCTCCATCTTTCTATGAGAGGCCTCAAAAAATCAATGTGCCTACTATACTAACAATGTTACCTAAAGCACTTAGAATCATCATTGTTGGCATCTCCCATGTCTATATTCATGATTGAGGTTCCTTTCTACAAGTGTCCCATTGTTAAGGCTCTTGTCCTACTACACCATGCTTCTTCATGGATCAATTCTTCCGACTCTGGATAGGTATCGTACTCTTCCCATTGTGTTTAACACAGTGCCCAAGCCTCGGCTACTCAATACTTAAAAATATTGTTGTTTATATAAATAAACAACAATATAGTTTGTGTTATTTATGTAAATAAATAACAATACTTAAAAATATTGTTGTTTATATAAATAAACAACAATATAGTTTGTGTTATTTATATAAATATATATTTATAATAAATATTTAAATTATTTTATTTATAGATACGCAATACCTTGAAATATTTTATTACATTAATATTGTATATTATAAATTTTCACGCATATCATACAAAGTATTAAATACTTAAAGGTGTCATATAAATCTTGAGATATAACGAATATTATAGCTTGCATATTCATTATATATTCAAAATTTCATGTAAATAAAATATTTGTGTGTTTATTATATACATCAAGATATTCATATTTCTATGATGTACAATACAAACTATTATATAAAATATTAATATATCATAACTCACATATTTATATATACTCAGACTATCATGTAAATAAAATATTTACAATTTTATTATATACATCAAAATATTTATATTTATATGATATACAATACTAACTATCATATAAAATATTAATGTGATTTCATTATAATAAAATTATTTAAATCTTTAAGATATTAAATAAATATTTTTAAATATATATTAGATATTAAAGATTTAAATATTATTTATTAAATATCATTTTAAAAATAAAAAGTGATTAATTACTATTATCTTTAAATAGCTATATTATTTAAGGGTCAGTTATTTTAGAGTTAAATATTTAACCCTTATTCATTTAAAGAGCCATATTATTTAAAGGTCAATTATTTTTAGAGTTAAATATTTAATTTAAAGATTGATTATTTAAATTGCATTCCTTTAAATAAAGCATAAATATAAGTATTTAAATTGTATTCCTTCAAATAAAGCATAAATATAATGATTTATTATTTAAAGCATTTGAATATAAAGATTGAATATAAAGAGAAAATATTATTAATGTTTTATATCTTTGAATGAATAAATTTAAATATTCAAACTTTAAATGAATAAGGTTTTAAATAATAAATATACCTAAAGATAACAGTACTTAACTGGTTACATTTTTAAATTAATACTTAAAAAAGAGTACTTAATAATAACATATTTAATAATACTAATAATAATAATCATATGCTCAAGTTGATTGTTGAACCATTAGGTAAATTGCTTGGCCAAAGACCCATACTAGATCTAAATCCATGGTAGCATCCTCAAGCATTGATTGATAAAACTGCAAGCCTAGGCAGGCGATTATGATACATGACAGTCTATATCTAGAAACTACTTCTTTCTTGGCGATTCGTGCATTTCTTGGCTAAGCAAGAAGCAACAATTGTGGCAACATTATCCTATGAAGATGAATATAAAGCAACATTCAGTGTGATAGTTGAATGTGTCTAGTTGAGACGATTGATGGAGGATCTTTGTGTCTCTTTAGAAACCCCTACTAGTCCTATTCTCACTAACAATCATAGTGCAATGGCAACTATAAAGAATCCTATCTTTCATGCCAGGACCAAGCACACTGAAGTGCATTGCCACTATGCCTAAGAGAGAGTGAGAGAGAAACTCCATGTAGTAGAGATCAATTTGATCTATTGCAATACACATGACAATGTGGTAGATCTTTTCACTAAAGACTTATCACATGAAAAGTTTGAGGCCTTTTGTAAATCTTTGGGGTCCCTTCGCTTTCAAAGACTGATTTGCAATCTTTGTAAAGCTCACATTTGTACTATAGGGGGGTTTATTAGATATATGGTAGGCCGTGTACTTATGCCGCAGGCACTTTTGTTCCACTGGGTTTTTTCCTATGGCCATCCAAGTGAACGGAAACTTTAGGGTTAGCTAGTATATAAGTAACCTTATTCATAGTTTAGGGTTGTTGTTTGTATGTTCTCTTTGTACTTGTAGAGAGCTTCAACGCTCTCCTTTGAGCTTGCCAATCTCTCTCACACTCTATATCTATGTGTTCTTGTCTTTGAGCACTCTGTGTGTGTGTGTGTGTGTGTGTGTGTGCGCGCGCGCGCGCGTCCAGCTCCATTATGTGAGCTAACACTATTTATGGACTATCTATGCTTGTCTTTCAAAATAAACAAATTGATTTAATGATGGGCCTTAGCAACTCTCTAGATGTGCCTTGTAGGATTCAAAAAAGAAGTTGGTTGCTAAAATTGCTGAACTAAAGGCCAACCAATTGGCCAAAATGAAAATGATTCAATCAACCTCACGAATAAAACAAGAAATGGAGAGAAGTTGATAGATGTCAAAAAGCAAAAAGAGCCTCGAACATCAAGTATAAAAAGATGATTCAGTATATTTTGAAGTTAATGCAGCTTTCAAGCCCATGTTAGTGCATAAATGGGATCTATTGGTTTCTTTTGGTCCAGTCTTATGCAACACTTAAGCTTCCAAGTATGCTCTTGCAAGAGAAAAGTTCCAAGATGTTTGGCCACATTGTAGCGTTTGCATGCAAATAAACTTAAGAACTCTCCACCATCTCTTTGAGTATATAGGTCCAAGTATTCTCTTGCAAGTATTCTCTTGCAAGAGAAAAAAGCCCAGATGTTTGGCCATCCTAGCTTTTTCATGCAATTAAATATCACTGATTCCCAATCTACTTGGGTTTGCAAACCTTTATTCCACGCTAAATAATGCAATGGTTTCTTTTTGTTTTGGTTCCTCCACAAGAAAGTTTTAATGGGAACAAGCAACTTGAGCTAGTTAGATTTTTTAATGAAGGGCAAACAATTCTTGCACTAAATGAGAGAAAAGCACTAGAACATTTTCTAACTCGGATAGCCACCTTAGTGTACATCTAATCCAGTAGTTGCTTGCTAATCACTGCAACACCCAAATGCCCAAAAATCGTGCCTTTATTATTGATAACTTCATAACCCTACCTAGATACATCAAAGTCATCATCCTCTGTCAATCTTTAAAACCTCGATTTGTACAAGTTACATCTAGAAACATAAGCATTAGCAAAACATTGAATGATAGCTAAAGATTTCCTTGTGATTTCACTCTTGCATAAGCACTTAATCATTATAGCAAAGCATTGCAATTCCAGTTTGTTGTCCCCCCTACTAGCTTTAAGCCCTAGAGCTAACCCTCCTTTGTAGCTAAGTCCATCACCAGGATCATGGGTGGGTGATGACTATAAACAATAAGGAAGGGAACACCCTTGCCTCACAGACCTCTTAAGATAGAACTTGCCAACTATGTACCCATTCAAAAGAAGGCTAGATTTGGCTCCTATACCCAACACAAAGATAAGATTAGAGATCTTCTACCCATAACCTATCTTAAGAAAAACTCTGCTCAAGAAGGTCCATTGCACCCTGCCACACATGATTTCTCCAAATCCAATTGCATTATAATCCACCCTTGCTTAGTTTGTACTACTAACTCCTTACCCATCATAATTGAGTATATGTTATGATTAATTGAACTCCCTTTTATGAATCATGGTGGCTTAATTTGTACTACTAACTCCTTACCCATCATAACTGAGTATATGTTATGATTAATTGACCTCCCTTTTTAGGAATCCATGGTGGCTTTTAGACACATGTTTTTTTTTTGTAGCAACAAGGGGCTCGGCCTAATAGCAATTATGTAGGCAAGAATCTTATACAAGATAGATAGCATTATAATAAGCCCCAAGTAAGAGAACTTATCACATGCCACATGCTAGGGGATGAATTTAATGATCCCTTCCTTGATCCTCTTTTCCAAGAAACCATTTTGAAAATCTATGTTACCACCCACCCTTAGAATGAAATTGCAATTGTTTGGGGATGAATTTAAAAATTCCTTCTTTGATCATCTTTTCCAAGCAACCAATAATAGTGACCTCATGCTGATTGCCCTCGACTTATTACATTAATGGACCATGTTTTGTTATACCTATCAATTGGCATTATCGTAATCAAGAGCTTGAGCTGGTGCCTTATACTTAGGCTTCAAGTTGATTGTGGGATTTAGTTACATCAAGCTTCACTCGTATGGTTGTTCAGCTACTACCAACATAAAAGATTTGCTTGGTGGTCACAGTTCATGCCCTCTAGAAATCTCCCTTCCGTCAAGAAACAGAGACTTCAAATAAATTCGCATCCAAAAACTAATTTGGTACCCCTTCGGGGTTCTGCAGTTTTAATTCGGACAAAATAATTACTCTGTAATAGCACGATGATTACCCAATGTATGCTAAGTAGAAAAATCAAATTTCAAGAGTAACAACATCCTTCTAACTAGCTTTCCAACTAAATTGGTCTTATTGATGACCAAAATAATTACTCTGTAATAGCACGATGATTACCCAATGTATGCTAAGTAGAAAAATCAAATTTCGAGAGTAACAACATCCTTCTAACTAGCTTTCCAACTAAATTGGTCTTATTGATGACCAAAAATGACAAAGCCTCATGATCCACATGAAAAGAGAAATGATTTCCCAACAAATAATGTCAAAATTTGTTGGCAATCGGAGATGGCATTACAGCCATCTGCCCTAGTGCATCAGGTGGGAGCAAGAAAGTCAACTATCATCAGTATACAATGAATAAAAAGATTTTAGAGGTTGTTGAACATCCATATCTCTATATGTTTATATAATGTATGTTTACAAAATGTCATGACTTATTCATGTCCTAGTGCACCAGGTGGGAACAGGAAAGCCAATTATCATCTGTATACAATGAACATAAAGATTATAGAGGTTGTTGAACATCCATATCTCTGTATGTTCACATAATGTATGTTTGTAGAATGTCATGACTTATTCAGTTATGACTCTTGATATAGATAAAATTGTAATAAGAATGCTACCAAGGTATAAATTGAAAAGTGTTGATAGGTAAAACTATAAGAAGAATGTCGTGACTAAGGTATAAACTGATAAGTGTAAATTACTATCATGGGTTATATTCTAAGCTAACAAAGAGCTTGTTGATCTTGAATTTCTCATTGTAAACTGGGAGATTCAAGGCACTCCTTACCATGTCTACATTCATTCAATGTGGTATGCACTTCCTTGCTATCATCATCCTTCACTACACCCTATATGGTGGTGGGGTTGCAATGTAGACACATAGTAGGCTACCTTTTGCTATAGGTCAACACCCCAAGGTAGAAGTTTCGGTCATTTGCTTAAAACCTATGTGGTTTGTTATGTGTAGATACATTGTAGACTACTTGTTGCTACATGTCAACAACCCAAGGTAAAAGTGTTGGTCATTTGCTTCAAACCTATTTTTTGCATGGCGCTTTGGCCAACTACTTGGAAACATCATTTCACTCCAAGGAATGATGGACCACTGCAAAGTTGCATTTCTCTACCCACTGTGATTATGCTTTTATTGTAGGCACCCTTGAGTTATTCCATTAGTTCATCAGTATACAATGAATAAAAAGATTACAGAGGTTGTTGAACATCCATATCTCTATATGTTTATATAATGTATGTTTACAAAATGTCATGACTTATTCATGTCCTAGTGCACCAGGTGGGAACAGGAAAGCCAATTATCATCTGTATACAATGAACATAAAGATTATAGAGGTTGTTGAACATCCATATCTCTGTATGTTCATATAATGTATGTTTGTAGAATGTCATGACTTATTCAGTTATGACTCTTGATATAGATAAAATTGTAATAAGAATGCTACCAAGGTATAAATTGAAAAGTGTTGATAGGTAAAACTATAAGAAGAATGTCGTGACTAAGGTATAAACAGATAAGTGTAAATTACTATCATGGGTTATATTCTAAGCTAACAGAGAGCTTGTTGATCTTGAATTTCTCATTGTAAACTGGGAGATTCAAGGCACTCCTTACCATGTCTACATTCATTCAATGTGGTATGCACTTCCTTGCTATCATCATCCTTCACTACACCCTATATGGTGGTGGGGTTGCAATGTAGACACATAGTAGGCTACCTTTTGCTATAGGTCAACACCCCAAGGTAGAAGTTTCGGTCATTTGCTTAAAACCTATGTGGTTTGTTATGTGTAGATACATTGTAGACTACTTGTTGCTACATGTCAACAACCCAAGGTAAAAGTGTTGGTCATTTGCTTCAAACCTATTTTTTGCATGGCTCTTTGGCCAACTACTTCGAAACATCATTTCACTCCAAGGAATGATGGACCACTGCAAAGTTGCATTTCTCTACCCACTGTGATTATGCTTTTATTGTAGGCACCCTTGAGTTATTCCATTAGTTCATTTATGAGATAGGACTCAAACTCTCCGGTTTTCTTCTTGAGCTTCTTTGATGGTGTGATCGATGGGGTCTTTGTCTTCTTCGATGGGTTCCTATTTAAATGTCTGAATGTTTAAACATGATGTGGGTCGATTAATGTTGTTGTAGGATGTCAAGTGCAAGATGATTATGCTATTGCCTTCCTCGATATGAGTTTTCCACTCTACAAGTATGGTAACATTAAGGTTTAGCTAGGAAACAGGAATCTAACAATGCAATTGCATGCATTGTAGGCAAGCGGTCCTTTGCTATTGGATCTGCATGATTAACTATTCATTTAGATATTAAGATGAAAAACCAATTTTTCTATAGCTCTTTTAGTTGTGTTCTTTTTACATACACCTTTTTGTAGATGATGGAGAGGATGAAAATGAAGTATTTGAGGGCTTGAATGCATAGGTTAAAGAGAGGAATTCTAAATTTTGTCTGAGTTTTCCCATAAGTTTGTAGCAAACATTTAGAAAAATGGTCTCAAGAAATTGTATTTATGATACCTCCAATTGACCGATATGCGACATCCGACACCAACCTTGGTAGTAGGATGTAGGCAGATGCCGGATGATTGGAGCAAGCAAGACATGTACAAGGTGAAATGGCTTTGGTGTTGCCTTATATGCCAAATGATTACATATGGATGATTGGCTTTTGAGCTTGTATGCTTGACCAGATTAGTTGTATGCCAACAAGTAGATTTTGTATGTGTACATTTGATAAGTTATATGATGGATTCTTGAACTTATCCGGGACACTTACAATTTGCCTATATCATAAGATGTATACATGTATAGATTGAAGTTGCACGTGTACACTTGCAGCTTCTTGAACTGCCTATTCATAGGTGTTGATAGTCTTATGGGAATCCAAATTTTAGGTTGACCATCTTTGGAAAGTAGCGATGTCTTCATACTTTTTGGCACCCACCATTACTATAAAGTATTCTTTGACTAAATGTAATCCTTCGACCTTTATCAACCTTCGACTTTAGAAACCTTTGACCAAATGTAATCCTTTGGGAAAGATTTCCAAATGTTATATCTTGGATTAATATCACCACGAAATTAATTCATCAAGCCACTTGAGATGGCTTTATTTAATAACTCCTTATTGTGCAACTTCTCTTGCCAGCCCCTTTCTTATTTATTCTACCAATCTTAACATATGTGTTGCAACTAACATAATCACCACCACTTGACATTCCAAAAAATGATACATTAGGTACCAAATGTAATTCTAGTTCCTAGTCTGAACCCTATTGTTGTTAAAGACACACAAGGATATAATATTAGAATATGCGCTCTCATAGTTTGTGTCTCTGCCACTCTTGGAGTCACTCATACTCCTGATGTGATCATTGAAGTCTCTTTCCATAGTAGGTCCCAAAGATTCTTTTTACGTAGTTAAGCCGATGTTTCACTCATTTCCCATAGCATCCTTGCACTAATACCATTAATAGTATTAGTGATTTTTTCGTAACTAAAGTTTATGTTATGAGTTGGGTTTCTACTCTTTTTCCTTTATCTTGGGTCTCGTTACCTAGTTTAGGAATTTCCATTGGATCTCCTTTATCTTGGGTCTCTTACTTAGTTTAGGAATTTCCATTGGATTTCCTATACATCTATATGAGCTGGTAATTTGCCTTAAGAAATCCTTTTGGGTAGTTTTAAATTTAAAGGTTACTATTCTTTTAGAGGTCCTTCCTCTTAGCTATAAACTAATTTTGAGGTTGCTTGAAATCGCACCTACTTTTAACACTTCATCATCCTTTTTTTGTTGTCCCTCTCCTAGACATGATGTGTTGATCCCCAAGTAACTATGGGCCCTCCCTAATAGGGTGTTGATCCCCAAGTAGCTTAGGGCTCTCCCTAACAGGGTGTTAGATGTTTTGGTGGATGAGGGTGGCATTATTAGATTAGCGATACCTTCCACTAATAACCATACATCAAATCAAAACTCTCATCTCTCTGATCCTTAGATCCCTCATTAGAAGGAGTGCTAAAAGATTATTGGTATCTAAGACCAATGACACTTCCTTATGTTATGTGAACCTAAGCTTGTCGATTGATATAAGAATCTTGGATTGTTAGATGTGAACATTGACTCCAATAATTCTTCACAATTGGTGCTCCTCCCCCCCGCCAACAATGGCACCAAAGATGTTACCACCCACCATGGCCTAAGCTCAAATGGAATTACAAGTATCAAGGAACTTATCGCGCTTACTCGCATTCAGTTGAGCTCCAAGCAAAGGGTTGAAAATCCAGCTCGAGATGTCTAAACAACTACACCCATGGGCCATAGTTCTAGCTTCTTAGGGTTGGAGGTGCGTGCCTTTGTGCCTTGGCAACTGATGCCCAACACTCTAACCAGGATGGCTATAGTTGCTACCAACTCATTCAAAAATTTAAGGAGCATTTTGCCAAACTTTCTTGGGGGCTCTAAAATGCTCTTGAGTCTTGGTTGCCAATGCTTTCTTGGTGATGAAAGTGTGAGAGGTTGAAGACATTCCAGGCAGCAAGTTGTGTGAAAGCACTGTATTTATTTATTTTAATATGAGAGAGGGTATGCCATCACTGTCCACTCTAGAAGTGGATAGATACAAACCTCGTACCTTCCTTTCAGGAAGAAGAAAGGGTCATACTGTTACGCACAGTTGCGTTGCTTTTTGACGGGCGTCACGCCGTTTTTTACAATTTTGGTCGTAAAAGACTTGCAAAATTGTAAAACGGGAGACTTGCAAAGTTTTAAAATACCCGTCAAAAATTACACTGAAGGGCAAGGGTGCCCGTAAAATCAAGCCTGCAGTGCTAGGATGAATCCAAGGAGCGTGTGAACGTGGGGTAATGCGAAAGGACGGGCGTATGGTCAATGAGTAGGATGGTAAAGTTATAACTGTGTGGTTGTCCGAACGTTGCTCTAGAAAGCGGGCAGTGGGGCGACAGGCCACGGGGCCAGTGGTCACCGTGTGAAAATCACAGTTCAAAGTTAAGAAAAGTCCAGCAAGTCCCGACTCCCAAATTTAAATTATTGAGGGATGGATATCTTTCCCACCTGCTGGCAGTCTGCAAACCAGCTGTGCGCACTGCGCACTGCGCAGGACACCGGGGTCCGGTTGCCTGGCTCGTCTTCTTGTGATCGCCCGGCCCGCTGTCAGCAGTGACTCGTGTGACGTGACTGACGGATGGCGATTTCTGGAGTCACACAGATTTCGATGCGTCGTCAGTGGTGCATCTCCTCTGACTGGAAAAGCCGGTTGCCGCGTTTCTATTTGGGTTCACGCGCCTCTTGAGTCGTGTGCCAGCACGTCTACTTTTCCTGCTGTCTCACATGCACCTTTGGCCCAGTCCTGAGTCCTGACCTTAGTCGTCAGTGCCATAGCCGTACAAAATCATTTGCCCCGCCCCACACACCCTGTCATTTTTTTTATTTTGCTAGATAGGGCCTGTTTCCACACAATGGCTGTCTCTTCAACGGAGGCAACTAATGGTGTACTGGCAAAGCTCCAAGCTTTTGGGTTTACATTGAAGATTTTAGGTTGTAGCTTTTTGAGGTGAAATTTTCAAAAATCAATCTGGTTTTGTCAGTTGAGTAGCTAACCTCCACATCTATCCAGTTGGAAACCACTCCATTTCAGCCCCATATAAGTTTTTTTTAAAATTCTTACAAGCAACCAATCTGGCTCAAAGTACACTGCCAAAAATTTCACATTATTTTTAAGTTTTAATTTTAGAGTAAAAAAACGCCCATTGCAAAAGGAGTGCTAGAGGAAAAGTGAAGAGCTATACGTTTTGTTTGTATTTCCATGGGCACATATACCCTATGAGTATATCCAATTCATAGTTATGCCAGTGGAACAAAGGTTAAACCCCAATTGGTCCCCTCAATGGTTTTTTTGCATAACATTAATTAATTAACAAAACAAAGGGACACCTTGGAAGCCCTAAGGGTAGAAACCTTAAGGTCAAAGGAGGTTAAAAATAGTTTTTTTAAGGTCCAGCTAGAAGTTTCTAGAAGGCGGGGAAAAACCCGAGATTTCTCAACTTTCTCCATGTCTATAAAAGCACGAAGGCCACATGCTAATGCATTGGTGGGGGGGAGGAAGTTGGAGAGAACGAAGGCAGATGGCGAGAGAGAGAGAGAGAGAGAGAGAGAGAGAGAGAGAGAGACAGAGAGAGAGAGAGAGAGAGAGAGAGAACCAAGAGAACGCGTTGCTCTAGTGCGGGAGAGAAGACATAGGACGACAAGGGGGGAGAGAAGTTGCAGTAGCTACGAGGACGAGAGATTTAAATAAAAACTTTTTAATTAAGAACCTTAGCACCTAAAGTTAAAAACCTTAGGTAAACTAAGGTTAAGTTAATTAATTGAGAGAAGCTCGGTTAATTAATAGGTAGGGTGAATTTGAATAGGAGGTATAGCCTAGTGTGTGATAGAATATGTAATTCAAAATTTCCATCGTTAAATGTTTGTTTGTTTCTTTTTCTTCGCAAGAGCACCATAACCTTATATTTGTTGGTGTATGTATTTGAGCCCAAAGTTTTTTTGCATAGCTTTGCCTCAGTGACAAGGTGTCTTAGTGAAGGAGGCTGTCATAAATCGTCATCGTCGATAATCTTTTAGTTTCTTTATTTTTGCTTTTGAGATGGTTGTGATCACGATCATGCATAAGAACTTTTTTATATTCTTTCCTTCCAGTAAGAGCTTTGCAAGAACAATTATGGTAGGTCTATAGATGGCAGAATTTTGACTAGCAATAGCTTTATGTGTGCTAATTCTAGCATTTTTTATTCTTGCAATTATGGGTGCTAAATTGGGCATTTTTCTATTCACACGCGTCTTATTAATATATTAGTGCATAGCATTTCGACCTCTCTAGTGATGACAATCCGACATGCATGTGGCTTGGACTTCATTAACTCCTTTGGCAGATGGGACTTCATCTTTGACACCAAAAGGTGGGGGGAGGGGGCAAGATTTACTCCACAAGTGGTGGTGCTCGATGCACCTCACATGATGTAATGGGATCGCTTCAAGTTTGTGTGGTCCAATATGGATAGCTACCTCTACATCACTCATATTAGGTCCAAAGAGATGCGTTATAAGCCCTACAACAACACTAAGAGGTTCAACTTAGTAGCGGAGCAATGGTAAGGGCTATCAGACATGAAGGAGAAGTGGTATACTTGCTCATGCATGACTGCTTCCATATTATGAGAGGTTTGTACAAGGATGGATGTTCTCTCTATTTTGGTTAAGCTAAATCTCAAGACATGGTGGTCTCCCAGAGATATGCCTCCCCCCCCCCCACAAATATGTAGCCCATGATGGGTTATAGAGACTCCTATCATTGCCATTGTAAAATCACCACCTCTATGCTCTCAAATACCACTCCCCCTTAGATTTTTTGGTATGATAGACAACAACGGAGGCAATGGGGTGATGTATGCTTCTCTCTCTGTCTCTCCTGAGAAGGCCTCTAGCACAATGGGTCCAGTTGCTTCTCTCTCTCTCTCTCTCTCTCTCTCTCTCTCTCTCGGTCTCTACCAAAAACTTCAACGATTTTACCCCTATTCAACAAATTGGTCCATGACATTCTTGTTGAGAAAAGTGGTGCCAAAGTGTAGCACTAGGAGATTTCCACAAATGGCTAGACCAATTTGTGGAAACCTCTACTTATGCATGTATCGACGCGTGAACAAAATTGGCACTTGGCCCCCCAGCTAATTTCCAACAATTATGCCTTGCATTGGCACCACCATTAGCGATCTCTTCTAGGATACACCATGAAGTTGGCGGTCAAGGTTCAGATGTATGGATCAGGATTGACCCATAAGCCAAATGCAAGGCATGTTGGTGATAAGCTTTGGGTAGCCCTAGGGTAGTAGGCAGCTTATCGAGGTAGAGCATGAAAGGAATACGCAACGTATAAGTTCTTCATGCAAGACCTCCTTCTTGCAGTGGGAATGGTTGGAAATAGCTTGGATCCTTAAAAATTAGGTAGTTGTACGCTTTGCACGCAAAAGGAACACCATTGTACGCTTTGCACCCCATTATTTGTGGCAAAAGGAACACCATTGAATGATTCACACATGGGAAGATGACAGTTCGAGTCTTCCTGGAAGTGCGACATGATAGTATGGCCCAATCTTACAACATAATTGGGCTTCTTCTTGACAAATTTGTCGGTCAAGGTGAGGTTGCATTGGTGTGTGGAATTGGAGTCGAAGAAGGTTGTATGCATTGAAGCTCTTTGGAGGTACCTACAAGGTCGAGGGTTCTCTAGGCGATGGGTCAGGCTCGCACCCACCATAATCCCCTTATCCAAAAATGTAACTTGGAGGGTTAGTGTTGATGAGGTTAGTTATAGGTACATATGTTTGTGTGGTGCTGTGAGATGTGAAAAAAATGTGATGCCTATAGTGAAATATGCATGTGACGTGCATGGGTAATGGGCAGAAGGTGTGCTCGTGTGTGTGTACTCCTCCAACTCAAAATTTCTCCAACTCAGCTACTTTTTTTGTCGACATTCCTTTCTTAGGAAGTCAAGATCATTAGATTGTAATACATTGGTGGTAGCTTTTGCCCATAGCTACAATGGAGTTGGGTGACCTCTATGGCTCGAGGCATTTGGTGTTAGCGAGCACTATTCCCTCCCTCCCTCTCTCTCTCTCTCTCTCTCTCTCTCTCTCTCTCTCTCTCTCTCTCTCTCTCTCTCTCTCTCTCTCTCTCTCTCTCTCTCTAGTTGAAGTGCTAGCGGATCTGCCTTCTTTCTGGCACACCGGTGCGTGTAGGTGCCCCGATCTGTGTAGGCAGCAGGGAGGTATGATAGTAAGGTGTTAGAGGGTTTCTCCTCTCCAGCACAGGTAGGCGGAGAGGAGTAAAGAGAATGTGGGGGAGAGGGAGAGCTTCAAACCCTAGCAAGCAAATACACACACACACACAAAAGAGAGAGCAAGCAAATACACACACACACACACACAAGAGAGAGCAAGACACAAGAGAGAGATGGACAGTTGAATTTTTTTCTATCTTCTTCTTCTCTACTCAACCAACATAACATAAAGATAAGAGTACACACTATATGGGTTAGTACTCAACTACTACTACAGCATACAAGGGTCGATCCATAATGTGAACCTGACTAAATGAGCTAGTGCTATAATTATGCCAGTCTCTAGTAATCCAAAATGGCTGTCACATAACCTACCATCCCACTGGCCGCATATCACCCATAATCTCACCAACCATGCTAGTGGTGTAGATGCAGAAGCTATCACCTAGGTGGGTCATCAATGTCCGCCGTAGCACTAGTTGAGCTCGATATCTCAACTTCACACACTGCACTCCAAGTAAGCTCCTAAACCCGTGGAGCTTCTCTATGCCTAATGCCCTCGTGAAGATGTCAGCTACCTGATCCTCTGTGCTGACATATACTAGATCTACATCTCCTCTGCTAGAACCTTCTGCCTCACAAAGTGATAATGCACCTCAATGTGCTTTGTTCTAGCATGATATACTGGGTTACTGGCCAACTGTATGCTGCTCATGTTGTCATGATATATAACAACTGCCCTATCCATGGGCTCTCCCATGCCACCAAGTAGCTTCTGAAACCAAGCTACCTCACAAGTTGCCATAGCTGCCTCTTTCACTCGACAAGGCAACTGTTGGCTGGTTCGTACTACTCCAACTCACAGCATCACTCCCAAATGAGAACATAAAACCACTGGTAGATCTCTGTCTATAATACTACTAGCCCAATCAGCATCTATGTACCCATGCAAATGTATCTCTATACCAGCCTCATAGAAAAGTCCATAATCAATTGTGGGCTTTATGTACCTGAGGATCCGTCTAGCCGCATCCAAGTGTGGCTTCCTAGGGGTCTGCATAAACTGACTCACAAGTCCAACAACATAGCTCAAGTCTGGCCTTGTAATGGTCATGTAGATCAAACTACCCACTATGCGTCTGTATATAGTGGGTCCTCCAAAAGCTCACCTGTGGAAAGCTTTGTGTTCCACAGTATGCAACTCTTCTTTAACTCCAACTTCCTTGCCTTTATGTTAGTTTGGAACATCTGAACCAGATTCTCTCATGCAACTGTTGGAGTGTTTGCATCCTATATGTGTCCTATCATAGTGTCTGTGACACTAATTGAAAGCTAGTACATGACTTTTCTTGCACCCTAATTCCAATCCTTTAATGCCTTTATATCTGCAGGAGTGGCATTCTCCACAGATAACTCTGGAGGCTCCTCATTGTCTCCTTCTACATAATCCCAAAATCCTTTACCCAACCATTAGGAAATTGGTCATTCTGAACTTCCAGGCATGGAAGTTATTCTTATCTAGCTTCTCACTAATAATCTGAATAATTCTGTCAAACATATTTTCCTGTAGCAATCAAATAACGTGCAAATAGACAACTTCTGTATACAACCTATAATACAGCAGTATCTCATGTACCTAGTGCAGCAAACGATACTTCAGCATAGCCTATGTGTCACCAAATGTGACCAAAGTACATGTACATACACCCAGTATTAACAATACATGTGCAAACCATGTTTGCACTTCCAAAATGCACTGCTACACTGCAATAACCAGATTTCTAGCAAAAATAGTTATCTACCAGAACTTCCAGATAACTGCCAAAAATACCACGCAGTGATGAAACAGGGCCCGTAATGCGGCCGAAACGCAAAGCTGGTTGAAAAACTTTGTCCAATAAGACAATACACTTGCCCTGTAGCTCCGCTCCTGCGAAGACAACTCCTCAATCATAGACGTATAGCTCCCAGAGCTACTGAGGGGGTGTTGTATCTAAACCATAAAGGGGAAAGAGATGATGTGCTCTTTCTTACCCATGTAGTACCGCTTCCTTCCTTGCTTGTTCGTGCATCTTGCTTGCCTCCTTAGCTCTCACACGAACTAGGCTATGATACCATAAAGAGAATGTGTGGGAGAGGGAGAGCTTCAAACCCTAGCAGCAAACACACACACACACACACACACACGAGGGAGAGCAAGACACAAGAGAGATGGATAGCTGGATTTTCTTCTATCTTCTTCTTCTCTACTCAACCAACATAACATAAAGATAAGAGTACACAATATATGGGTTAGTACTTAACTACTACAGCTTAACTACTACAGCATACAAGGGTCGGTCCATAATGTGAACCCGACTAAATGAGCTGGCGCTATAACTATGCCAGTCTCTAGTAATCCAAAATGGCTGTCACATAGCCTGTCATCCCACTGGCCGCATATCACCCATAATCTCACCAACCATGCTAGTGGTGTAGATGAGGAAGCTATTACCCAAGCGGGTCATTAATGTCTGCCGTAGCACTAGTTGAGCTTGATATCTCAACAAGTAGCACACCCCCTCCTCTCACTTGGCGAGTCGACAGTGGTGATATCTTGCTTGTTAGATAGATAATAGTACTACACTACTGTGAGGCCATATACTTATGCCATGAGCACTTTGTCCCACTAGGTTTTTCTCCATTGGCAAGTGTGAACAGATTCCTTAGGGTTGGCTAGTATATAAGCAACCTTATATACTAGGGTTGTTGCTCATTTCTACTCTCTATTTGTACTTGTAGAGAGCTTTATCTCTCTCCTTTGAGCTTGCTAATCTCTCTCACACTCTACACCCTTGTGTTCTTGTCTGAGAATTGTGTGTGTGTAAGTCTAGCTCTAGCTCCATTAGGTGAGCTAACAGTGGTATCAGAGTAAAGCTTTTCCCAGCTTGTTTTCTAGAAAAGCTTTCCATATCTTGTGTTCAAGCATTCCATATCTTGCTTTCAAGATTTTCATAGCTAACATGTTCCTTTTAGTTTTTATTAGGTGGTTTCATCTCCTTTTAGTTTCCCTTTAGTTTTTATCAGGTGGTTTCAGCTCCTTTTAGTTTTCCTTTAGTTTTTATTACGTGGTTTTAGCTCAGTGTTTGAAGCTTACATTGTGGTGTTGCTTGAAGCTTTATTGTTCAAGCTTCCATTGAAGCTCTCTCTCCCAATAGTGAAGGAGGTTGTTTCTTCTTCAATTGACTCTTGTTCAAGCTTCTTCTACTTCAATCAAAGGTACTCTTTCTTCTTATAATAGCCGAATCATCACATACAGTCGGATCTTCTAGCAGTGTGCATGTGTCAAAACAATCCGATCCAACTTTTTCACTGCCTCACTAGTGGGTGACACATCTCGAATAGAATCACCTATTTCTACAATTGTTTTCATCTACAATCATTTGATTGATTGTTTTCACGTTTACAACAATCGACCGATTCAACTCTTGAATCATGGGTTTCTTCCATCGACTTTGTGTCAATTTTGCTTTTCTTGCGATTCCAAAAGTCAGATTGCTTAGTGATCCAACGTCACCAATGGGTGAAAGCAAGGGATGGTGGTACAAAATTGGTTGTCCTTGACACCACCTAGGCTTGGTAGAACAAGAGTAAAGAAAAAGAGGGCAAAAAGGAAATAAAGGAGAAATATTAAGCTGTGAAAATTCCCTGAGGTGTTATACTTTAGTCTTTTTTTGAAACGTCCCATAACAGATAGACGTGGGTGGAGATGTGGGTGCAGACGCAGGTGGAATGCAAGGAAGCAGATTTATCTCTCTCCCTCTCTCTCTCTCTCTCTCAGACCTCCCCTCTCTCTCTCTCTCTCTCTCTCTCAGACCTCTCTCCTGCACATCCTCTATTCCCTGCGGAACACCATAGCCCTCTCTCTCTCTGTATAAACATGGCAGCTCAGGCCGTCACCATATTTACAGAGACGATGCTGGAGGTTGAGTGTGATCCCTTCACTAACCTTGAGTCAGGGATACCTGCATTTACAGAGGATACTATCAATGAAACCCAAGCTGCTCACGAACCTGTCGGCAACCAAGAATTTCTCCGGGGCTATTGGGCGCAAAAGAAGCGTGAGCAATGATGCAAGGAGCGCAAGCCTGCTAGGGAAGGTAGCCTTTCAAGAACCAGGTCAAGGAACAATATATGCAAAGCCATGGCTAGATGTTGGCATCAATAGACCCAAGGACTAACAACAGTAGAACAATAGGAAATTCTAGAGCAGCTCATGCATCATCAGTCGTTTTCCAAGTTGAGGAGTTCGGATGTGCAATCGAGTCTTCTTTCCAACGTTCGCAACACATTGACTCAATTGAAAGTACCTCACTCTGCAAGTGAGATGTTTGTAAAGAGAGCCTCTTTGATGATGATACTGAACAATGGTGATCAGAGAACAATGTCAGTGAACCAGTCCAAAATTGATGCTGTCTTGGGTGTTCATCGAGGACGGAATATAGCGGCAGCAAGCAGTCGACTGGAAACGAAAGATGAGAATGAAGTGTTGCCACTTAGTGCTTGTCACAGACAATTGCCTTTGTATACAAGTATCACAAGTGAAACTAGAGATTTGGTGACCGCTTTTTGGAAATCTGAGACGAGAGTTTTACCAAACAAAAAGGATATTTGTAAGCAGAGGATCGAGGCAAAATGTGTCATCAAACATCCAATTCATCTTCTAGATGACTCTTAGGTAATATGTTTTTGCTACAATGCAATCCATGGTGGCCTTGATTTCTGTTGGAATAGTTCAAAATTTGTAGTCTTTGGGCAGCACTAAAAGCTTGGCTGTTCAGTAACTACCAAACTGGTAGTTTTTTACCAGCAATCACTCTAGGCCATAAGTACCAATTTGGTACTGCAATCATTGTAGGTACCAATTCCCAGATCCAAGTACTTACCATTGTTTGAATTCCCAGCTCCATAATAGTATCATTGTAGGTACCAATTCCACCTCCATAGGACCAAATTTGGCACTTCTCTGAATTTTGCATTGTACCCAAGAGGATTCACGGTACAACTTTTGGTTGTAATGTCCAAGAGTAAGGAAGCACAGTCTCAATTTGGCACTTTTGAGAAGCACTCACACTTGGTAGTGTAATACCAAATTAGGTTTTGGAGACAGATTTGGTGCTTTCAATGTATCTTGCAAAGTACCAAATGGATGCATAGTACCAATTTTGGAGCGTTTTATATCCAGAAAAGTATCCAATTATGGTACTGTTAAGTATACAGAGAAATAGCCAATTTGGTACTATGGATCAAGTTCGGTACTATGCAGGGTGCTTTAAGTGTGCCTGGTTAGTACCTAAGGTGTTCCACAGCTCCAATTTGGTTTTTTTGGGCACCACTTACACTTGGTAGTATAATACCAAAATGGGTTTTGGAAACAGATTTGGTGCTTTTAGAGGATACTGAAAAGTACCAAACTAGATGCATAGTACCAATTATGGCGCTCTTTGTATCCAAAAAAGTATCCAATTTTGTACTAAGCTTCCAATTATGGTACTGTGAAGTATACAGAGAAATAGCCAATTTGGTACTATGGATCAAGTTTGGTACTATGCAGGGTGCTTTAAGTGTGCCAGCATAGTACCTAAGGGGTTCCACAAATCCAATTTGGTGTTTTTGGGCACCACTCACACTTGGTAGTATTATACCAAATTGGGTTTTGGAAACAGATTGGGTGCTTTTAGTGAATACAGAAAAGTACCAAATTGGATGCATAGTACCAAAACTGGATGCATAGTACCAATTTTGACGCTTTTCTGTATCCAAAAAAGTACCCAATTTGCCACTATGGATCCATTTTGGTAATATGCAGTATGTAAAACAGTACCAAATTGGGTACTATGGTTCCAGCTTGGTACATAGAACCAAATTTGGTGCTTTTTTGTATTCACAAAAGCACCCAATTTGTTACTATGATCCAATTTGGTACCATGCTTAATGTAGAAAAGTATCCAATTGGGTACTATGGTCCGCCTGGTAATAAATAGAGCCTAATATGCTGCTTTTCTACATCAAATTTGGCACTATAGTCTGATATCTGGCACTACAGTGCCAAATTTAGTACTTTAGAATGAGTTGGTGGTTTACAGTACCAAATTTTGTATTGTAAACAGCTTTGGTGCTTTACTCTTGTTTGATAGTATTCTGAGCTCTAACGTGGATCATTTTTCATTTAAAGGTGGAGCTCTACAAAAGATTCAAGAGCATGTATCCTGCGGTGAAGTTGTCACTTAGGTCCTTTGAGACACTCAAGCCATTTTTTGTCCGAAGATTGAAAGAGCGCTATACTTGCTGCTACTGTATTTACCATATCCAGATGGTATACTTCAAGGATGCTTTCAATCAAATGCGCCAGAACAAGTTTGGGCATCATGGCAAAGAACATCCATGTACATGCTCCATTTGTGGTACACATAGTGAGGCAGGCCAATGTTCTGCAAACCAGGCTGTTTTTCAACACATAAGTAACTTGCTGGATTTTATATTGTGCCCTCACCCTAAGGATCATGAATATCATGCAAAGAGATGCTTGCTTGATTGTCTTATACAGTACCAATCTTTGGTGGTAATATGCCAGCAAATTTGTAGAACCAAAATATGGTAAGTACTGTGCTAATAGTTTTAGCTGATTGCTGTGTGTGTACAGTTTTTTTGCAACCGGAGTTATAAAGCCCAACAATACGGTGGTAATAAGTAGCCTTTCTGGTACTATGCAATAACTATCCACTTTCTCTCACTCATCCTCCCCTCCCTTGCTCTCATCATCTCTCTCCCTTGCTTCCTGTCATCCTCTGCCTTCCTCTCATCCAGCCATGAATAGGGACTACTCACCTGGCAACTCCCACTTGTCACTAACTCCAAAGTCATGCTTGTCACCAAGTAGTAACAGAAAAGTACAAAAGCAGTAGCCAAAAAAAGTACATGTACAAAAAGATAATTATCATTAAATGCCAAAGGCAATGTACAAGCATACAGAATCTTTTACACATCAGGGGGGTCAAAGCGGTACGAATACCCCTCCATAGATACAAAGTAGTTGGCAACGAACGAGGAAATGTCATCCTCAACATCAAACAAGGGATTCCGGTGGCTGTAAGCAGTGGGGAACTTATCAGCTAGCCACCCGGAGATCCACATGAAAATGACATCCATAAGATACTTCGGCTTGTTAGGGTCATAATACTTAGGCTCATATGACTGGATGCAGCAGCACGTAATCATTCTTCAAGGACTTGTATCTCGTGTCGTCCACAAGGAGGGTGTTCGTTTCATTGAATTGCGGATACTTGCGCCACACTTTTCTTAGGAGCTTCAGAAAAATAGGCTTGTTAGCAAACTCCTTCGCAAGGACTGGCACATCTCTGAGTTTGGTAGCCCACCTCTCACAATGAGACTGGTCAAAAATATCTGTAATAACAGGTAAACCAAGCAATTAGAATAGCAGCACAAATAACAGTACCAAAGCTAACAAACAGTACATGGCAGTGAAAAGGTACCAAACTTGGTACAACACAGTACCAAAGTACCAAACATTATAAAATTGTGTACACAAATGTTACCAAGCACAGAACCAAGTACCATAGTATCAAAGCACCAAACAGTACCATAGTATCAAAGCACCAAACAGTACCAAATTGTGTACAAAGTAAAAAACACAGTTTCAAACTACCATAGCATCAGAGTACCAAAGTACCAAAGATAACCAAAGAGTACCAAATTATGTACAAAACAGTGCCAAATTATGTACAAAACAGTGCCAAATTGTGTACACATGAACAAACATAGTCCAAAGCAGCATAGCACCAGAGTACCAAAGTTCCAAAAAGTACCAAATTGTGTTAGCAGTGCAAAAAGTACCAAACTACCAAATAGTACCAGATTGTGTACAGAACAGTAGCAAAGCTAGCTAAACAGTATCAAAATCAATAAAACCAGTTGTGAAAGTTAAGGGATAAATACCTAAAAAGAGGCCTTTCATCTTCATCAACCGAGGGAAGCAAGCATTCATTATGGCCATCAAGTTCTTCCTTTGGCTACATGACCAGAGCATCACGTCGCATCGCTTCCTCAAGTTGATGATGAAGTCCTCCGCATCAGGTCTGACGACACAATATTTGTATTGAGACACTTGCACACCTCGGGGCCTAATTCCATCTGGGAACGGGAGCTGCCACAAATCCTTGGGTGCTTCAACATAATCCTTCAGTAGCACTCCATTGACATCCAAAACAACAAGGCGCCTATTGCTTGCCATTACATCTATCGGCATTGATGTATCCGGTGGTTGTTCATCTAGCCACCAATGGTCCCCTATTGTAGTACCACTAAACTATATGAGTAGAAGAACACAGCCTTTTCGCAAAAGCAAAGTTAGACATTGGGCACCAATAAAAGGTTACAAAACAGTGACAGTAGGACATGACAATTTACAAACACATTGACACCTTTCAAGAGAGTAGAGCGGCATGACACAAAACGTATCGACAAAAGCAAAATGGGCTGGTATTTCAAATTAGTCCAAAAGCAAGTACAAAATGCTGTAACATCAGTTAATTTTTGCAGGCTTGCGGCTTGAGACCACGACCAATGGGGCACTTTCTACATTTCATATAGCGAAGAGCTCGAAGAGGGTGGCTGAATCATTACTATCACCTATTTCTAAGGGCGTTGCATCAGGTGTCTCCTCCGCAGCTCTGTCCTTCCCCACACCTTTTGTATCCTCCATGCCTTTAGGCAACTCTACACCTTCAGCCTCCTCTGCACCTTTAACCTGCTCTGCACTTTCAGTAGCTTCCCCCGCCTCTTTGGCCTCCTTCGCGCTTTTAGCCTCCTCTACACCTTCAGCCCCCTCTGCACCTTTAGCCTCCTCAGCACTTTCACTAGCTTCCCCCGCCGCTCTGGCCTCCTCATTGCTTTTAGCCTCCTCAGTGTCTTTGGGCTCCTCTGCACCTGTAGCCTCCTGTGCACTTTGAGTAGCTTCCGCTACCCTCTTTCCGTTCATCCTCCTCTTTCTACCTGCCTTGTCCTTTGCAGATGTTGATGCCGTAGCCAAAACCTCTGTCTCTGAGAGAACTTCAACTGTCACCTCCTCAGCACTTTCAGTAGCTTCCCCCGCCGGTTTGGCCTCCTCATTGCTTTTAGCCTCCTTAGTGTCTTTGGGCTCCTCTGCACCTGCAGCCTCCTGTGCACTTTGAGTAGCTTCTAGTGTCCTCTTTCCGTTCTTCCTCCTCTTTCTACTTGCCTTGTCCTTTGCAGATGTTGATGCCGTAGCCAAAACCTTTGCCTCTGAGAGAACTTCAACTGTCACCTCCTCAACAGCCGCCATCTCTTCATTATTCTTCTCGCCTTGGTCAGTCTCTTGCTCAGCAACCTCCTCAATCAGATCACTTCCCCCCTGTTCTTTCTCCTCCGGTCCCTTTTCATCTTTGTCTCTCTCCTGCACTTCCGCTTTTAGTCGATCTTCCCCCATGCTTGAGTCTACAGCAGGCTCAGTCCCTTTTCCTTCCCTTGTGTTGGCATCAAGGTCTTACAGTATTTTCTGCAATGACTTGTAAGGATCTTCTTTAAACATGTAAGTGGCATCTGACTTACTGTGACCAAAGAGATCCTTCCTATCCATTGGGGTGTTGTCATGGGTGTCCGCACCGAAAGATTCTCTACCTACATATGCACAAAGATGAAAGACAAGATTAGATCATCAGTTCAAACAATATAAACATACAGTGTCCAACACAAACACCCCACTTACTCTTCAATAATGACCTACCTGACACCCAGGCCTTTGCCTCCGAAGGGATTGCGGTGTTGCAACGTGCCTTCACGCACATATCTCTTGTTCTTAACACAGCTGCAAAACACAATGGATGGTACTGATGCCTGCAGGGAAGCATGAACGTACCAACCACGTAAGAAGCCTCCAAAGCCTCCCCCCACAGGCAACACAAGTACCAAACACATGAATTGTGTTGGCAGGGTCCACAACATGAGGCCTTGGAGTCAATGTATATTTCATCCCCCTCTTCACATCAGCACACAACTTATGTACAAATTCTTGATGGTCTTGGGTCTCCAAGCATTCATTGTGGAGCTTCACATACTCCATCTGCAAAACAGACATACTCTATCCACTTATCCACCAAAACAAACAATTAGCAAGGATGTACACAAGCAGTACAAAAACTGAACCAGAATAGGTACCAAAACAGGTAAATTGTACCATAACAGTTCTAAACAGCACTAAATGGGTACAATGAAGTTTCAACAACTCCCAAGCCAAACCCAAGCAGAATAAAAACAGTACTAAAAAGGGTCGGATTGTACCAAAATAGTTTTAAACAACACTAAATTGGTACATGAAGTACCAAAAACTACCAAAACAGTACTAAAAAAGGTTGGATTGTACCAAAATAGTTTTAAACAACACAAAATTGGTACATGAAGTACCAAAAACTACCAAAATAATACCAAAAATATAGCAAAGCAGTACCAAAATAATATCAAATAGTAGCAAAATAGTACCAAATAGTACTAAAATAGTACCAAATAGGTTACAAACAGTGCTAAAAAGGTAGCAAATCAGTACCAAAATAGTAGCAAATAGTAGCAAAATAGCACCAAATAGGAAACAAAACAGTACCAAAACAAAACCAAATAGTAGCAAAATAGTACCAAAATAGGTAACAAAACAGTACCAAGACAAACCAATGACAAACCAAAACAGTACCAAAAGGGTAACAAATCAGTATCAAAATAGTACCAAAAGGTAACTAAACAGTACCAAAACATGTAAATTATGCCAAAACAGTTGTAAACAACAATAATTTGGTACAATTAAGTACTAAAAACACACAAGACTCCCAAAAATACCCAAAAGATCCAAAAACTTGTCACAGTGAAATTCCAAACTAGTACCAAAATAGTGCAAAAAGTACCAAACGAATCAAAGAAAACAAAAAATACCAAAGATAATACCTAGATAGCACCCAAGACATATTTAGCACTACCATATAAGACCAAATAAAAGCTCAACTTCAGTACCAAAACACTTTAAAAGAGTACCACATGAAGCAAAGAAGCACAAAAAGTACCAAAGTTAGTGCCAACATTGAACCCAAGATGTACCTGCAATACCTTAAAGACTCTAAAACTTGTAGCTAGAAAGTACCAAAGCAGTATCATATAGGTCAAAAGAGTTTCAAATGAACACCAAAGCACCAAAAGTACCAGTCATGGGTGCAACCAATTATCCAAGACAACCAAAGGTGCCCTATTAGACTAAACTCAGTAACCTGAAAGTACCAAAACAGCACAAAAATAGTTCAATAGAGTACCAAATGAAATAAAGAAGCACCATTAAGTACCAAGAAAGGCACCAGCACAACACCAAGTGTTATAAAAAATACCAAAACAAGTAAAGAAAGTACCAAAACAGTTCAAGAAGTTCCAAAACCACCAAAAATGTCAGCAGATAAACCAATCAAGAAGTGAAACATGCCAAATTGCCAAACCATGTGCAAATTAAACGTCATTGCAACAAGCGCCGACTTGCTCCCAGCTCAGCCTCCACCTCTCTGATCTCTTCATCCGGAACAGGGATTTGTTACTGAAGCTGAACAATGCGTGCTTCCAGGGTATTGATGTCTTCCATCAAACTCTTCGCCACGTCCTTTCTACCTTCATATACCAGTAGTAGCTGGTCCTTGTTTGCTTGAATAGAGGCCTTCAGGCTTCTGAGGTTTGACCATCCTGGATGTGACACTGGGTGTGCCAGTCTTTGTGGCAATGCCTCTAAATCAATTACCCCTCTGCCAGCATTCTCTGGTTCTGTGCAGATATACCCCTCTGCCAGCATTCTCTGGTTCTGTGCAGATATTACTACCACTTTGAGTCATCCGGGCCTTCTTATCTGAATGCAGGACACTGCCAGGGGAGGAAGCATTTTGCCTCCTCCATGCCTCAATTTTACGCTCAAGCCCGCCACTCCTAAATGATATCATCTGCAACACTCCTTCCCCAAACCGGGCCCATGCTACTTTATGCCCTGCTGGGTCTTTTTTTGCTGCATGGCATTTCTCAAAAGTGTAGCACGTAGCAAATTTGTTGGTCAATTCACCACATGAAGGGGGCCCCTGATAAACTTTGGAGAATAGAAGTCTGCAGTCTTCCACCAGTTGTGGCTACAAATGGTTTAAATAGATCTTGCTATTCTTTTGGTACTTGAACTTGAATACAGTTAACCATTGCTCGGGTGGCATGTCCTCATCAGTCAAGTCCTTGAAGAGTTTGCCCTCCTCAAGAACTGAGACCGTACTCTTCATGCAGGTCCTGTGCCGTGTAACAGAACCTGGTTTGTTGAGGGTACTCCTCCATTTTGTTCTTACCTAAAATGTGTTCAAAACAAATCAGAGAATTGCTGACTCCTATAGATTAAATGTGGTGCCCGACATTGTGTCTAATGTGAGGTGATGCCCTACAGAACCAATTGTGGTACTCAAAGAGTACCAAATTTGCTATTGCAAAGTACCAAATATAGTACTGTTCATTTAACTGCAAATGTCAGTGCAGGGAGTGAACATGCACCATTTACTTAGCACATGCATATGCCAATCAGAGAATTGCTGACTCCTACAGATTAAATGTGGTGCCCGACATTGTGTCTAATGTGAGGTGATGCCCTACAGTACCAATTGTGGTACTCAAAGAGGACCAAATTTGCTACTGCAAAGTACCAAATATAGTACTGTTCATTTAACTTCAAATGTCAGTGCAAGGAGTGAACACGCACCATTTACTTAGCACATGCATATGCCAATGAATAGCGTACCACGTCTTGACTTGCTGGTAGATTTTGATTCGTCGTCGTCGAAGAGGAGTGAGGTCCGTTCGGAGTTGACCTTGCACTGTTTTGCACTTGCCCTTGTGTTGGGACTGGCTATGTGCTCCGTATTTGTTTGTTGGGGGGTGTGGTGGAAGCACCCTTCTTGTTGCTGCTGCCAGGAGGCACCATTCCCTCCTTTGCCTTCGCTTTCGGTTTGCATGTTGAAGGTGACACTCTGCTCTGCTCTGGCAGCAGCTCCCTTGGCCTTTGGGGTCCTCATGGCTAGACGACTGATCAATGCGAGCTCTAGAGCAGAGCAGCTCTGCTACAATCGAATGTGGGGGGGGGAGAGAGAGAGAGAGAGAGAGAGAGAGAGAGAGAGAGAGAGAGAGAGAGAGAGAGAGAGAGAGAGAGAGAGAGAGAGAGAGAGAGAGAGAGAGAGAGAGAGAGATGGTCAGAGGAAGGCGACCAGACGACACCTGCTTAGTTCAAACACAAATGAGCAAAAACAATAAAAAATTAAAACCACTACCACCACTCATGACACCACTACTCTCACGGGGTGGTACTGCATAAAAGATTCTCAAAGATCTTAAAAATAGTTCCTAAATACAAACCTTTTACCCTCAAATTCCCCCCCCAAAGTACCAAAAAGGTGGAAAAAAAATTGGCCCTTTTTTTGTACCACCAACCCTTGCTTTCACCCCAATCCTACTTTGACAATCCAACTTCGGCGATTTGACTTTCTATTATTGATCGATTTAACTTTTTATATGGATTGATTCTACTTTGCTTGACTCTACTTGCAATGATTGACTGATTCAACTTCTAAGAATCGCTTGATATCACTTTTAAGGATCGTCCAATTCTACTTTCAAGGATCATCCAATTCTACTTCTAATTTTTAGTAGTTTTTAGATTAGTTCAAGCTTTCATTTCACATCTTTCCTTCTCAAATCCACTACCAGTTAAGTATGGCCAACAACTCTATAAATTATTTATTTGGCATTCTTTCTAAACAGGATAAATTAGATGGGTCGAATTACTCCATATGGAGTTTTATGGCCAGCAATATCCTTGCTGAAGGGCTTATGGAGTCATGTCAGTGTTGGTAACAAACCTCGCCCTGGCACAATTTCTCTTGCTATTCCTCAAAGGGGTTAGGGCCAATAGACCCAGTCTCAAGTCTCTTAAACTACTATTGATCAAAGAAGATGGGATTCTCATGATGCTCAAGCTTTGATTGCCTTGTCTGTTAACAAACCATCTATTATTCCACACATTCGGTCTTGTAAAACATCCATGCTTACTTGGAACACTCTAGAAATTACAAGCTAAAAATTAATTTGATAATAAAACTATGTAGGATAAGGGGTCCAAAAATAACAATAAACTATGTAGAAACTATGTAGGATAAGAGGTCCATGAATGATAATAAACTATGTAGGATAAGGGGTCCAAGAATAATAATAAACTATGTAGAAACTATGTAGGATAAGAGGTCCATGAATGAACATTTAACAAAACTATAGGACTTAAGGGAGCAGCTTCTCAATACTAATGAAATCATTTCTGAAGTTAATCACCCTTAACTCATTGCCTGAATCTTATATGGGATTCAATACTCCTCTTTGACTTTCTTTGAGAGGAAATACAGCTCTTCTTACCATGAGCTTGTGAGCTTACTATTGCAAGAGGAAAAGTTAAGAAAGAATACCTCTAAGAGTTCTAGCAGTTCCCAAGCTCTAACAGCCAAGAATAAGGGCAAGCTAAAAGCATGTGTTTGTGATACATAATGATCACCACAACCTCTATCGAGTGCATGATCTCTATTAGCATTGAGAGTTTCTCTTAAAAATTATACTTGCGATAGCAAGATGCAAACCTGAAACCTCTTTCTACCCACCCTAAGCAAGAGTTTCTCTTAAAAATTATAGTTGTGATAGCAAGATTCAAATCTGCAACCTCTTTCTACCCACCCTAAGCACCTACCACTACACTACACCACGGTTGATGCTTAGCTTGCTGAAGATATGTGTTATAATGTTACGAAAATGTGGTTTTTTTTTAAAAGGGCCAGAACTGAAGAGCCCCAAAAAGTGCAGGAGGGCGCACAATCTTGCAAGAGTGTGTTCACGCGTGTGTGTATGATCTGCGTGTGTGTAAGAGTATGTATGTCAATAGGTGTGTGTGAGAGAGAGAGAGAGAGAGAGAGAGAGAGAGAGAGAGAGAGAGAGAGAGAGAGAGTGCACGTGTGTGTATGATGTAAGAGTGTGTAGGAGAGAGAGTGAGTTAGTGAGAGAAATCCTTGTGATGTAAGAGTGTGTGGGAGAGAGAGTGAGTTAGCCGCTACCTTTGTTAGAGAGAACCATCCCAAAGGACCACCTCTTTTTGCCTCCATCTAGGCATAGAGAGCTCTCCCTTCACCTCTTTGGAAAAGGAGCATTCCAGTGTGACAAAAGAGTGAGGACACAACGGACAAGCTACCGCACCCACATTAGAAAGCTATATTTGCAGCTTGAAGGCAAGACCCAATGACACATGCGTAAGCAAGGCTAAGATAAGATCTTAACTTGAACAAGGCCCATGAAGTAAGTGGGATCACAAGGGTGAAGATGAGAATTTTCCTTGGCTCCCTCCCTTCCTTTCGACACTAGAAAAATGGAATGGCTTACCCGTGGGGATGAATTGGGATCCTTATAGGCTAGAAAAGGAAGGTACATAACCTCTATGGATTTGGTTGGATTCCTACCAAGATTTGAAGTGTAACATGGTGAACATTATAAACTAGCTGACTCTAACTTGGATGAAGAATTTAAAGAGTCTATATATACATAAGAAGATTTGGGGTGTAACATGGTGGACATTATAAATCTAACTTGGATGAAGAATTTAAAGAGTCTATATATACATAAGAAAACTATACCAAAGGAAAGTTAGGGCTATTTCCCAAATTTAACAAAAACCAAAGTGGGATCTTAACTCCATGAGGGTCTATTGACATATCTTCAAATCATCATGAATTGATCCATAGCTTCAATTTTGAGGAAAAGTCTCATAGCCAAAGTATGCAAAGCTTTGCCATACATAATCTCCAAAGTTGTGCATGACCAATAGCCAAATGAGGGGTATTGTTGTATGCAAACTCTACAGAAGGGGTCTATAAGTCCAATCAAAGTGTCTAGCTTCCTTATAAGAAGTTTCTAACAAGCTTCTTATAGTAGCCCAAGAAAAGATCAAAGTTTGTCAATATCAGTGTCATAGTTTAGGCCAAGTTACAATGTTTTTAATATTTTTAGGGTCCAAGTGAATACATCAACAGATATAATATGTCCTAAGTGAGAACACTTGTTTCAAACGTTGTTCATGTTTATGATAATTTTTCCTATACCATTGAAAAACACTATAATAAAATTTTGATGCTTTAAGAATATGGAGCATTAGTCAGACCAAATGGTATTTATAGTGTGTCTGGTTTAGATTATGAAGGCCGGACTTGAAAATGTCTTCTTCATTCATATGGATTTGATGGTAGTAGACGGATTTTAGGTCAAATTTTCTAAAGACTTGTGCTCCCTTGATCTTATCTAGCAGATCATCCACTCAATGTATCGGATATTTATTCTTCACAGTTATCTTGTTTAAAGCACGATAAACATTTGGTATGTTCCATTCTTCTTTTTTACGAGAGAAGAACTAGAGCACTAAATGGAGAACTATTGGGTCTGATTAATTCTTTCTCTAGCAAGTCTTCTACTTGTCTCTGAATCTCTTTTTGCTCAAGCATGTCAACTCGATAAGCTTTACATGACCGCGAGCTTTTACGGATTATCTCAAATTTTATGATCTTTTGGACAGGACCTAGGTAAACCAAGAGGTAGGTCATGAAAAGATGCAGGGGAGAAGAGAGCTTGAGCTCTTGCAACACACACACTTACAAAACCCTAAAAGAGAACACACAAGGTGAGAGGCTGAAAATCTTCTTCTTCTTCACACAACACTCAACACACCATATACAAAGATAAGACTACACACAATATGAAAAGGTACTCAACCAAATACATACTAGGGTTCTCTACAGTGTGAACCCAACTAAATGAGTTGACACTATAACTACACCATGACTGTCACACAGCCTGTCATCCCGCTGGCCGCATATCACCCATGATCTCACCAACCATGCCAGTGGTGTAAGTGTGGGGCCTATCCCCCAGGTGGGTCATCACAGTGTTCACCGCCTCACTAAATGAGCTCAATATCTCAACACTCCCCCTCGAGCTCAACTCCACCTCATGTGCACCAAGCGAAGCCCTGAATCTGCGGACCTTCTCTGTACCCAATGCTTTAGTGAAGATGTCATCGAGCTGATCTTGTGTGGTGCTGACATAAACAAGGTCACGTCTCTTGCCAAAACCTTCTCTCTGACAAAATGGTAGTGGACCTCTATATGCTTCGTGTGCGAGCATGGAAAACTAGGTTCCTGGCCCATTGTATACTGCTAATGTTGTCATAGAAAATGACAACTTGTCTATCCACTGATAGACCCAAAATCTGCAAAGTAGCTTTCTCAACCAAGCAACCTCACATGCTGCCATAACAGCACCTCTGTACTTAGCCTCTATACTAGATAGAGCAAGCGTAGGCTGCTTTTTGCTGCTCCAAGTCATAGTAGCACTCCGCAAAGAAAACATGAAGCCACTAGTAGATCTTCTATCTGAGATACTACCAGCCCAATCAGCATCTGTGTACCCATGTACACATATCTCTGTCCCAGTTTCATAAAATAGTCCACAATGCAAAGTAGACCTCACATACCTCAGTATATGCGTCTCAATGCATCCAAATGCGGCTTTTGAGGAACCTGCATAAACTGACTCACCAACCCAACAACATAGCTCAAATCTGGCCTGGTGATCGTCATGTAGATCAAGCTTCCTACTATGCGCCTATACATAGTAGGATCCTCCAAAATCTCTCATGAATCTGCACTCAACTTGCCATTCTAATCCAATGGCACTGAGATAGGCTTACAACCTGTCATACCATACTTGGACAACATGTCCAAGCCATACTGTCTCTGTAGTAATCCAATACCATGTGATGACCTAATCACCTCAATGCCCAAGAAATATCTGAGCTTCCCCAGATCCTTCATCTCAAACTTCTTTCTAAGCAAGATCTTTACATCAAAGATCTCTGCATCATGGTCCCTCGTAATGATCAGGTCATCTACATAGATGACAACAAGCACAACCCGTCTATCACTCTATCTCATATACAGTGAGAAATCTACATTGGCTACATGAAAGCCAATAGTGACAAGATATTCAGAAATCTTGTCAGACCATGCTCTTGGTGCTTGTTTTAAGCCATACAAGTCTTTCTTCAACCTGCAAACATGCACGGGGTGACTCACATCCTCATAACCAGGTGGCTGCAACATATACACCTCTTCTTGCAAATCCCCATGCAAGAATGCATTCTTTACATCCATCTGATGTAAAGACCATTGCTTTGACGTAGCCACTGCTCTATCACAACTCTCACTGTTGCCATCTTGGCAACTGGGCTGAAAATTTCCTCATAATCAATGCCATATAGCAACTCCATTTTGTTGCGGAGTGTATCTACATGTAAACTGTCTCTAAATACCATTCTTCTGCAAAAATTCAGAGAACTCATTGGAGAAGTACTCTCCCCCTCCATCTGACCTTAGGCACTTTACATATTTCCCTGTTTGCTTTTCAACCATAACTCTGAAATTCTAAAAATGAGTGAACACCTCACTCTTCTCCTTCATGAAGTATACCCACACTTTCCTTGTGTGGTCATCAATAAATGTCACATAATACCTGCAGCCTCCCATAGACATGGTCTTCGTAGGATCCCATACATCTGAATGCACAACATCTAGTGCATTTCTGCTCACATTTCTGTCACGTGGAAATACATGCTTTGTTTGCTTTCCAAATTGGCATGCTTCACATATTTTCTGCATACCTTCAACTTTAAACTTTGGCAGCCCTGTCACAATTCCTTTAGTCTGCATAGACTTCATTCTCTGCACATTCACATGTCCAATTCTTTTATGCCAAATGTCTGTGTTTGCAACAATTCTTGAACCATTTGCAAACATCGCAGCACTCACTTCATGCATGTTTACATTTAATGTAAACATTCTGCCCACTCTATTGCCTTTTGCAACTAACCTGCACTTGTCTTTAAAGTCTTCGATATAACAACCATCAGGGTTAAACCGAACCTGCAAACCCTGCTCAATCATCTGGCCAACTGAAACCAGATTCTTTGTTATGTTCGGAACATGAAGTACATCTGCAAAAGGTACTTCACTTTGCCATCCTGCATAGACAATGGCACATCTCCAACTCGGGCAATTGGATGAGCAGTGTCATCCCCTGTTTCCACAAAACCTATTTTTCATCTCCTTGAACCACTCCCCATGGCTTGTCATGTGGTTCGAAGCACCCGAATCAACGTACCATACATCATCTTTATGTGCTGCTTCAACATTTTCAGACATGGCATTAACGACATGCTTCATAACAAACAACCTTTCATTATCCTCATTGTTTCTACTCAAGGATGCATAGTTGTTTTGCTGCAATTTCCCATTTTGCATGTCTGTTTGCTTCTTATAACAATCACGCGGATGGAGCCAGAAAAAGTAGAGGCTATTCTTAAATGGCCAGCGTCGAAGAATCTCGAGGAACTGCAATTTTTTCTTGGCATGTCGGGGTTCTACCAACAGTACGTGAAGGACTACGCAAAAGATCGCAGTCCCATTGACTGACCAGTTATGGTCAAAAACTAAAAACATTAGTTGGGGGGAAGCCCAACAGAAGAGCTTTGATAAGCTCAAGGTGGCCGTAGCAGTTGCACCTGTTTTGACTATTGTCGATCCAAATGAGCCGTTTGTCTTGGAAACAGACGCTAGTGATGAGGCCATTGGGGTCGTACTTATGCAAAGTGGCCGCCCAATTGCATTTGAGAGTAAAAAGTTAGATCGTGCGCATCGTAACTACTCGGCTTACGAGCGAGAGTTACTAGCGATAGTTCATGCACTGAAAAAGTGGAGACACTATTTATATGGTGCTCCTTTTGAGGTCCAGACGAACCATAAAAGTCTGAAATGGCTTTCAAGTCAAAGTGAACTGAAGGGTAGAAAAGCTCGGTGGGCGGAGATTCTACAGGAGTTTGACCTTCAGATCGTTACCAGGAAGGTAAGTATAATGTGGTGGCAGATGCACTTAGTCGCATGCCACAGATTAATGAACTTAGTTTCACAGTCTTCAAGAATGATTTCTTGGAGTCACTACGTGGTTTATGTGAGCACGATCCATCTTTTAGAGAGGTCTGGCGCGCTGTACGCGTACGCACTTCTTCACAGACGCAACCACCTCCCTCGTTGGCACAGATTGCTAGTCCGGAGAGACTGGCGAAAGGTGCAACAACGAGAAGGGAAGCGAGAGTGAGTCCGGAGAGACTAGCCATGTCTTCTGGGTATAGTTTGGAGCCAGAGAGTTCTGACATAGGCCCTTCATCACCTTTGACTGCCACACGGCTTCAAAGGGGAGTGATAAACTTCGTCGGGGGGAGAAATATGCTAATTACTCCATTGACGATGGTTACTTACTCTACAAGGGTAGAGTATGTGTACCAACTATTAGTGACTTTCGGGCCCAAATTCTTAAAGAAAGTCATGATAGTCCAAGTGCGGGTCATCCCGGGATTCAGAAGACCTATGCACTAGTAAAAAAGACAATTTTATTAGCCTAGTTTGTTTAAGGACGTCTAGAATTATGTGCTGAAATGCAATAAGTGCCAGGTCAATAAACACGAACGTCTTAAGTTTGGAGGACTACTCCATCCGCTGGAGATTCCTCAGGGGAAATGGGAAAGCATTTCCATGGATTTCATTATCGGTCGAGTCGAGGGAATGACTCGGTGTGGGTGGTAGTTGGACAGGTTAACTAAAATGGCAAATTTTATCACCACGAAGAAAACTGTTAAAACGCCAGAGTTAGCAAAACTCTTTATTGAACATCTCCCTGCCCGCAGATATAGTGTCAGATAGAGTTTTGCCAGAGTTGGCAAAACTCTTTATTGAACATCTCTACAAGCTATATGGCCTACCCGCAGATATAGTGTCGGATAGAGATAGAAAGTTCAACAGTCATTTTTGGAGGGAAGTCTTCAAAATTTTGGATACTACTCTGAGTATGAGTATGGCAGATCATCCGAAGTCTGATGGTCAAACTGAAAGAGTTAACTAAATTCTAGAGGATACATTGCGTTCTTATGTTAAGAAGCAATCTAATTGGCAAGAGTACTTGTCCTTATTGGAGTTTGCCTATAATAACAGCTCCAAACACTCAGCGACTGGATTTACACCATTCATGTTAATGTATGGATTCCAGCCGAGATCTCCGCCGATGTGGCTGTAGGCCTAGAAAAGGAGAAGATTCAATCTGCTAAGGATTTCCTTGAAGATATGAATGATGTGATCAGAGCTGCACGTGAGAGCATTCATAGCGCACAGGATCACGCTAAAACTTATGCGGATAAAGAACGTAGAAAGGTGACCTTTACAGAAGGTGACTTTGTATTCCTGAAGGTTCCTACGCAATCAAAAACCATGAAAACGAGAAATTGTGTGATAAACTTTCTCCGAGATATTGTGGTCCTTTTAAAATCCTTAAGAAGATTGGGGACGTAGCATATAAACTTGAGTTACCGGTGAGTTCTTAAGTCCATCCTGTCTTCCATGTCAGTAAACTGAAGAAATCAGTTCACAGGTTAGAGAACGCAGTTTCTCTAGAGATTTTGGTGGACTTGATAGAGCCACCAAAGATACCACATGAACCTGAAAAGATTCTAGGGTATCATGTGACAGACAAACCCGACATAAAGTGTACCAGGAGGTACTTGTTAAATGGACAGACATGGATGAGGAGGCAGCTACTTGGGAACGTCGTAATGCAATTTTCAAGAGGTTTCTCCAGTTTGTTTTCGAGGACGAAAACTCTTCTTAAGGGGAGAGTAATGTCACGTAGGCTGTAACGCCTGACCGACGGGCAGACCGGATGGCTAGATGGGGCTTTAGCGTCAACGCCTTGGTCGAAGCGCCGAGGACGTGGGCCATCTAGGGTTCAGTGGGAGAGGACGCCCATGCGGAGTCATGGGCGACCAGGCTAGTGTGGATGGCAGGCCACACACTATATAGCCTGGGGGATGAGGGGCAATCCTCATTCTTCCTCTGCGGCTAGGTGGTGAGCTAGAGGCCGTCCCCTCTTGTAGTAGCACCCGTATAACGGCGCTACAGAGATCTAGCACTCTCTCTCTCTCTCTCTCTCTAAATAATAGCCTGGGGGATGAGGGGCAATCCTCATTCTTCCTGTGCCGGCTGGGTGGTGAGCTAGAGGCTGTCCCCTCTTGTAGTAGCATCCGTTAACGGCGCTACAGAGATCTAGCACTCTCTCTCTCTCTCTCTAAATAATAAAATAAAATAAAATAATAAGGGGCTTTTTTGGCCACATACCTCTCCCTCCCTCCCTCCCTCCCTCTCTCTCTCTCTCTCTCTCTCTCTCTCTCTCTCTCAAAAGTAGAATAAAGTTATTCCAATAAAATGATACAGCCACATCATAACTTCTCACATGAGAATCTTTATGTGCACATCATAACTTCTCACATGATCTTCTCCAAATTTCTCAATGGTGAAAGCCTCATTTTTGGAAGCGTGAAACACTTGCAGTTGTGTAAGTTGTGTAGTATTAATATCTAGTGCTTTCTTGATCCTTTTTGCATCTTCTTCTAAAATTTCTATTCTGTATCTTTTGCAACGGCCATCTCGTGACATATTATTTATGAATGTGTTTTACTCTTTCCTGAGAATTTTTGCTTGACTTGAGCACACATGAGTTTGTTTCTCCCTTCCCAATGTCTTACTCTGTAAGTTATAGCCTACAATAAGCATGATATCATATCTCTTGGTGGTATGGGACACCAAGGTAAGGTATGTGGTACTTCATTGTATTTATGTGTGCACCCTTGGGCTCGGGGGTCGTTGGATGGATGAGTTTATGCCTGGTTTATGCATGATGATTATCTAGAGAGATCTTAGGGTTTTAACAATGGTATCAGAGCAATCTCTAGTTAATTGTTGTTGTTTTTTCTGTCTTATTCCAATTTTTAGCATTTTTTAGTAAAATTTAATATTTACTAAATAAAAATGTTATTCGGGGTAAATTGAAATTGTTAAAAATTCCCTAAAATTAGTGGAAAATTAGACAAAAGTTATTTTAAATTTTTGGAAAATGTGGGATTGGTGATTGGCATGTGGTGTGTCCATTCGGGCGCCCGTGACCATTCAAATTCCTTTAAAAATCTATTTTTTACCCAGAAAATTAGGAAATCTATTAAAATTATATTTTTTTATTGTATTTGAGAATTGTCTGGCGGAATTGAAATTTTGTGAACGATGGGATTCTCAAGAGAATTTAGGAATATTCTATAAATTATTTTTAAAAATCCTAAAAATTGGTATTTTTAAAATATCAATGGTATTTTGGCAAATCTAATTGCGAAAAGTTTTCTGAAAAAATAAAGATTTGGAATGCCATAAGATAGGTTTGGTGGAATTTTTAAGTGTGACCTATGCTTAATTTCCTAAGCCTAAGATAAATTCTATCATGGGCTAGTTGATCTAGTTGTTTTGGCGGAGTTTATTAGATGGTTTCTAAGTTTTATATAAACTCATCAGGTTTTGTCTAGATCACTTGTGTCTAGGGGTTTTTAATGAGTGCTACACACTTGTGTTTCACTTTCTTACTTTGGAGTTTTGTTTGAACTACACCACATTCATATACTCCGGATTGATGAGTTAGCCATCAATTTTAATGCTTCTTTTGGCATGATTAATGACCATTAGATGGCATGCATTGATTTTTATGATCAACTATGGTTTTCATGGATTCGAGGTGCTTCTATGATTCTATCCATGGTTTTATGAGGATCTTTTGGATAATATCATGTGCTCTGAAGGTAGCATTTGCCTTCGTTTTCACACGTAATTTTGGAGTATATTCGTTGTACTCTTGTACATATTCCAACTTAGATACCTAGTTGCTTGTGTATCTAGGTGAATTGTTATTTTTCTACCCCAACTTTATTGTGTTTATTGGGCAGTTATCATTAGAAAGGCACCAATATTTCAAATTGTTTTCTAATGATGTACTCGGAAAGAGTTATTCCTTGATGTGGTCTCAGGTATAAAGAGACATGTTTTAGTATGTGAAAGTCTAGAATAAGGCCATCTCATTCCTTTTATGCAAGATTTTATTCATATGTCCTAGACAGCATACTAGGGAGTTCCAAATTGGTAATGGTGGGTGGTATGGGACGCTAGCGATTCCTCGCATATATTATCTTATCGGATAATTTGGGCTCAAGATTGTTGCCTTGCTAACGTTGACCCAAAATTCAAAGACAATCTCATTTTTTGACTTCACTTGAAGCTGTAGTGTAGGCATTCTCTAGATAAACTTCTTTTATCTATAGCCTGGATGTTTTGATGAGTGTAATCTCGTTGGCATTTTCTCTTGTTGAAATCTCTTTCTTTAGAGTTCAACGAGTTTATCTTGTTGTGTTCAGATTAAGGAAATTCGGATTCTTCCTTTGTTGGCATTTCTTTCTCTAGTTCCGTCCTTTAGGTGATCTATACAGTCCACCTGATGGTTTACATATGTATATATGTGACTCATCGAGACGTTGGTGACTCCCTATGTTGATATGGGTAACTCGAGATGCTGATAATTCCCTGTGCAGATGTGGGTACGTCGGGCCGTTGATGGATCCCTTGTTCCTGCCATTAATGCCATGTCTTTCTACTTTATTCTGAATGGTTTACAACAAGGAAACTACCTTGAGTATGAGTTTCTCTGATCATCCGTAGTCTGATGGGCAAATAGAGCGTGTGAATCAGATTGTAGAGGATATGCTTCGTGCATATGTCTCTGGAAAACCATCAAATTGGGAAAAGTATCTTCCAATGATGGAATTTACCTATAACAGTTCTAAACATACGGCTACTGGTTTTAGTCCGTTCATGCTTATGTATGGGTATCAACCTAGGGCACCTATTGATGTCGGTCTTAAGGACATTGAGCTTGATGCATTGAGGGATTTCTTGCGTGATATGTAGGAAATATTGACTGAAGCTTGGGATTTTATCAGGAGTGCTCATGATAGGGCATAGTTTTATGTTGATAGAGGGCACTCACCTCGGTTTTTTAAAATCAGGAGCATTGGTTTATTTAAAAGTTCTTAAAGACTCTCAGACTTTATCAACAGAAAAATGCTCGAAATTATCTCCTAGATATCGTGGTCCATTTCGAGTTATACGTCGGATTAGCATGGTTGCGTATGAACTAAAACTACCTCCACATGTTAGAGTTCATCTAGTCTTTCATGTCAGTAGATTGAAAGAGAAACTGGGAGGTGAGGATAACACAGTTACTCTTCAAGAACTCGTTAAAGTTGAAGATTCCTATGTTCCACATGAACCTGAAAAGGTACTTGAATTCAGGGAACCATTTCACACTAGAGCTATGTGGTGCTAATCATGTCATATCTCTTGGTGGTATGGGATACCAAGGTAAGGTATGTGGTACTTCATTGTATTTATGTGTGCACCCTTGGGCTTGGGGGTGGTTGGATGAGTTTATGCATGGTTTATGCATGTTGATACATGATGACTATCTAGAGAGATCTTAGGGTTTTAACAATCGAGTTGCTGAGTGAGATGCTCAAATCTTCAAACTTTTGCAGCCCCTGAAAGTAGGAGTTGGTGTAGGAGTAGCGGAGCGGAGGGAGAAGGCACCACCCACACACCGTGAGAATGGGGGGCCATTAGCGAGGGTCCTTTAGATTTTGATTCCAAAGCGACAAAGCCTCATAATTAGAGGCGCACACATGCTACACTGGATGACCTTGACGTTGAGTGCTTATTGGCACTGAAAGCGACGTCGCTGGTCGTCATTTCTAATGCTAATTCAAGCAAATTATTTAATTTTAATAAAAAGTAATTAAAGCAAATTATTTAATTTTAATAAAATTTGATTAAAGCAAATTATTTAATTTAAATAAAAAGCGCCAACTTCATTAAGGGGGTAAGACGAGCCCAAATTGGTGTTGTTCTCAAATTGGGTGCTAGGGAGTGTCCTAAAATCGGGCAGAGTTCTCAAATTCCCAATGTTCTCAAATCAACGGTGTACTCAATGGTGTTCTCAAATTGGTGATGTTCTCATGTAAGCATCGAATTTTGGCAAGCTCTCCTCCCTCCCTCCCTCTCTCTCTCTCTCTCTCTCTCTCTCATTTGGGTGTTGCCCCCAACAATTTATGTGGGTCTAAAGGACCCTTATAGCAATTTTTATAATCTTATATGATTATCACAATCTGATTGGGATTATGATCATATATGATCAATCCTATGTGTGTTTATCATAGATTACAATTTTTGCCATGGGCATGGATGGATGGACATTATGGTTTTGCAATGGCTGCATTCATTTTAGGTTGGGACAAATGTATAGAGTTAAAGATGGAAAATTTGCACTTGGTAATGATCCATCTACATCATCACATTAATGAACTCCTCAAATTGATAGACTTTATATAGATCACCAAACTAAACTCCCTCAATTGATCTAGTTGTATAACTCAAGTCATTTTGTTAGTACTTGTTAAATGTGCCTTTGTTCTCTAAGTGCACTAAACATCTTGCAAGATCCCAAAACACAACCACCAGCTACACACCCATAGGATTTCATGTCAAGGGGAGGCTCGAACATGTTCCATAAGATAGAGAAAACGAGTGCATGGTTAGGTTAGGGTTTGGGTTGGGTTAGATTTAACCATGGCTATTTTGTATGTGTACAAAAGGCCATCTTGATGCCCTTTTTGGAATTGGCCATTAGGAGCAAGGAGGTGACATTCTCTTTCTCTCTCTCTCTCTCTCTTTCATTTTTTAATTTAAAGTCTTTCACATCTTGCATGCATCTCTCCCCCCACAAATACACACACATAGAAAAACACAAATACATATAATCACTCTTTCTCTTTTTTTTAACACAAATTCTATGGAAGCGACTTTTATCAATATCTCATGTGCATGTGCAATGTGTTGGTGTGTACATGTGTCAATGACGAGAGAGAGAGAGAGAGAGAGAGAGAGAGAGAGAGAGAGAGAGAGAGAGAGAGAGAGAGAGAGAGAGTAATGTTAGAGGTACCTATGTGTTACATTTCAATCGCTCGCCAATTCCACAAAACTGCGCGCACATAATTGCTCGCCAAAAAAATGCACCCTGCAGTCATTTACCAAAAGCTTTATATTACAATGACAAAGCGGATGCCTTGTTTGCCTCTTATATAAGTGAATGAATATGTAGTTATGTTATTCAGAATGTGAAGTCTTCTCCTTTTTATGGCATTTTGGTAGACGAGTTGATATTTTAGCTGTAGAACATTTGGCTATATATGTAAGCTACATGCTTGTATATGAGCCATGCACATCTTTCTTGGGTTTGTTGGAAATCAAGGATCATAATGTAAAGGGATTACAATCTCCTCTTGCTGGAAATCAAGGATCGTACTATAAAGGGATTACAATCTCCTCTTCTTGTTGCCTTTTTGGATGGTTATGATTTGATCCTTCAAAGCTGGCTAGCTTTGGAAACAGATGATGGTGCAAAGTGTTATGACAGGTGTTATAAATGGCCTTGCAACATTTATGTGTAAAAGAAGTCCTTTTCATGATTGCTATACATTGTGTTGCACATAGGACACGTTTGTGCGTGTCTAATGCCTTGACAGGAGAGCCGCAGATGCAAAGTTTATTGACTCCACATTAAATGAGATTCCTAGCATGTTTAGGAAAAGCACTAAGAGGACCGCACAATTGCAAGAAGAGTTAGATTGTTTGCATCTTAGAATGGAGAAAATTCATAAGCTAAGATGGCTTAGTAGACACAAAGTTGTGGTAAAGGTATGTGAGGTCTTGGAGCCTCTTCTCTTGTGCATTAAAGAAGATAATGAAAGGCTATACAAGATGGACAAGAGAATGAATGGCTATACAAGATAGTTGCACATTTTAGGTTTCTATACATGTACTTTTGGCTACTATGCTTGATCACTTAGCTACTCTATCTCTTGTTTTCCAAAAAAACTTTGTTGATGTGACAAACATCCCTAGTTTGATAGGCTCCACAATTGCAATGTTGGACGTGGAGTTTGCCCCATTAGTCATTTGGACATTAATGTGAATATTTAGAGAGATGATGGATTTGGATTTCCATCTATACCAGAGTTTGGTGGACAACATGGTTGGTTGTGGACATTGTAAAAGACAATGAAGGGAGATATGTATTATGTTGCTCGAATAGAAAGGTGTACAATTGGTAGTGATTTAGCAAAAGCTCTTGATTTTCAAACACAGTTATGCTTGGAAGTTAAATCACAGTTACAAATCAGGTTTGCTGATTCATCCATTTTGAAGAATTTCAATATCCTTGCTGCACTTGGGTTTCCTTCTTTTAAAGAGTTCAACAATTATGGGGCATGCATTGGTGGTTAAACATTATGGGAGTACTATCATTTGACAAGATGGCACTTGGATTGATGCAATGATAGATGAAAGATCTTTAAGAAAGGAGTTCAATGTCTTTAATGTATAAGGTGTATTTGATTGGAAAGGGAAATTCTCAAAGACACATGGAGTTTGATTGGTAGAAATGAAATTTGGCATCTAAAGTATCCTACCTTACTTGCTTTCGCACAAGTTGCAATGTTGCAATGCTGTAGCACTGTAGTATGTAAAAGAGGTTTCAGTGTGCAAAACATCATAAAAAACAGTTGAGAAACTTTTTGCAGACTAAAAGTATGGATGTTCTCATACGAATATCTGTTAAAGGTCCTCCGCTCATGTGTTTTGATTTTACAGATGCCATTGGATCATGGAGAGCTACATTAAGACATGTTTATACACATGTAGATTGAATGAAGGCTTTCATTATGATATTTTGGAATTGGAAGTTCTAAAGTATGTTGAACTTAATTTTTTGTAACTCAAAGTCTCGGATATATATCATCGAAATTACCCAAGATTTTTAGACTTGTATCTTTGAAAGTTTTATATTATGTCGAACTTAATTTTTTGTAACTCAAAGTCTCGGAATATATATCATCGAAATTACCCAAGATTTTTAGACTTGTATCTTTGAAAGTTTTTTATTTAGTAATTTTTAATTTGAAAAGTGACTCATTGTTCAAAAAGTTTTTTTAATTGCTTTTGTAACCCATTTTTTTACATGTATTTAAAAATTTACAATTTATTTCTTTGAGTTTTGAATATTAGTCTTTCCATGAACACACTGTCATCGCAGTTTCATATGGGTTGCAATCGGTGTAAAGCTCCAGGCCACGATCTTCTGAACACAGATGCATAACAAGCACGGAGCTCTGAATAGCGCAGTGGCATTGTTCGCCCAATCCAATCAGCGCAGTGTGGTCACCTGGAACTTGCTTCTGAGAACCTATGCACGCCAAGGGGGACATGGGCAGGTGGTCCTTCACCTCTTTCACCAAATGCAACAAGAAAGTGTCATGCCCAACAGAGTCACCTATGTCTGCATCCTCTCTGCACTTGTCAGCCATCCTGCCCAAACCGTTGATGGCAAGCACATGCACGCCTGCATCCAGGGCAGCAAATTCAGGTCGGATGTTGTTGTGGGCACTGCCATTTTCAACATGTATGGTCGATGCGGAAGCCTGCAAGACGCATGGGAAGTGTTCAACAACATGCCCATGAGGGACGTTGTTGCATGGAATGCCATGATTGCTATGCATGCCCACCATGGTCTTTGCAAAGAAGCCCTCCACATCTTTGGCAAAATGCTGGAAGAAGGGCTCCTGATTCCTAACAAGACCACCTATGTTAATGTCCTTGCAGCATGTGCCAATCAGGAGGGCCTAGATCAAGGCAGGCAGATGCATTATCACATCCAAGATAGCATGTTCGATGTAGATGTCATGGTGGCCACTGCCCTAGTGAACATGTATGGAAAGTGCGGCAGCATAGAAGAGGCTTGGCGAACCTTTTTGAGGATGCCAGAGCGCAATGTGATCACATGGAATGTCATGATTTTTCTGTTTGCCCAGCAAAGTCAGAGCCAAAAAGCCCTTGAACTTCATCACCAGATGCAAAATGAAGGAGTCTTGCCTGACACTCTAACTTTTATAAGTCTTTTTGCTGCATGTACTTCAGAGGCAACTCTACCTGAAGGTGAGCGGCTGCTCACTTCCATCTTGAATAGTGGATTGGAGTTGGATATTGTTTTGGGGAATGCTATCATCAACATGTATGGGAAGTGTGGCAGCTTAGCAGGGGCCCGGAGGGCATTGGACACAATGCCAGAGCATAATGTGATCACATGGACCACCATCATAACAGCTTACACACAGAACAACCATGGCAAGCTGGCTCTTGAACTTTACCACTTGATGCAGCAGGCTGGAATAAAGCCAAATCAGGTCACTTTTATCACTGTTCTTGATGCTTGTGCTAGTCATGGAAAGCTTGTTGAGGGGAAGCACATACATGCCCACATCATGGATGACGGTTATGAGGGTGAAATCATTATCAGAAACAGCCTTATCAGCATGTATGGTAAATGTGGTAGTTTACCAGATGCTCAAGACATCTTCCATAAAATGATAGAACGGGATGTAGTCTCATGGAATGCCATAATTGTGGCACATTCATGTCAAGGAGAGTTCACACAGGCTTTTCAGCTCTTTATTCAAATGCAAAAAGGTCTAATAATTCCAAATCTATTCACCTTTGTCAGCATGCTTGATGTGTGCTCAAGTCTCTTGGCCTTAGTGGAAGGCAAGCAGATTCATACCTATGTAATTGACAGTGGATTTGAGTCAGAGACAATTCTTGGCACTGCCCTCATCAACATGTACAGCAAATGTGGCATGTTGGAGGATGCTCGTAAGGCATTTGATATGATTCTCCAGCAAAATGTGGTTTCATGGACTGCATTAATCACAGCACTTGCCCAGCTGGGACAGGAAAAGCAGGCTATAGAACTCTTTGATCAAATGCAAGAGAAAGGAGTCAAGCCTAACAACGTCACCTTCATTAGCATACTTGCTTCGTTTTCTAATACAGAAGCCCTAGTGGAAGCGGAGCAGATGTGCAATCGCATTTTGAATTGTGGTTTAGATTCAGATATTATGGTGGGAAATACTCTTGTTACCTTGTATGGCAAGTGTGGCAGCATTGATTGTGCACGCATGGCATTTGATAAAATGCAGGAGCGGGATCTTATCTCATGGAATTCCATGATGGCAGTGTATGCCCAACATGGCAGTCTCCAAGATGCTTTTCAACTACTTGAGCAGATGTATTGGGAAGGTCTCACACCAGACCGGGTCACTTTTCTCAGTATGATTCATGCATGTTCCAAGCAGCTAGCCTTGGATGAAGGCAAGCGATTCCATTGCTGTATAGTGGAGATGGAATGCAAACAAGATGCCATTTTGGGGACTGCTGTTATGAGCATGTATGGCAAGTGTGGTAGCGTGAATGATGCGCTCAAAGTATTCAATAACATGCCTGAGCATGATGTGGTTTCCTGGACTGTCATGATTGCAGTGTGTGCTCAAAATGGGCAGGCCAAGGAGGCCATTCAGCTTTTCCACCAAATGCAGCAAGAAGGGGTGACCCCAAACGAAGTCACATTCTCTAATGTCATCAATGCATGTAGTCATGCCGGTTTATTTCATGATGGTCTTGAGTGCTTCACCTCTATGGTAGAAACTTACAACATTTCACCTGATGTGGATCATTACGTGTCAATGATTGACCTTCTAGGGAGGGCAGGACAAATTCATCAAGCAGATGATCTGATCAGTGACATGCCATTTCAACCTACCACTGTGCCATACATGACATTGCTTGGTGCCTGCAGACAACCAGTAGGTGTTCTGCAAGGAGAGCAAGCAGCAGTGCAAGCCATGGAATTGGATCCAGACAACCCTGCTTCATACGTAATGTTATCAAATATTCATGCTACATTAGGCAATGGAGAAAGATGAATTGCAAGTGGTAATAACATCACCATTGGGTTTTGTGGGAATCATGAAGAATCAAAGAGGACACGTGAGCAGATCACATGATTTGTTCGAGATTTGAGATACTGCAGACAACAAAGAGTAAGTCCCACACTACTTTCATACTGTATGCTTTGGAGTCTTTTTATCTGGTGCACAGCAGGTGTATATCTAGACATGGAGATTGATGCCTACTTATCAATTTTCTGGTTGATGAAGCCTGAAAACTACCTGCGTTTGAAATGTAAATGCAGGCATAACAGCTCACAAGGGAGTTTGCCATGTAACAGTGGTGCGGTAGATGTGGTCTGGAGGTTTGTAACAACTGTTGTAGTATTAATTTTCTGAGATTTTGTTGGTTTTTCAGTTGATAATGTATTTTCACAACTTTCTACTGTTTTGCATATCAAAAGGTTATGTTAGACTATGAAAGGTTTGACAAGGCTGGTAGCTGCTTTATTTCAAAAGTGTTGTCGATGTTCATGTACAAAAGTTTACCTATTGTTTTTAAAGTTTTTAGTTATCAACATGGAAGTTCAAGCTAACAAAGTCTTCATATCCATTTGCAGGTCATTCTAAGAAGTCTGCTACATACACGGCCACCTTGAACACGGTGAGATTTGTGTCAATGGTCACAACTCCATCGTTCTTTTCCTCTTAATTGTTCCATATGTGCAGCACACCTATGAATCTAGTCTTTGAAATCTCCCGTCTAGACTAGGCAAGGTTTGCATATGAAGTAATAAGTCCCATTCACTCGATTTTCCTGTCCATGTTCAGCATGCCAGGGGCTTTGGGTGTGCTTACTGAGTGGGGCCGCCTGGCTGTGTAATGGTCCATGTCCTGGCGGGTCTCATACAGGCTGGGTGTCAGCAGGGGCTTGCTGATGAAGGACAAAGAAGGCAGTGATAGATGTCTGTGCAGTGTCCTACCACTGCCTCGGAAGTCTGTCTCTGTGGTGCCTTAGCTCTAGTAGGTATAATCGCAAACATCTCTGGTCTCCGTAATGCATCATCCGTCTGAACCCCTCTCTGAAGAGACAGTGGTAGCGTTCCTGTATCTCGAAATAAACTGGGCATCTAAGTATGTAGTGCTCCTCTGACTCTGTCTCCTGTGTGCTACATAGCTTGCATACCTGTCTGTCCCGTGGGATGCCCTCTGCTCTCGCTGTCTCAACCCTGAAGACACACCTTCAGCTGACCAATGGTGATCCCCATGTCCTGGGACACATGGGCCTCTCCATGAATCCATCCCAAGACGAAGAAAAGGGTAGGGAGGGGGGGAAGCGGGCAGAAGTGCGGAACGGAAAGGGGGGTAAGGCGGCGCCCAGGCGAAGAAGGAAGAGGAAGGACAAGGAGGTACAAAGGAGGGGTCAGAGGGCGGCTCACAGCCTGTGCCGGCTGCGCAGGGCGGCGAGGCATAGCTGGCAGTGAGGAGGATGCAGCGGAGCAATGGTGGGGGTTGAGGCGAGGGAGGAGGGCCACAGGGGCAGCAGGGGGGGGTGCAGAAGAGAAAGGCGATGGAGGGGGAGGCGAAGGCGAGGGGGCCACAGGGACAGCAGCACGATGAGGGAGGGGGGGGGGCGGAAGAGAGGTGAAGACGATGGAGGGACCGTGTGGGGGGCGCAGCAGCAGGTGTGCAACGGGGGAAGCTCCAACGCACGTTCTCTTTCACTCTTACTTGTTGAAAGAGGTAGGCTTCTATGTCATTATAGCTTTTGCTTGCCATTCTAGCTCATAAGAGCCCCAAATCTATAAATTGCCCTCTCTCTTCATTTGAGCAATTTCTATTTCTGCAAACTAGCCTTTATCATGTTGGCAACTCTTCTCTATTCTTGGTGGTTCTTTACTCCAAGGTTATGACTGCTAGAGGCTGCCCTAATGCTAGCTGCTCTCTCTCTCTCTCTCTCTCTCTCTCTCAGGCTGCCCATGAAGTATACCGGCTATTTTAAAGGCTTCCATCGTGAAGAAATCTTGAAGGCAAGGGTATTTGATCATTATTTTATGATTTTCAGCCATTGGGCATTTGTCTTTTTAATTGGTTATGTATGGACAACCATTGGGCACTTGCTACAACAATTGGGCTTGTATTTGAGCCATTGGGCACTTGCTATTGCCATGGGGTATTGTATCTCAGCCATATGGTTTCACGGATAGTTTTGTGGGCTTATGATTCAGCCATATGGGCTTATGGACAGCTTTATTGGCCTATGATTCAGCCATATGGGCTTATGGACAGCTTTATGGACTTATGATTCAGCCATATGGGTTTATGGACAGCTATTTGGGCTATTGGATAAGCTATGTTGGCCGGTATCCACGTGGAATATACATATTCTTGGCATTTTCTTGTGGCTTTTTGATGACAACCCGTGTATATGACACTACCTCAAGCGAAGAATATTGGAAAGACGTGAGCCAAATAAATGTAGACTTGGGCAGTTCCTAACCACGGAACCCCTGGAAATAGGAGGCACCACGGTTCTCCAAGCCCCAACTTTGCCAAGAGTCCATAAATAGCACCATGAATTTTGTAGAAGGGGCGTGGAATCGTTGTCTGCTCCAGTGCAAGAGCGGGAGCAAGACTAGGACCATCAAGGTTCGCCCAAGCCAAGAGTACTCAATCTATGTTGAATGCCACAGTTTCTCAAACCCTTGGTGTCAACAGCGGGAGTACCACCCGGTTTAGAAGCTTCTTCACCACGGAACCAAGTTGTAGTTCCTCAAGGAACATGGAATGCGAGAAAAGGTAAAGAACTAGTTGGAGGGATTCCTTCCAACCCATGTGTTCCACAAGGGCTAATTTGTCTTTAGCCGTTGAAAGCTTGTAGTCTCAAGGCATGTGTATGACTAGTGCCATTGGAATCTTTAAATAGCCCAACCCCATGGGGCATAAAATTCCAAACCGAGAGGCAAAAGGTTTTGCGCAACCATCCCCTTACATTCCATTGCCATGCCTATATGTAGAAGACATGTCACGTGCACGTTTGGCAATGGCTAATCCGCTGCATGAACAGTCTTAATCCTTGACTAATCTAGCAGGTAGGATAGCATATAGGTGTCATCATCAGCATTGACATTTTCAGTATCAGTCATAGCATCATCATCAGCAACACATCATTATCATCACCAGTACATCTTCATCATCATCACCATCATCAACAATAGCAACATCATGGGAAGGCATGGGGGCCTATTACATCCGTAGCCTGATGCAGGTTGTCGCACTGGATGACCGTGGGTTCTTTTTGTGGAAACCCAATCTCGCCAAACCTTCGCAGCCTCACCACCTCGTAAGCCGCACCACAAGCAGCCTGGTACTCTACCTCAGTAATAGAAGACAAGGCAATAGTTGGCTACCTCTTGCTGCTCCAAGAAATAGCTCCTGAGCCAAGGGTAAATCTGTAGCCTGATGTAGATCTCCTCGTGTCTGGATTTCCTCCCCAATTAGAGTCACTCGATCCTCAGAGATTTCCTTGGTCCTTCGTTTCCACTCCAGTGTCATAGAAGAGTCCAAGATCCTTCGTACCTTATAGATACCACAAGATCCGCAATCCTGCATCCCAATGAGTCTTCAAAGGTGTCTGCATAAATGAGCTCAACAGCCCGTAAAACTCAAGTCCAATCGAGTGTTCAGCAACCAAATCAATGAACCAACAAGCTGAGGCATCAACCTGCTCACAAGGATCATGTATTGTAAGTTTGCATCGGAGATGAAATATGCTTGCAGTTCTCCATCCCAAAGGCCTCCAGCAACTCATGAACATACCGCTGCTTGGAAACAGGGTTTGCCAAATCTCCAATCCCAAAAAGGAATGGAGTAAGTCCAAATCCGTCATCTCAAACTCCTTTGACAAGGCAGCCTTCGTCACAACTATGCTCTCCACATGACTGCCAGTGAGAATAAGATCATCAACATGGTGGATAATCAAGCTGACCATACCACGTTCCCGAAAGAGATACAAGTTTGGATCTACAACGGACCTCCGGAAACCCTTTCTAAGAATGAAAGAATAAATCTTCTGATTCCAAGCCCTGGGAGCGTGTTTAAGATCATACAAGGCCTTCCGCAACCTGTAAACCATACCTTTTGATCCTGGAACCTCAAAGCCTGGAGGTTGCTCAACATACACCTCCTCTTGCAAGTAACCATTTAGGAACGCAGATTTCGCATCCATCTGATTTAGCGGCCATTGCAAGAACTGTCCGAATCGTGGTCATCCTAGCTGTCGGTGCAAAAGTGTCCTCATAGTCGATGCCAGGTTGCTGAGCATAGCCCTTAGCCACAACTCTGGCCTTGTGCTTGTCCACCGACCGATTAGACGTATACTTGGTCTTGTAGACCTACTTGACACCAATGACTTGACCGTTTTGACGGCCTTGGAACCAACTCCCAAGTGTTATTCTTCTCTATGGCTTCAAGTTCCACTTTCATTGCTTTCCTCCAAGTCCCCTAGGAAAGAGCTTCCTTAACTGAAGTAGGCTGTTTGTCCCGAATGATACGAGACATCAATGCATAGTTCACCTATAAAACAGTGTAACATGCGGAAGCTTTGGGGGAGATCGGTAACTTCAATGCTCAGAAAAACATCACACTTGTTGCGACGATATTAACGCACAAAACTGAATATAGATGTGTAGAAAAATAGAGAGAGAGAGAGAGGGAGAAGAGGACACATCATGTCCCGTATACCCTCTGTAGGGCCCCCACCACGAATGGTGTATTTGCTTTTATTAGAATGATGCAAAATACTGAAATAAAAGATTGACTGAACCTTCAGATGGATCTCTACCCTTGACCTTCAATCCTTCACCCCTTCAGCGTTAGCTTGTTCTTGGCTGTCCTAGCCCTTGGTTCAGCTTCAGCACTTGGTGAATGATGAGATAAAGGAACTGATTTGTGGCCTTGGTATTTATACCCCTCAGGACAAGTAGTCGGCTGGTTCTACAGCAGTCAGCTGTCCCAAAAATGCTCCACGACTGGAAAAATACAGCATTTAATGCTAAAAATGCTGCGCATGACTACAATGAAGGCTGGCCACCATGAACCTCAGAACTGGCTGCTGGACAGCCTGTGGGCTGCCCCACACCTGGATTACAGTCCCTTGGGGGCTGTGTGACCAGTCGGCCACCTGTCCAAGAGCCCTAGGGCTGTCTATAGCCCTCCTATGGCCATCCCATGGCTGGTGGGTACAGCCACGGCCTCCTGGCCCTTATGGGGGTGGTCTTACACTTTCCCCATGCCCACATGTGTCCTTGGGGTAGCCCTATGGGCTGGCCCCTTTCCTATATGCAAACCCTAACTGTCTACACAGTGACCTGGCATCCAGTATCATACCATATACAGAGAACCATTGACATCATTCCAGAGGGAGACTCATAGCGTGGACTAGCACTGTTTCATGTGCAGGACAATGCACACCTGACCTTGGATGCATGTGCTGGACAATGCACACCTGACCTCGGACGACTGGAATGGAACCCTGGTTGACTCTTCCCGGACTGAGCTCACATGGGACCAGTTTTCCATCCTAGGTCTTGCACCTTTTGTACAGATATGTCTATGTGGCATCCAAGTGCGGGATGCACGTGACACAGCTCCTCTGATTGACTTTTATCACGAACTCTGTGTGATCTTCAAGGTCTATCCTCTATGGTCCACTCAGAGGGATACTCTGTAACACCCGACTCCCGAATTGTGTCTAACAAACACTTTGGTACTTGAACAGAACGCGGAGCCTCTTGCTGCTGGGGCTTATCTCCAACCTCGGGCTCAACCTCTACAACTGATTGAGGCTGGCTAGTTGGAACAATAGCTTGGGAATCATCCTCATACTCATCTGGTTCTCCAAGAAGTGGAAGCTAGAACATGCTCATCAAAGACAACATCTCTACTGACAACAACTTCGTTCTGCTCCGGGTCATATAATCTGTAGCCTTTGCAAAGAGACTTATATCCCACAAAAACAAGCTTTTGGGAGTCAAGCTTCCCTCTTTGCTTCTTTGGAATGTGAACATAGGCATCACTCCCAAAAACATGGAAATGGGAGACATCTGGTTTTTGTCAAAATAAGCCTCATGTGGAGTCATCTTGGGTACTGAAGTCGTCGGAGATCGGTTGAGGCTATGGATAGCCATAGCCACAGCCTCTCCCCAAAGTGGACGAGGAAGATCACGATGCTCCAACATCGTCCTCGCCATCTCCACCACAGTCCAATTCTTATGTTCAACTACTCCATTCTCTAAAGGCGACCCGGTATTGGCCAGCTCCCGCTTGATGCCATGCTCCGCACAAAACCGCACAAAAGCTTTAGAAGAAAACTCCCCTCCTTTGTCAGCCCGAAGAGTCTTCACCTGCAATGCAGACTCCTTTTCCCCCGTAACATGCCAATCCTTGAACCGAGCAAAGGCTTGATCCTTCTGGGAAAGAAAAAACACACCCATGTGAACCTACTACAATCATCCACAAGCAGCCTTGAAATATTGTGCTATTCTTTCTATCTTAAGCGATGCATTTCCCCTATCAACTACTTATTTGTTGTACTAATTCTTTCTATTTGCTACTTCCCTTAGTGCTAGGCTTCATTATGGCTGAGTCTGCCTTGCATCTTCGGAGGTTTGACAGAAACTGAGTACGAAGGGCTTTGTGTGAATATATGCTGTTATGTGTGTGTGTGTGTGTGTGTGTGTGTGTGTGTGGAGTGCGTGTGTGAGAGCATATCTTAATACAGAGTTCTACACCCACTATTGGGCACTGATGACGTTAGTGGGGATGTCGTAGTATCTAGTCCATACTATGCATAATGGAGTTGATAGTTATACAGTCTTGTGGGTTGACTACCATGAGTATATAACATGCATTTTCCTAAAAGGTGAATTTGGGCATGTTCTTGGATTCATCTAGGTATATAATTCAGCTGTATTAGCGGACATGCAGATTTCATATTGTGAAGTTTTCGTCCGAGTTGCGGCTAGTTGATATTGTGCTATTCTTTTTATCTTAAGCAGTGCATTTGCCCTATCAACTACTTATTTGTTGTACTAATTCTTTCTATTTTGTACTTCCCTTAGTGCTAGGCTTCATTATGGTTGAGTCTGCCCTGCATCTTCGGAGGTTTGACAGAAACTCAATACGAAGGGCTTTGTGTGAATATATGCTCTTATGTGTGTGTGTATGTGTGTGTGTGTGTGTGGAGTGTGTGTGTGAGAGCATATCTTGATATAGAGTTCTACACTCACTATTGGGCACTGATGACGTTAGTGGGGATGTCGTAGTATCTAGTCCGTACTATGCATAATGGAGTTGATATTTATATAGTCTTGTGGGTTGACGACCATGAGTATATAACATGCACGTTCTTGAAAGGTGAATTTGGGCATGTTCCTGGATTCATCTAGGTATATATCTTTTTGAGATTTCTGCTTTTGGAATGTTTAAGATTATAAATAATAAGTTTCACAAAAATGGGGAGCTTAAAAGTCCATTTTTTGTTATGATCATTTCAGCTCTTAGTTGTTATTTATCATTGCTTCTAGTCTTGCTTAATCATTGCTTTAATAGGAAAGTGATTTGTTTTTGCTAGTCTAGTTGTAAGTGCTAGCCTTCATCATGGCTGAGTCTGTCCTTCACCACCGGAGAAGTGATAGAAACTTAGCTCGTTGGTCTCTCTATAAAAATTGTGTCCTCTTGGTTGGGACAAAATTTTTATATGTAAATCTACACCTACTTTGGGGCGCTGATGATGTGAGTAGGGATGTCGTAGCACGTAGTCCATACTATGCATGATGAAGTTGATGATCTTATACTTGATGATTGGACAATCTTTGAGGTAAAGTTCACACTTTTTGTATTCTTGTCTCTACTTGTTTTGTTTTAGTGAATTAGTCATTTAAAGTTTGTTTTTGCTAATTAGTTATTAAATTGTTAGAAATTCTTTTGTTGTGGTTCAATAAAGAATTTGTTTGTGTGTATGTGGGCATGTCTGATTTAGTTATGTATTTGTCTATTTTTGCAAGTTATTATTACTATTATTATTATTAATTTTCTTGGGTGTCTCTAATTTAATTTAATTTATTATTATTGTGATTCTCTTCTTTCTTTTAAAATTATTCGTAAGTTCAGATTCATCTGGCCTTATGATGGTATATATATAGTCAAAGCCTTAGGACCTCCACCTTGTGGAGGGTTCGTAAACCGCTCTTCCTTGTCCAAAACCATCGGCACAAGCTGGCATCTTAGGTCTGGCACATATATTTTTCAACGTGGAGGAACAAAGAAGAAAAGACGAAGATAGACGTGAAGAAGCAAGAAATAAAGAAGAACAGAGACGTGCGGAGGAACAACGAGATAAGGAAGCTACTTGCAAATATGAGGAAGACTAGTGCCGTCGAGAAGCAGCCGACCGAGTTTTAGCAAAGACTCGACTAGGGGGCTATGCAAATCTAGCATCAGCAGACGATGGCACAAATTGTGGCATCCCTCCCTAAGACGGCTCTGAATACCTCGTCCTCCACTGTCCCTACCACCACCGTCATACAAACTTCTCCAAATTTTAGTAAGTATGATGGTAAGTGTGATCATGCTCTTGTTACTCAATTTATTCATCAATTTGAAGTACATTTTTCTTTAGCTAAAATTTCAGATCCACAAGATAAAGTCCATGTGGCAACACCCCAACTCATTGGGGAAGCTGTTACTTGGTGACAGCATTAGTCACAACTTCACATAGACCCCATCACAGGCCAATTCCAATTTGGTTGGACTACCTTCGTGGCTGACCTCAAAGCCCATTTTCTTCCACCACAATACATGACCAATCTTGAGGACGAGTTTTACAAACTCACTCAAGGTGGTTTCCCTATTTTGACCTATTCCCACAAGGTCATTACAATGGCCCAGCACTTGGGCATATCGAAAGAAGAAAAACTCAAGCAGTTCATTTGAGGTTTTGTCAAAATCCCACGGATCTCCTCATAGAACGCTCCTGATACAAGACTCGAAACTTGCAAAACAAAGCCAAATAACGTGAAGGGGTTGCAGGCCTGACTCACCACATAACCTTGACAGCCGTAGGCAAAGGCCACAAATCTTGGCTGTCCCCACTGAGCCACGAGCTGAGGTAACTAGCAAGAAGTACCAACCAATCTCTACCCCGTGATGTCCCATACCGCCACGGAGCTACCCCCGTGGGCCTTGAGACTGCTGCCGGCCTCGGCTGGATAAAGCAGGTGCACATCTGCACTAGATCCAGGCTCCTGACCATGAAGCTCTCACAAAGACATGCGAGACGCTATGAACAATTGACTAATCTTGGTCACCCTTTTATAGGCTTTTGGCCGGTCACTGGGCGTCCACACTTGGGTGCCCGCCCATCCATACTTGGGTGCTCGCTCGTCAGTCTCCAGCTCGCCAATCAGCCTGCCTAGCTCCAAGCTTCCCCAAGACTCGAAGCTAGTCTTGTGTGCACGGTAGATACACTCTGTGTACATGACATACTCCCCTTCCTCTAAGAGCTCACTCCTGAGTTTAGCAAAAACCCAGGGTTGTCCCTCTGAAGGGTAGTCAATGTCTCCCATGTAGCATCCTCCTCAACACGATCCTTCCACTTGATCTTGTATTCCGTGAGTAATGTATTTTGCAATCGTCTTTCACGAAATCCAAGTATCTTTTCTGGTTCGTGTGGGACAAATGTCGTATGATTTCTTGAGGAGTAACTAATTGGTCTCTTCCACCCAGTACTTCCTAAAGTCTATTGACATGAAATACGGGATGAACTTTCACATGAGAAGGCAAATCCAATTCATATGCAACTGAACCAATCTGGCGTGTAATCCGAAATGGTCCACAGTATCTAGGGGATAATTTCAGAGGTCGACGTGTCCGTAAAGTCTCGAAATCTTTCGGAACTCACAAATACACCATCGTTCCTTCAGAGAACTCTCTGGGTGAACGATGTCTATTAGAATAAAATCTGTCTTTGTCTTGAGCACTTCTAATAGATTCCTTCCCAACTTGTAACATTTCTTGCATATCTTGCAAAACATTACGTGCTGCATCATGCTAAAGTCTTGAAAATCCCACGGTAACAGGTGATTGTCATGTGCACTGTGTGTATTTACCGTGTGCTACACGCACACAAGACTAGCTTCGAGGCTTGGGGAAGCTTGGAGTTAGGCAGGTTGATTGGCGAGCTGGGCTAGGGATAGACTAACGGGCGGGCACCCAAGTATGGACAGGTGGGCGCCCAAGTGTGGACGTCGGTGACCGGCCAAGAGTATGTAAAAAGGGTGGCCAAGGTTATTCAATAGTTCATAGAGTCTCGCGTGTCTTTGTGAGAGCTGTATGGTCAGGATCCTAGATCTAGTGCAGACGTGCACCTGCTTTCTGTAGCCAAGACCGGCAACAGTCTTGAGGCCCGCGAGGGTAGCTTCATGGGCGGTATGGGACGTCATGAGGTAGAGATTGGTCGGTACGTCGAGCTAGTTAGCTCAGCTCGTGGCTCGGTGGGGACATCCAAGACTTGTGGGCTTGCCCACGGCTGTCAAGGTTGGGAGGTGAGTCAGGCCTGCACCCCCTTCACGTTTCTTGGTTTGTTTTGTAGGTTTCAAGTCTTGTACCAAGAGCGTTCTACGAGGTGATCCTTTGGGGATCTGACAGTGGTATGAGAGCAAGCCTCGAGAACGAGCAAGTCGGTAGGTGGAGAAAAAGAGGTCAAAGAAAAGGTACGAGTTCGAGAAGATTGCACGCAGGCGGGCGTACATGCGCACGCAGGCAAGCAGTATATGCTCGCAGGCGGGCACATAAAGCAGCGCTAGAGTTGCTGCAGAAAAACGCGAAAAAGAAGTCGACGAGTGGCAGGGTTTTTTTGATATTTTTAGCTTTCGTAAAAAAAAAAACCCCACGCCTTGCTTTCGGTGTTTTGAACCTACGCTAAAGGGTTTAAAAAACCCACGCCTTACTTTATGGGTGTTTTTTTTATAAAAAGTGTATATATATATAAACACAAAAGCAAAGTTTTAAAGCTACACATGCTTTTGGGGAAGCCTATAAAATTCCCCTCAAGAAGGCTTCTTGCCACACATCTCTCAAGCTCTCTAGCACTCTTTCTTGTACAAGGCCAAGCTTTTCTCTCATCTTGCCCTCTTCAAGATGTCGACCCAAGAATCCGAGATGGAACCCATTCCCGAACGTGAAGACCTACTGGCTACGGAAGCCACCAATGGCGATCTTTTCGACGATTTTGTTTCAAAATCTGATTTCCAAGAGTTTAAAGTTGCTTTCGAAGCTTCTTTCTTGGAACGTAAAGCACAAGTCGTCACGCAGATGCAGGCTTTACAGAACTCCATCTCTTTATTGACCACTACTCTATCTACTCTTTCGGGTATGGATACTTTGGAATCTGCTTTAGGCCCCAACATTACTCCGGAACAGTTTGGGGGCGAACAAAAGCAGCGTACCAAGGAGATAGTGGACACTTGTCTACATAAGTGGCAGGTCCATTTCCAGTTTCATCCATATGACGATGGCAAAAAGATTCAGTTAGCAGCAGGTTTTCTCTCAGGCAAAGCTTTGCTTTGGTGGAAAGAAATCTAACCTAAACCTACAACCTGGGCACAGTTTGAGATTGTATACATCCCTCTTAGAGACCTCTTGTAAATACAGTTGATTTTGAAAATATATTGGATTCTTCTTTGTGTAATGCTTTCCATTGTGTCTTGATTCCACTTTCTTCATTTCTTATACCTACTAAGGATGTTAGTGAATTAAGTGTGTTTGAAAGCAACGAATTAAAGAAGATACTTGATTTGTTTCAAGATGTATTTCCTAAGGAACTGCCATCAGGCTTACCACCTGAAAGAGCAGTAGATCATCGTATTGTCCTGGTCCCTGGTGCTCAACGTGTTAGTATTTCACCTTATAGGATGAGCCAAGCTGAGGAAGTTGGCCAAACAACTCCAAGATTATTTGAGGATGGGCCAGATCTGTCCAAGTAAATCACCTTGGGGTGCACCTGTGTTACTTAGGAGAAAGAAGGACAACACCTGGAGAATCTGTATAGATTATAAGAGATTGAAAAAGCTGACAATCAAGATCCGTTATCCTCTGCCTAGATCAGATGACCTGATGGACCGGTTAGTCGGAGCGAAGGATTTCATAAAGATAGATTTACGTACTGGCTATCACCAGATACGTATTCATGAAAGGCATGTCGAAAGAACCGCCTTTCGGACTAGGTATGGCCATTACGAGTTTCTCGTATTATCTTTTGGCTTAACCAGTGCTCTAGCCACTTTCCAGCAAATGATGAACGATCTTTTTCGTGAACATTTGGAAAAATTTGTGGGTGTGTTCCTGGATGATATTTTAATATATAGTCGTACTCTTGAGGATCACGTTAGACACCTCACGATTGTCTTAACTGTAGACAGAATCGACTGTATGCTAGAGACGGGTTGAGCATTGACTATGACCAAGTTCAGAAGGTTTTGGCTTGGCCTATACCGCAACCAGTGAAACAACTTCGTTCTTTTCTTGGTTTTGTTGTTTTTCTTCGGAAATCTGTACGAGAGTACTCTCAGCTCACACTACCGATGACCGACTTATTGAAAGGTCGTGGACGTAAGTCGAATCAGCCTATCACTTAGAATAACGATTTGGATATGTTCTTGAAACTGATGCCAGTGACTATGCAATCGGGGCTGCTCTATTCCAAGATGGTAGACCTGTTGCTTTCGAGAGTTAGAAAGCTAGACAACACTCAATCTCGTTGGCCAACCCTTGAGAAGGAGCTTTATGTTGTCATTTCACGCTCTCAAGGTTTGGAGACATTATTTATATGGCTCCAAGTTTGTGGTATTGATTGATCATCAGTTGGTATTGACTTATCATCAGTCAATCAAGTATGTGTGTGATGCAGATGATTTGAGAGGAAGGAAAGCTCGATGGGTTGAGTTAATGCAAAATTTTGATTTTGAGATTCGTTATCGAAAGGGGTCCATGAATAGTGTCGCAGATGTACTTAGTCGAATTAGAGAGGTGAATACTTTGTCGTTCATCGAGATTTCTACTGACTTATTTCAGTCATTGAGAGGGCTTTGCAAGACTGATAGTTTTTTGGTCCATTTTGGCAGAAGATCCAGGACGGGAGCTCATTGATTGACCAAGACTCAATGACTGAGCAGCCTACTATTCAGGCCACAGGAAGTTAGTGGATGATTTAGAATGGTTTACTATTCCGTAATGACAAAATTTGTGTACCATAGATCCCGGACATTAGGTCTCAGATTCTAAAGGAGTGTCACGACGCCCCTTTTGCTGGACACCCTGGGGTACATAAGACATTAGCTTTAGTGAAGCACACTTTTTATTGGCCAAAGATGAAAGAGTATGTAGAAGATTATGTTCTCAAGTGTCAAGTTTGGTAAGCAAATAAAGCTGAAGCTTTAGACAGGTTGGGATGTTGCATTCTTTGCAAATGCTAGTGATCCAATGAGATCTCCCATTGCTAGATGCAGTTGAAGAAGATGTAGAGGAACGCAGAAGTTTTGCCTTCAATGGGTCAACACTATTTTCTCCAAGGTGATTGGCGGTGACTTCATTTTGTCCCCTTCAAAGGCACTGCCTCCTAAGAAAGATTCAATACATATCCCCCATACGATTGCAGGTCCTATTCCACCTTCGAATGACTGTGAATATCATAGAAGGGACGGCTAGCCTCACAACCTTCTTGTCCTCGGAAGTGCATGTCCTAATAATTCAAGGTGCAGTAAAGATAAGAGACCTTAGATGGAGTTGAGATGGAAGGATACTTCAACGGTTGTAAGATGAAACGCTACTATGGGCCTCTCACTGAGAACTTACTCTATCAAATCCACAAGAAAAAGGAGGAGAAACAAAAAGAAGACAGTAAAAGTTCACGGCACACCTTGAGGTGATTGCTCAACAAAAAAGAACCAAAGAGGCGGCAGGACGGCATGTGTACAATTCTTTGTACACAAAGCTGACCTTTATGGTACAGCTGAATCTGAAACATTGGTGGAACTACTTATCTTGAGCTAGAGTTTCTCCAAAAAGACCTCGTAGCTGTGTAGCCAGCCCTTCTTGATATAGGGGCTAGTAGGAGCCTCATGTCTAGGGAGATGTGGGCCTCATTTGGCCACCCACCCCTTACACCATCCGCAACTACCCTCATCGTAGTAAACAATTGTCAATCTATAGCCATTGGTTGTTTTGACAAGACCACCTCCCAAGCAACAATTCTTCAAGGAGGTCCCCAAACATGAATGGATTCCTAAGAGCACCTTAGCTAGCCAAGGAGTGTATGATGTCCAAGCAAACACTTGGTAGCCACCATTTAACCAGAAGCCTTGTCATAACTAGAAGCACGCTAAGCTCGAGCCCCAATTAGCAGAGTTCTTCCCACAACCCAAGCCCCATTGGAATCCTTCTGTTTGGTCCAAAAAAACAAGACTTCAACTCCCCAACGTCACAGGCCAAAGAAACTCAAGCGGTGCCCCCAAACCTCAGTTCCATCCTAGCAGTTGTTGCATAGTGGAAGCCTTCATGCCTTAATCACAACCCTTCAGCACCCTGTAGGAACATTAACGCAAAACACATGAGAGAGAGAGAGAGAGAGAGAGAGAGAGAGAGAGAGAGAGAGAGAGGTTTTCGAGTATATTGTATTATGACCTCTTCTACTAATGCTAACTATGACCAAACTCCAAAGGGAGTAAGATAAAATGATGCAAAAGATGCTACTTCCATTTATATGATATTTGGATGTTGGTTGGCCAGCATCAATTGTTGTCGGCTAGCTACTTTGTCCTCTAACATGATATGTGTGGCATAAAATGCCAAACTCTTCATAATTACTGATAAATGCTGTCGACTCTCACACAATGCTGCCGACTTGATATGTTGAACTGCTGCTGACCTGATGCATGCTGATGAAGATGCCCTAAATGCATCTAATATTGTTGCCTAATGAGGGATATGATAAGGGATTTGACATGGCACTGGCTTATGCACGTGACATCCCCTCCCGCTGAGCTTGATGATGGGAATCCAACTTTTTGTCTTCGACTTTGGATGATTGTCATCATCCCTTGATTGCTCTGGGATTCCAACTTTTGTCATACTTCTTCCTTGGCAACTTAACTGAATCTCATGTTCTGCCTCAATTTCACTTCATGATCGTGCAAGTGTTCCAATGTTGTCCCCTTGCATGCATACCCTTGTCCCTTAATGCACTGAATTATGATTGATGATTGAGGTTGATCACGGCATTTGACTGAGTTTGCTCCTCTTGTTCCCAGGAAGCTATTGAGGTACTCCTTTGAGGACCTAACTTCCATGGGCTAAATGCTGAGGATTCACCTAATGCATGATTGGCCTTCCTCATGCTTCTTAATTGCTTGTGTTTACCTTGCTTGGACTTGTATACCCCTTAGGACAAAGCCCTTGAGAATTGCGACAATGCCCTTGTAGTGCAAGTATGACGCCCCTGTGGTGGAGGTTGGTCCTCGCGCGATGAAGGTAGGGTGGGTGTGGCATTAGTCAAGGAATGACTACTAGTCCGGGTATTTGAACTTTACATATTGTGATGTGCTGGTTTTGGTATGGGAACTTTACATATTCTGATGTGCTAGTCCGGGTATGGTAACTTTACATATTTTGATGTGCTAGTCCGGGTATGGGAACTTTACATATTCTGATGTGAAGCTGTGGGACCTGCAGTGCTTGGTGATGTGGCTGCACCTGATGCTCTGATACCAATGTTGCGTAGCAGAAGCCCTTAATCAGAGCCCTTAAGCACCCTATTAGAACATTAATGAGAGAGAGAGAGAGAAATTTTCTAGTATATTGTATTATGAATACTTCTATTGATGCTAACTATGACCAAACTACAAAGGGAGTGAGATAAAATGATGCAAAAGATGCCTACTTATATTTATATGATGTGTGGTCGGCCAGCTCTAACATGATATGTGTGACATAAATGCCAAACTCTTCACCATAGTAACTGATAAGTGCTGTCGACTCTCACACAATGCTGTCGATTGATATTCTACTACTGCCGACCCGATATATGTGTGCTGAACTGCTGCCAACCTGATGCAGGGATGAAGATGCCCTAAATGCATATAATATTGTTGCCTAATGAGGGATATGATCAGGGATTAGACATGACAGTGCCTTGTGCACGTGACACAGCCAACACATTGATGGATCGTGACAAAGTAATGGAAAAAACTCAATCAATCAATTTCGGTATGCTTGCAAGGAACTAAGCGCCATCCGAGCTTTGCTCTGCCATTGGCGTTCTTCATGAATATCGAGAACGGAACGAGAAGCCTTGGGAACAACGAAATCAAGTCAAGTCTATGGAAGCTTAATCCGTTTGTTCTTTGTAAACAATTGGAGCCCTCTTCGCTGGGGGTTAAGTCGCTTGGTTCAGACTCAATTTGCTCATGGGACGCCAGTAGCAGTCTTTCGTCCGCAACAGTTCTGAGTACATGGGTGCGCTTTGTGCCCCGCCATTGTCTCAGTGATTCGTAGTGCTTCGCGCCTTTCAAACTAATGTCTACCACTGAACCCAGCTCACTGACTGCTTTAATGGGCGAAAGAGTCCAATCGTTTTAAAGATTTATTCTGAGTGAGTAAAACGATGTAGCACCGAAGAGGACTTGAACCTCTGACCGTTCTGTTCGAAGCTTGGTACTCCCGATTGAGATACCGGTGCATCTATTGAGCAGGTGGAGCTCTTATCCATATTAAAGAGTGGGTCATATTACTCTTATTTTGTAAAAAAGGAAAGGAATTTTTTGTTCTAGATTCATCAATTCTTTTCCCTTTCTCAGTTTCATTCTACCTTGTCTAATGGCTTTTCATCAGGTCGTTACACTAGGTTCGATCGCTCCTTACCCTAGAGTCATACTAGAGTTCTTTTCCCTTTTCGGACTGAAAAAAAGACGGGGCGATCACAAAGAAATTATCCGGCCTAACAAGACCTTACCTTACCATCGGATTTGCACAAGAAGCCAGAGCTCCGGTGAAGCTAGATTGTCACCCGGGGATCGCTCAGGCTTCCTTCAGGGAAGCCTTTCGCTTGCCGGTGATCGCTCCCTTAAAGACCCCTTTCATGAATGTTCGAGCAGATTCAGTGCCACGTTTCATTGACTTTTTCGAAAGCCGGCATGCATGTCAAAGGTTCTTCAAAGGCAAGCTTGCCAGGACGGAAGGACCCTGGAAGTCGTGCATTCTGGCAACATCTTCGAAGGGTTGAATGGCCAATTCCCTATCTGGGTGTTCTGCCTGGCACAAACTCTGCCCGGCACTGCTCAAGTGTGCGGCATCGGTCTGTCCGCTGATTTAGGCCCCTTCCCTTGTGCGACACTAGTAGCACCCTATGCTTACGCGGTTCCCGAAGCGGAAGGTAGGCAGGTACTACGAGCCCTCTGTCCCACACATCTATCCAGATGTGTGGTTCACCGGTTTCACCGAATGCTCCTATCTCTCGGCAAAGGTCGTGTGAGTGTGCAGTTACTCTTCAGATGTTTAGAAGCTCAAGGCTTCTATGATGGGAACCCCATTTGGGTCCCGAAGGAACCCACACCACAAGCCTTTACAACCACGCCATTACATGTCAAACTGAAGACTGAGTGGAGACCTAAAGTCATGCCTCGGTCACCCCCAAAGCTCATGCAGGTATGGAGAGCACTGGCTACGCACTGCCTTGTGCACGTGACAAAGCCAACACATTGATGGATCGTGACAAAGCTATTAGAAGCTCAAGGTTTCTACGATGGGAACCCCATTTGGGTCCCGAAGGAACCCACACCACAAGCCTTTACAACCACGCCATTACATGTCAAACTGAAGACTGAGTGGAGACCTAAAGTCATGCCTCGGTCACCCCCCCATGTGTGCCACGTTGCAACACCAACTCGTTTGCTGGAAGGCCAAGGCTCAACAAAGTGCACCAATGAAGTCGATGGCACTAGTGTCCACTTTCGTCGTGGATTAGCAAGCAATTTTTTGCCCTTACGCAATGATCTCACTCCGAAGCCTTAGTCTTGTTTTTATATATGTAACATAGTAACCCTTGTCAATTGTATAGATACATATACTTGGGAACGATTTGAAAAAAAAACCCCAAACGCGTGGCACCTCATCAAACCGGTCCTCCCCATTCAAAAATTCCCCATTTACCTCAAGCCTTTAAGCTTTAGAAGCTAAGGGTGCAAGGAGACCATTAGGTTTAACAATTTCAAGAGGCCTTTTGTGACATGCCAAAAGAGAGGACACATGGAGACGTGTGAGGGGTAGGGGGAAATGCGAAGGATCGTTCATTGGGAGAAATTATGGCAAAACCCATGACAAGGCACTATTCCCACCTAGATTTCTTCTCTCATAGTGTTTATATTTTTACGTGGGCTTTTGTTTTGTCTCTTGATGTACCAACACGAGATGGCTCCTCTAAGGCTGCCACTTGATCTACCAATGCAAGATTACATTGGGACATTGCTAGATATTTGTAACCATGGAGTCTTAGCCATTCTTTTACTCAAATTTATTAACAAAACAGTATTTTGACTCGTTAGAGATATTACAAGTAGTAGTTGAATACATTGCTATTGGTGAAATTTCTATTAGAATTCACTTTTATACTCTCTATATTGATGCATTCATTCCTTGATTTGTCCAATGTATGTGTATGTGTGGTTGAATCACATGAGAGCAACCAAAATTTTACCAATTGAACAAGAATAATTTGCCACAAAATAGCTATTTTTGTCATGTTATTGCAAGCAAATAAAGAACTAGGTTTCAATAGCTCTTTTCCAATTGGGATTGGGCATTGAAACTTCCAAAATTAAATAGCTTTATCCTTTTTAAAACTTGTAGTACACATTGTGAAGGCAAGTTATCTTTCTTCCCTCGTACATTTGATTGTGTATCATCTTGTTCAAAGCTTTAAAATATTTTGTTTTTGATGAAAATATATCCTTTCAAATAAGAAAAGCATGTGAAAGATGTGAACATACTATCAAAGAAAGTAAATATGTTTCTTTTTTTAATATACACATTCCTTGAAAAGTTAATAAATGGCATATGAGTTACAAGAAGAATAAATTCATTTTAAATTACAAATATGGTACAATACCTAGAGGTCTGAGCAAGACATATGGTACTATACATATATAAGAGTGGATAAAGGCAAGAAAGAAGGGTGCCATGTCACATGCCTTGAGATATGGACTTTTTTATTGATGGAGAAACATATATGAAATTACTAGGATTATTCTTAAACAAAGGTTAACAATCTAGAAGGTATTAGGGATACACAAGAAAGTTGTTTAAATATATTGTTAATGAATTGAAAATGTGAGCTTTTATTGAAGGGGAAACATATATAAAATTACTAAGATATTCCACTAATTTATGTAGTACATGATCTATTGTTCTATGTGTGTTTTGATCATTATGGTTTGAGGATTTGGGTGATTGATCGTTCTTGACAAGATTATCAAAGTTTGTTAGATTTCTAAATTGGGTAGCTTGTCTTCTAAGCACGTTTTGATTTCTTGTCCCATGTATTGGGGAGGCTTTGATGCCCTTACCATTAATGTTGGGAGAATGCATAACTTTTGTGTAGTGCATCTAATATATGTCCACATCTCCTAAACATAGCGTCTTCAAATGCAACTTGTGTTAGGTTATTGGTGAAGTTTCAAGTATCTAGGTGCAAGTTCGAAGCAAATGATTGAAACACAACTAGATACTTGCCTTTGTGAGTATCATATGCATTCATAATAATCATGTTATGTCATCGTTGTCTACATATGGATGGACAACACCTTTAAGTCCACATTCACTATCTTCACAAATAAATGTCCTCTACTTTTTATCATAACTATTATGATTAGTCATTATACAGTTGCAAACTAATACCTTTGCCAATTATACAAGTCATATGCAAGAAACTAGTAACAAATAACATCCAAACAAGTAGCCTTTGAACTCTTATTGGTCTTATTGATTTAAAGACAACAAATGAAAATTCTTATGTCCATGGTTGAACGAGACTTATTTGAGCACTCACCTTATAGGGGGTTACAAGTCCTCACGCCTAATAGGATTCATGGATAAACTGTCTTGTTCGGCGGGTGTAGGTGAGGTGCTATCGAAAGGTGAAATTCTACGATATTACCAAATGGTTTGATCTACTCACGTGAATTTTCAAAGTTGAGCTAGGTTGCATGGTTTCTTAGTGAGCAAAGTCATGTTATATAACATAATGAAGGCCATTTGTCTTGGATATTTTATGTTTTGGACCATCATACATCATAACTTTCATATAAATCTTTATATTTGTCAACACACACACACACACACAAACACACAAATGAAGTGAATTTATAAGCACTCTAATTGATAACATTCTTGAAAAAAACTTTGCGCCTTTCATCCTTGCACATGCAGACCGTTTGCAACTTATCAAAAGTTTAGATAGGATGCATAAGAGATTGAGTAAAGAGGAAAGTGTTTTTAGTTTTCTTGATGATATCATGTTTATCATTAAAGGTCTTATTATATGGCACTCTCTATTTATTTATTCAAAAACAAATCCATGGCCATATTTGTACATAAATATTATAACGGGTCACTTTTATTAAACACTAGTGGACAAACCTTGGAAATATCACATGAGATCTTATGTGAACCTTTGCATTTTCTTGTTACATGTCTTCTTCATGGTGGGGTCCAAACCAAAAAAACTCTAATGACCCAATACTTTGGTGGACGAGACTAATCTTTGTATTTGTGAACATGGATGAATGTAATTCATGGAACTTATCTCGTTTGCATTGTGAGATACTCTATTTTGCCACATATGTGGTGAGAAAACCATGCACTCTTGTTGGTGTCTCTTGTTTGTGTGTGCATATTTCTCATTGATAAAAACACATTTTACATGAATCGAATCAAGCTAGTGGTTTCTCTTGTTGGGAACTCAATCGTTGGGAACTCAATTGCTTACTGCTAGACACACATGCACGTGTTAGAGGTTCCTTTATTTTCTACCCTTCACAAATGGGAAAGCACTTTGTAGGTATGACTTGGACCTAATCTAGGTGGCCAAATTACCTCAACCCATTAGCCCATGACTCTTGTTTGTGTGTGCGTATTTCTCATTGATAAAAACATATTTTACATGAATCGAATCAAGCTAGTGGTTTCTCTTGTTGGGAACTCAATCGTTGGGAACTCATTTGCTTACTGCTAGACACACATGCACATGTTAGAGGTTCCTTTATTTTCTACCCTTCACAAATGGGAAAGAACTTTGTAGGTATGCCTTGGACCCAATCTAGGTGGCCAAATTGCCTCAGCCCACTAGCCCGTGATGACCCAAGTAGAGACCTTGCACATAAATTCTACAGGAGGTTTAGCCAAGCCTCTTATTCACTGCATGTGTAACAAAGAGACAAAAATAAGGACTAAAAAAACACTCTTAAGCTAATCCAATGGCTTTCAGTTTGTCTTCTGAGTGTATATAAAATTTGGAATTTAATAAGTGCTGACACTTGCATTCTTTTTACGCATACATGTTACGAGATTGTATTGTAATCTCTCTTGAAAATATTAATATATCCTCTTAGATAATTTGAGGATGCTTGTATTGTCTTTGTATCATGTCGAATTATGTTAATATTGTGGGTGATATAATCATAAATATCAATACATTTAGTGTACATTGACGTACGTTTTGGAGATCTCCAATGTTTGTTACAATTGGTTTGTATAGCAAGATGATTTCTAGAGTACTTATGCTTGATGAACATGTCTTTGGTGATGGTTTGTTTACCTATGGAATTTGTGTTGGATCTACCAAATTATTTGTTTGCCTATAGAATATGTGTTATATTTACCAAATTATTTGTTGGACATTTTATAGGTGAGAAGGATAGATTGAGGCGGATGCACATAGATTATTGTTTTAGAAAAGGCATTCTTAAATTTGAATAAGGTTTGTAAATATGTGCAAGCTTATCCACACCTCTTTATTTATTTTTGTAAGTTTAGACTTGAAAGCATAGATCTTTCGAAATATTTAAACTTTGATATCTTGTAAAGCATGAAAAGATTTACCCTAGCCTCAAGTAATTTATATTGATATGAGCTTCTATTTTGGGTAAAAGAGAGTGCCGTACACGAAGAAGAGCACACTTTTTATATTTTTGGAGGCTATGGTCTATTATTGGAATGAAAAGAATAAAAATAATAATGTGGGGAATAGATTGTACACACGAGGAGAAAAGATTGTACCCATTGATAGTGTCGTACATAGCTAAGTATTTTAACATGCTATTTAATGTGTTATTTTCAAGCTTGGTTTTATATTGTATTTTTTGCAATTGCTTTATGTTAAATAGTTTGTGTTGTATTTGTTACGATTATTTTATGTTGAAATGTTGATTAATTCATATGCTTGAGAAATTGATTTCATAATCACCTAGATGAAAATTCTTGTCTTAGTGGCATTAGAGCACAGGCTAGGTCAATTTATGAAAGAAATTGAAGGAAGGAAGAAAAATTGAAGGTTTAATTTATAGGCTTGAAGATTATGGATGTTTTTAACGTGCTCAAGTCGAGAGTTTACTTTAGCCTTAGCGAAGCATGTGTCATTGGGCCTTGCCTTAGAGCCACAATTGTATCTTCTAATGTGGGTATACTAGCTCCTCGTTGCATCCTCACTCCATTGCACTAGCTCCTATGTCACATCCTCACTACGTTGTCACACCGGAATGTTCTTTTGCCAATGGGTTAAAGGTAGAGCTCTCTACGCAGGCAAAGAGTGTTAATCTTTGCGATGTTTCTCTTTCACAAGGGTGAGGAAAGAAGAAGAAGCTAATGTAAGAGGGAGACCTACAAACAAATCCATCTAGCATGAATTCATCAAATAAGTAAAATTTAATAGCATACATGAAAGAAAGAATAGAGAAGAGAAGAGATCACAAGTATTCTATTGCAAGGAAATGATTGTGTATTACTTATTCTAAAAAATGACATCTATATAAGTGACTAGTTTTTACACTAGAGCCCCAATAGTCCACCTACCGTGCCCACAAATTAGGAAGGGGGGAGACATGCTACGCCTACAAAGACCAAGGAGGATCAATCTGCACAAAATCAGCAATGCATCAATGCAAACGAACAACATCAACGGGCACTACAACAGGTGTATTCAAATCTTAATCTTTTGTTCTTTATGTGCTTTTATCTTTTGGATATATGGTTTGCATGTTCACACAATATTGGCTGGTTTAAGTTTTCGATTAGTTGTTAAAATATGGTGAGTGAATTCTAGATTCTTGGAGGACTTAGTAAAAGATATTTCTATCTACAGACAGTGTAGGATATATACCACTGGAGTATGCCAAGTTCTTATGCTTTCAAGGTATATTAGTTATCCCTAGTGGTAGCTACCTCTTAGATATGAGCTAGGTGCTAGGATTAATAAAAAATTTATGAAAATATACCCTAAAAAAAATATATACAAAGTGAATTGAGACATGACGTGTCTACAGCCATGTGAAATGCTTGGTAGGACCTGGGGTTGTCTTAGCACCTTGGGGCCGATGCCTTGGTTTCCATGGGGTGAACACTGACGTCTAAAAACTTCAGAAAAAGACCTTCAAGGAATCTATCGCCTTGATAGATGTTGCTAGGACTCTGGGGTACACTATGGGCCCTCGAGACCGATGCCCTCATCTTCATGGGGTACTCCTTATGTCATAAAAGAAAGAAAAAGGGTCTGTCGCCCTTGAGATACTTAGCGGCTTTTAGATTCTCTTGGCGGAGGTCTATTGGCCATTGCTTGGGTCTCATTGGGATGGAACCTTAATCTTTATCACCTTCTACACACACATAAAAAAAAAAAAAAGAGTTTCAATCACCTTTGCTCATATTTAAGAGTAGGTTTGCCACTTAGGAATAACTTAAATACTTGTAGGACATTGAGACTGCGGTCATAACCGGCGGTGTACAAGCACACTTGCCTTTGCATGGCACTATCTACCACTTAGTCTCAATTTGACTAGTCTTTACTCACCTATTTTAGTACTCATTAAAACTCTAATCAGCCTTTCACTTGTATGCTCACATGTGAAATTGTCATTGCTATTTTTTCTTTTCTTCTTTTCTTTTCTTTTTTTAAATAAAAGGCTTTACTTGTGTCCATTCTTTTTTTTGCAGCTCGTGCTCCTACCGCGCTCAAGGACGTGCGCAAAATAGGAAGGGAGGAGTGTTGCATGAAGATCAATACAAGGATGCAACAAAAAAGACACTTAGGGCTCTTGTAAAGAGTTCCAAGTTATAGATGAATGTGGGAGAGGGCTTGACAATAATCCCACATGGGAACTTTTGGGAGTTTTAGAGTTTTTGTATAAAAAGTGGCCCATTTGAGAGCTAGGGAGGACTCTTTGGTCATTTGGTTGAGAGGCTCATAGAGAGAGCTTGCTCCATAGCTCCTTCTCATGTGCTCTCCCAAGGCTCTCCATCTCCATTCTTGCTTCAATCTTGTACTCTCTATTCTCTACGTATTCAATGATTTGAGGTTGCGGTCTACACACTTGCTAATCTAGATTTTTTAATGATGTTTTGATGCTAAAATCTGATTTGTGAATTGTAGAGTGCATGTGATGAAGCTTGTGCATGAAATGATGTGTAGTTGAGGCTTGTGTGATAGCTCTTTGCATGTTAGATTCTTTGCATAAGTTGCATTTTTGTGCTTAAGTGTAGCCTAATCTTGATGCGTTGATTATGTTAGATTGATTGCTTGATAGTTGAAGAAGGATTGAGTAGGACTAGAAGTCATTAGTGTGTGGTTAACTAATCTTCTCCCATTCGGGATAGCCTCTATGCGCTAATCGGGTTGCATTCACGGATTGACAAAGTGTGTGGGTTGGAGTGTAGCCTCCGCTATGCTATGATGTCCCAAACAATCGCCCATGCATGTCACCTACATATTTCACTATGAACATCACATTTTTTTTCATATCTCGCATCTCATGGAACATCTCTAGATGGGGGGACCATGGCGGGCGTAAGCCTGACCCATGGTTCAATTGATCATTGCTGAGGAAACCTTCAACATTGCAGGTACCTCCAAAGAGCTTCAATGCATGCACTCCAATTCAACACTAACACAATCTTGCCTTGGCCGATCTCCAATCACGACAAAGAAGCCCAATCTCTAGGCATCACGCACGAGGATGTACTATCTTATCATGCCAAGAAGATTGCAGGTACCTCCAAAGAGCTTCAATGAATGCACTCCAATTCAACACTAACACAATCTTGCCAAGGCCAATCCAATCACAACGAAGAAGCCCAATCTCTAGGCATCACACACGGGGATGTACTATCTTACTCCCATCTACCCATGCAAATCATTTAATGGTGGTCTTGATGCTAATTCCACCAACCACAAGGTGCGGACTAATTTTGAAGAGCCTAGCCATTTCTACAAAATAGAAGACCTCACATGAAAAACTTCTACATCACCTATACAGTTCATGCAACCTCAACAAGGTACCTACCACTAGGACTACCCAAAACTTATCACCAATATGCTCTACATTCAAGTGCAGATTGGTCCCAAACCAAACCACTTAGTCTCGCATGCTAAGTTTAGGACGTATCCTACACCATCTACACCTTCCCACCCCAATAGCAAACTTCACACCGACTTGGGCGATGCAAGGATGCAGTCACCTATTAGGAAGAAGGTTATGTTAACCACTCAGTTAGTTAACATGGTTTCACCCACACTACCTACCTTAAGGCGCTTTGCCATCTTACTCAGTTGAACAAGCACCCTCAAATGGACACTTATTTTCTGTTGTAAGACAACATTGGAACATATAAAGCAACCTTACCTTGAGCTTAATGTTACATAGGAAAACTCTAAGAACTTCGTATACATACTTGCATAAGACTAGTATTAGAAATTAGACTATTTGATGCTCTTGTTTAGCTGAGATCTCTGCAAAATGGTTATTAACAAACAAGAAAAGAAAAGAAAAGAATAAAATTTGCTATTGGTGCCAATCACCGAATATAGCCGAGGGGAAAAACCCAGTGGGAGAAAAGATGTCGATCTTATTGTGGAGTCGCTGAGCTTACCCTTGCGCTGTTGGTTGATCCGTGTCCTCGTCTGCTGGAAAGATGGTATCGATTTCTTCAGGATGCAGGGACAACCCCTCACAAAAACCGGCCTCTGGAGAAGGTGGTAGAGGAAGGAGTGCTTCCTCACTAAAATATGGCATTGGTTCTATGGGAAGGTTAAGGAGACAATTTCGATTTTGGAACTGCGCAATATAGGTACTCATATTGATCCAATATTGACATGTTGAGGCTTGGGGAAGGAGGGCTTGCAAGATCGGTGGTTGCAAGTCATTTAAGCTTGTATCCCTCTATTGTTGTGCTTGAACCTCCTCAGGTAATCTACGTTGATTTGGTCCTCTCTCTGGTATTCTCACATTAAGAAGATTATGGCGTTGGGGTGTAATTCCCACAATTTGTTTCATTAAGCCCGTGCCATATCGTCTAAAGTAAGAGCGGCATATCCAACAAATATGTGAAGCTTCTCCTAATACGAGCCGTGCACACTCTTGACAATGTGGAAATGGGTGATGCTGTTGATAGAATAACGTGACAAAGTGATGCCCACAGCAATTTTCACCTAAGGGAGCATAGAAGTACCTAGAATGAGTTTGAAACGGAGGAGCACTATATCCCTCGCGATGATCAGGTCGAGTACTATCAGGGTCAATGCATGGTGGACATGTATCTCGCCAAATATCCATCAGGAGTTATCTGGACGTAGAACAATGAAATTTAGAACACTCATATCCATCATTACACTTCCAAAAAACAAGATTATCTCAAAAAGAACACAATCCTTTAAAGGCATAAGGAACCACATTATTCAAACATTGATCTACCAAAGAGCTTCAATTGTAGTGTTAATGCCTTATCTTTGGTTTTAGGTATATCCTTTTTAAGAGGTGGAAATTTTAGCAATTGCCTTGGAATTTGGGCAAGATAAGAGGATTTAGGCATTGAAATGCTAGAATCTATGCTCAAATGAGACTCATTTGGACTTGTCTCAGGTACACAAGTTGAAATGCTAGAATCTATGCTCAAATGAGACTCATTTGGACTTGTCAAATGAGACTCATTTGGACTTGTCTCAGGTACACAAGTTGATGGTGGAATTGGGTAATAAGGAGAAATTGGGACAACCGGTGTTTCAATACATGTTTTAGGAAGATAAACACAAGTAGATTTGTAGGTGCTATCACAGCCACCTAGAGTTTGTGTTGATTTCTTTTGCACCCACTGATATGGAAAATCAAGGGTGGCTTTTGGAATCTTTCTGAAACACTCTTTTACCCCTAGCAAACCATGGCATTTTGAAAGCCAAATTGTTGTTGCACCCTCATAATAGCCTTGTGCTTTAAGAACCTGTTTTGGGACCCAACGAGTAACAATCCGAGGTTTAGGCTTGGAAAAGATGTGCTTCTTAAGAGGCTTAGCAACTGGACTAGATGGTACAAGTTTGTACGCATTTTTGGGTAGCCAAATTGATAATTCCTTCTTGCCTGGCCTTCTTTGAGCAGCAACTAGAGTAGTTGGAACATGCCAGCCATGGCCCTCACTTGAGTACTCATCAATTATCCACATCATTTGTTTTGGAGCTTCAAGAGCAGATTTTGAGAGTGGGTTGTGTAAGGTAGAAACATTACCCTTTTGACACGATAAAGCTCGTGGAGTAGCAGATCCCAAGATGTAATCAGAATCAATTTGCAACTTGTATTGTCTATTCTTCCAATCTAATGAGCAATTGGTAGCACTTAACCACGATCTACCGAGAACAGCCTCTACTACTGCCTTGGACTTACTTGCCACATAAAAGGGCACTGACATCTGGTGATCCTGGATGGACATCATAATAACACATTTTCCCTCTATAGGGTTATCTTCACCTGAGAAGCTTCGTAAGTCAACAGGAATGTGTACAAGTGTTGGTTGACCCAAGGCTATCCATGTGTCAAACGAGAGAACATTACAATCTGCACCAGAGTCAATTAAGGCAGAGACAAAGTAGGTAGTCTCATGAAGATGAAGGCACACTTGAATATTGAATGGATCGACATATGGTTCATCAGTAGCCAACTGTAGGGCCAACATAGAAGCTTTGCGACGCTCCTTGGCTTTTGCAACTCTAGCTTTAGCCTCTTCTTGAGCTTGACGTTTAAATAGGTCAAGTGCTTGCTTTCGTGTTTGTGCAGCATGCATCTGTTGAAGCATGGCTTCAGTTAATGGTTCATTGTATTTCTTGAGACGACTTCCATTAATGAAGTTAGGCATTTGCTCACCTTCTAGTGTCTCTAAACGCACTGCACCACTTGGAGTAAGCTCATTAATCACAAACGGTCCTAGGCCACGTTTCTTGAGCTTTCTCTTATGCTTCTTAAGTGTGTACAAGAGCACCAGGTCTCCTTTTTTGAATCGTCCAGTTGTTACATTTCTATCATACCATTGCTTCTGTCTCCTCTTCTCAGCATACATCCCCATTACTGCCAATAAGCGGGTCTCATCAAGCTTTTCCAATTCATCAATGCATTGTGAAAGCTCATGACCAGTCCAATCCAATTGTTTAGCTACTCGTAGAGTAGGTACAAGAAATTCAATGGGAAGAATTGCGTCTAGCCCAAAAGCAAGCTCAAATGGGGTTGTGCCCACAGATGTTTTATATGCTGTCCTATATGCCCAAAGAACCGAGTGCAACTTTTGCTCCCAATCAGTCCTATGTCCCTCAACAATCTTTGTGAGTGCTGTGCAGAGAATCTTGTTAGTACTCTCAGCTTGTCCATTGGTCTGGGGATGATAGGGTGCAGAACGCTTGTGAATTACCATAAATTCTTGAAGCAAAAATTCTATGACCTCATTTACAAAGTGTACACCTTGATCACTAACGATCTCAATAGGTAAGCCATAGCGTGTAAACACGTACTCATACAAGAACTTGGTTGTGGTTCTGGCATCATTTTTGACTGTAGCCTTTGCCTCTACCCATTTGGTCAAATAGTCAATTGCGACTATAATATATTCAGCATGCGTGTGACGAGCTGGAGGTTTAATGGGACCGACAAAATCAATACCCCATTTTGCAAAAGCACGTGTGCTTAACATAGGCCGCAATGGCATATTGTCTTTTGTGATGGGAGGTTTGGTCCTTTGACAATCGTCACAACGTTTTACATATTCTTCGGTATCCATTTGTAAGGTTGGCCACCAAAGCCCAGACCACCTAATCAACTTAGCTGTGGTATTGCTCGAAAAGTGTCCACCCCCGACACCTGCATGTGCATGAGTTAAGATTTTCAAATAGTCAGCTTCACATACACACATGCGTAAGTTGCCATCCTTGCCCCTCTTGTAGAGTTGGCCCTCTATCAGTATATAGTTTGCCGCTTCAACTTTAATAGCATGCTTTCGATGTTTCGTATGACCATGCTGAAGATAGTCCACAATATACTTACTCCAACTTGGTGTAGTTGAAATTTGGAATAATGTGACATTATGAATTGGCTGTTGAATTTGACATGAAGCACAGTTACGAACAAATGTTTCAGCATCTGCATGTATGGTAGGCCACCATTGCCCATCCTGAGATATACGTCGCACACAAGTAGTAGCTGATGCATGGATTCCATCGATACCCGCATGTGCCCATTCCAAGATTTCCTCATATTGGTCAGGGTTAGGTATAAGCCGCAACACTCCATCATTACCCTGACGATATAATCTTCCTGAGATTAACTTGAACGGTCGCCATAGGTCCACATTAGGACCCGCTAGTTGTATCTGCCCACTTGTCAAAATTTCTAAAATGGATTCAGACCATCTAGGAGCTGTCTCTACAAGGAAAAGTGTTGAATCTAACATATCATCATCCACACCCACAGGAGCTTCGCCAGAGGTGATTCGAGACAAATGATTTGCCCTAAGATGAGTTGTTCCTTTTCGAACTGCCACTTCAAAATCAAATTCAAGAAGGATGATAAACCACCTTACAATCCTTCCAGTTGCACAAGGCTTATTTACCAAATATAGCAATGCTTGATGGTCCACAAAAAATATGAATTTGTTTGCCAAAAGGTAATGGCGAAACTTTTTCACTGCATATATCATGGACAATCCTTCTCTTTCTGTTGTGGTATAATTCTTCTCAGCATTGTTCAACTGTCGACTAGCATATGAGATTGGGAAATCCTTATTATGTTCTCCCAATTGAGCCAAAATACATCCAATTGCAAAGTTTGAAGCATCAATATGGACATGAAAGATTTGGTTCCAATCTGGTGCCCGTAAGATGGGTGCAGTCACTAATGCTTGCTTCAACTTTTCAAAGGATTCCTCACACTCATCAGTCCAATTAAACTTTACAAGAAGAGCATATAATGGTCTGGCTAGGACAGCGTACATGTAGATGAATCTACGGTAATAGCCACAATGTCCCATGAATGTTTGTACCCCTTTAGGGTTGATAGGCCGAGGTAATGAGACAATGACATCAATTTTATCCATATCTGTTGAAATCCCATTGCGAGAAACAATATGGCCCAAAATTTTCCCTTGTCTTACCATGAATTTGCACTTGTCAGGATTCAAGCATATACGATAAAGTTGACACTTTTGAAACACAAGTCTGAGGTGTTCTATATGATCATCACGCTCTTGTGAGTGAACACATAAATCATCGATGAAGTTCTCAAGAAATTGCCTAAGGTACTCCTTGAATACATGACTCATTAACCGCTGAAAGGTCGCTGGTGCATTTGTTAGACCAAATGGCATAACACGATAGGCAAAGATGCCATCTTCAGTAGCAAAGGCTGTCTTGTGTTGATCCTTTGGATCAATTGACACTTGATTGTAACCGGAGAATCCATCCAAGAAACTATATGCCTTTTTCCCTGCAACTCGTTCCAGAACATGATCCGTGATTAGAAGTGGGTAATGATCACGCACAGTAGCTGCATTTACCTTCTTGAGGTTTACACATACTCGAAGTTTTCCATTTTTCTTGGGCACCACTACAATAGGGGAGACCGATTCATCTCAGTGTGTTCAATCTCATAGATAAATTCTACCTCTAAGAGCTTGTCTATTTCTTTCTTTATCTTCCGTGCGAAATTTTCATTGTAAGTATAAGGACGTTGCTTGGAGGGCTTTGCATCCTCTCGCAATGGAATTGTATGCTGACATATGCTTGGATCAACTCCTTTTAGGTCTTTATAACTCCAAGCAAAAACATCGCGATACTCCTTTATTGTTTGTATTAATAACTTCTCCTCATCTAAGGACAAGTCTGTGGCAATCCACACATAGCGAGGCTCTTCTCCTGAATAAGCAATATCAATCTTTTTTGCATCATCTGGACCATCGTATGAAACCCCTGGCATGCTTGGTTTTTGTCGCATGGGCTGTTGAAGAACAATCTTCCGATCTTGAAGAGTGTACTGTGTGAAATTGGGAGGAACATTGAGACCTTGTTCTTGTCCACTTGAGTCTTCACTCATTGAAGACCATGCGGTTTTGAGCTCTCCTTTGCTATCTTGCATCTGATTTTTTTGTTCAACCGTTGTCTTTGCACTTCCGACACTCTCTTTTGAATCGGTTTTAGACTTGAGTTTTGGTTTTTGTTTCTTCGTTTTTTTACGATTTTTGCTAACACTTGTTAGCTTTTCTCCTGCTTGGAATCCATCTGATCGTTTTACTTGGTCTTTGATACTATCTTGTGCTTGGACATAGTATAGATATCCGTTCTTTCCTGAGAAGTGAGGTGGTGGTCGAGAGTGTTCACTCTTAGACTCCTCCTTTTCTTTTTGTAGTCTTTCACATCTTTCCCTCTCATCTTGTCTACTGATTCTCTTATGGCTCTTACAGCATTTACGTTTGGGTCGGCTTCGAGGGATCTCTACTTGAACCTCCCTTCCTCTCAAGAGTAAGCGTGCCTTTCCTAACTCATCCTCAGTGATTATCACATTATTATCAAAATCCGAGTCCCATCCATCTTCCTTATCAGCATCATTAGCAGATTCGAGTGTTAAATCCTCCACTGAGACTTCCTCGACATGCATAGCTGTTGTGGATGTATCCCTATAGTACAAATCATCTAGAAGGGCATGTGGTTGTACCATTCGTATAGGAATAATATCATATCCATCTGAGTCACAAAATTGAATTGGCTTAGGTAAAGCACAGGTTGATAATGTTGCAAGGACATGACTCCATTCTAGTGGATCAATTAAATGTTCATGGAAGGGTTGTGGAATGTATGCCTCATCTGATACACTTCGATTACCCTTAAGTCTCTCAGTGTTGAAATCCCTACATGAGGCTCCACACATCCACAGATCTTCTCGCCCGTCTGACAATGTAACTCTTGAGAACTCAGATGAAGCAGAATTAAACTCATCTATTGGAGACCTTGTTACATCACGATATGAGTGATTCCTTAGGTTGACCCTTGTGATGACAGAATCATGTCGGAGGTACAAATAATTGTATCCCCAATCTTGAATCATTTGAAATTGTCGCATGAATGGTCTACCCAATATCACTTCATAGTTTGGATGCTTTCCAAAATCCAGTACTGCAAAGGTGTGCTCATATTCAATCCCACATGTGGTGACCAATATGTTCTCAAGCAGCCCAAGGGGATGTTCTAAGCTTCCATCTGCTAGCTGCAAGCGCATCCTGGTACTCCTAATAGCTGGTTTGCCCCACTTTTTCCAAATGGACCTTGTCACAATGCCCACTCCTGCACCACTATCAAGTATTGCAGTTGAAGCTACTTTTCGCACTTCTAATGGGAGGGTAGCATTTCCCTGATCGTCCTCACAAAATTTTCCTACTTTGTTGATAGGAACTGGCATAACATGCTTTGTCTCGGGGTGTATAGTACACTCATGGTGGTGACCCTTTTGTAGCAATACCTGCTCTGACAAACATGTGGCAATATCATTCCACAACTCAGGTCGAATTTTTATCAAATCAAGCAAAGGTAAGGTACAAGCCACTGGTGCTGACAAAATAGCTTGCACGGTATTCATATCCTTCTCCTTTGTCAACCTTTTATGCATGGAGGGTATTCTCAAGGTTTGAGAACAGTTCTCATATTCTCCCAGATATGATGGTAAGGTTTTCATTGTATGCTTACTTCTAGGAGAAGCAATTGTTTGAACTTCCTCCTGGATGCTTGGGCGTCTAAAGTTGTTTTCCGTGCCCCTCGTAAAATCCACCTCAGAGAATGGAGGCGAACTAATAGAAGACATGTTCTCATTAACTTTCTCATGAACTGCGGCCCACATCTCATTTGCCATGTCCTCGTTAGCATCAATAACTTCATCATTGCATGGGAAGGCAAGGCTAGGTGGTGGCAGAATACCTCCTTTCAATTGGGTGTCAATTGGTGTAGACCTTTCGCTATGAGCTTGTGAAATGTGCTCACTTTTCATTTCCAGACCTGATGATACTTCTGGTATGGTTTCTAATGTTGGCTTAAGAGAGGTTGGGCCCCGAGGAATAGGTGGTGGTGGTCTCTCAAGTATTGATTGAGCTTCCCTAATGAGTTGCTGATGTACAGCTAGATTGATCTTCTCCTCACACGAGGGTTTGGGTATTCTTGAAGCTTCTTGGGTAGCTGAGATAAAGCTGCAATGCGACTTCTATGAGCATCAATGATGGCATCTAGAGTCTCATTCACTTTATCCACAAAAACAGAACCCCCAGAACTATCCTCGGTCGTACTAGTCTCATCTTGTTTAGCACTAGGCCCAGGTTGAGGTTGATGTTCCTCATGCACTTCTTGGGATGTAAAAGTTTTATCCCTCATGTTTTGTTTAGAGGCTTCTTGAGAACTAGTGGATGCACTTTTAGTTTGCTTGTTTCGGTTCTTCTTCCTCCTAGTGGTCTTTTTTCTATTGGACTGTAGGGTCTTGTCCACTAGATTTGTCTTTGCATCCCTAGTTCGAGGTCTCTCATCAGTCTGTATTTCGGTATTTCGTGTCTGTGATCTAGTCATGACTCTAAGTGGCACGACATCCTCATTCTCAGATGAAGGTGGTGATGGAACTGCTCCTACAAGGTTGAGTGAGACCTTTGGTTGAGAGGTGCCTTCCTCATGTGGTTTCAGCAAACAATCCTTTCGGAAGTGTTCTACACAACACCCTAGACAATATCTTTCAATTGGTGGAAACTGTTGTACTGTTGTATTGGATCGAGATGCTTGCCTTGAGTGATGTGGACAATCACGAGCCCAATGGGGTTCTCCGCACTCATAAATAACAGGGGCCCATTAGTTTGGCCTCTACTTTCCTTGGCTGCCATTGACTTGAGGGGCCTGGAGTCCTAGGTTGGTAGCCGCCTAGCAACATCAAAGAGTTTTGTTCCCCTAGTTGAATCTCCAGTGCTGGGCTTGGGTATGCGGGACTTTCAAAGAGATTTTCTTTGGATGAATATGATGCATATTCCTCCTCCACATAGCCTGGGTTTACCAATTCTCTACACATATTTGAATTGTCGTAGTCCACAACCCTTACAGGAGCAGTCCCAGGAGCAGGAGGTTGGGCACCAAGAACAGGTCGTGCTTACTCTTGTGCCATCGGTGGCTTACGTTCAGAATTAGTATACTGTTGATACATTTGTGGAGCCACTCCACCCCTTGGCTGCTCACGCTCCTGTCTCATTCTTGCAATGCGAGTACATTCCTGTGTGGTATGGGTAAAGTTCCAAGCACAGGCTTGGCACCACTTTTTTGTGGGTTGGTTTGAGACTAGAGGAGAAAAGGTATAACATTCCTCTGTTTTATGGTTACCGCCACATGCTCTACAAAGATGAGGACCTGTAGGAAGTACACTCCTCATTCTCTGCTACTGTTGTTGTGGCTGCATGGGTGGACGATAGGTCTGTCCCAATCTCCTTAGTACTAGGTTAGCTATCTGGTCTGGATTTACTAGAGCGCTAGACCCTAAACTTTGGTCATCACCCCACTGATCTCTAGGTTTCACCCCTGGGCTAGAACCATCTTGGAATTTGAAGTTATCGGTGAAATCCATAGCATCATGGCAACACTCATTGAAATTTGTATGCTTCTTCGCATAGAGATGTGTATGCAGTGTTGAATTTTTGAGTCCTTTTAAAAAAGAGAGAAATTAATCGACTTTGGGCGGGCTTCTCATCTTCTGGGCAACGATTAATGTACTGCTTCATTCTATTTACACAGTCTCTAACACTCTCATTCTCGCCTTGCTTGAAAGAGTAGATGTGTGCTACCGTGTCATGTTGAATTCCCATCAAGGAAAAAGCAGCAATGAATCTCTCTTCCAAAACTCGTAAAGAAGATTTGTCTGAAGCCAAACCAAGCAAGGGCTTTTCCCTCAAGAGTGAGTCCAAATCCTTCAATTTGAGTATGCTTGTCACTTGCTCAGCTCGAATTGCTTGCCTAAATGCTGCTACATGGTCATATGGATCTCTCGACCCTTCATACTTCTTTACCAACTTCTGAAGAGTTGATGGCCTTACTTGTCTTGAATACTCATCATAGGGCCTACGGCCTCTCACTCTCAGTGGGAATTGTTCCTCTCTTTGGTAAGATGGTCCACATGCATCCAAAATTGGTGTGGGTCTCCTATTACTAGCCTCACCAAACCCCTCCAAAGATCTTGTCACCCGCATTTCACGAGGTGCATTTATGGGAGGCCTAGTTGGCTCCCCTCTCCTCCGATTGTCATAGTGAGAAAGATGTTGTTGTGGTGTGACCGGTGGTCGCACATTTGGTGTAGGGCTATATCTTGGTGCTAGAGTTGGGCTACTAGCAGTGGTCCACTTAGATGTTGAAGGTCCCTCTCTAGTGAACTCTCATAGGGGAGGAGCAACAGTTTCTCCAAGAAAGGCTGTCTCTCCTGGTTTGGCTGTATTTGTTGAGAACACTTCCATGAATAATGGTTGTCCTTTCCACGTGAGCTCCCGAATCTCCTTCCAATCTAAGGTTCGGTATTCATTGGCCCATTTATCAATTATTCGGTTCATGTGTCCTGCAAGATTCTCAACTACCACCACCAGTGCTAGAGGAAGATCTGGCTCTGGCAATTTAGTTGTGGCATAATATCCCTCTAAAGAGTCCTTATAGACCTCTTGAAGTGGGTCATCCTGTAAGACCTTTGTCACAGGAATTTGTCGTATAAACTCCCATTGGTTCTCAGCCCCCTGATCCATTTTGCTCTTGCCTTTCCTATCCCTTTCCAAATTTAGATCTACAAGAAGTAAATCATCTATGGATGGTTTTGAGGACTGGGCATTGGATGGTCCAGGCATGTCCGGCTCAATGAGCCAGTCATCTCTAGACTCCCTTGCGTTGGAAAGCTTCGATAAGTCAAAGAACTCGATTTTAGAGAGCTCCCCTAATTTGTCTACATTTTCTGGATGGTAGGTGACTTCGTAGCGAACACCATCTCCACCCATGTACATGTTACCCTGGTCATTGACTAGAGGTGCTCTATCAAGTTCTGAGAAAATGTCTGCGATCTTAACAAGATACCGTTGTTGTGGATCCCTAAAGATCTCAGCTCCTTGAGCATTCGTGTAGACATATTGGAGTCTCACATTGAGTGTTAACCCCATGGTGTCGGCTTCAAATGGATTAAAAGATCTTGCGGGTGTCCTATTTGGGGCTAAGGGATGACTATTTGATGGCCCTAGATTGTCCATGGACAATGAACTAGTTGTTCTGGAGGAAAGGGTATCGAATTGGGATTCAGAAAGGGTTTCAGCAATATCTGCCAAATTTCCTACCGATTGGGTCCCACTTTCCTGCGTAGGTACTCTAGAAGGTGCCCTAGGCCCTATGGCAGAATCTATAAGACGTCCCGACCGCAAGTGCATAAGGTCAAATTTTTTTGGTGTTTTATGTGTTTTTGTTTTTTTTGGTTTTGTCTTTGTTTTTGTTTTTGGTTTTTTTTTGTTTTTTTGTTTATATATATATATATATATATATATATATATATATATATATATATATATTTAACCTACCTAATCACTAAATGCAACAAAAATGAATATGTGTATACCTATCTTATTTTTTATTTTATTTTCTTGATTTTTTTAATTGATTTTATGTTTTTTTTTCTAATTACAAAAAATATAAATTACACTAAAAAAATACTAATTATGCACACAATTACAAAAATTCTAAATTAAAGTGCAAGCTACTTTAATTATGCAAAAAAATTAAAAAAATAAAAAATTACAAAATATGCAAAGAATATGGACTCCTTAAAAAACACATAATTTATGTTTTTTTTTAAATTTCTATTTCTTTTCTTTTCTTTTCTTCTCCTTTTGTTTTTTTTAAATTTTTTTAATTTTTCCTTTTTTTTTTAAATTTTAATTTTAATTTTTTCTTACTAATTACCAAAAAATACTAACTATGCACAAAATTACAGAATTTTTTTTTAAAAAATGCAAGCTCCTCTAATTATGCACAAAAAAATTACAAAAGTTTTTTTTTAAAAATTAAATTAAAAAAATGAAAAAAATTACAGAATAGATAAAGAATATGGATTCCTAAAAACACAAAAATTGTTTTTTTTCTCTCTTTTTTTTGAATTTAATGTTTTATGGTATTTTTTTTTTGAATTTAATGTTTTTTTAAAATTTAAAATTTTATGGTTTTTTAAATTTAAAAATAAAAACAAAATAACAAATTGAAAAAAAAAGAAAAAAGAAAAAAAAAATACTAACCTCCGTATCGTTATCTCCTCCGGATTCGTCACCGCCGCACCCACACGGCTTCTGCACGCCTGCCCCACGCGCTTTCTACTGCCCGCTTCACCTTCTTTTTCCGATGCAGTCGGTCTGCCTTCTCTTCCTCTCACAGCCAACAGCCGCCTTCGCAGCAGCAGCCACAGCCACCACAGCTTCGGCCCTCCTTTTCTGCTTTCAGTTCGCCTTCTACTGTCACCTTCGAACCGGCTCTTGCTCTTTATGGCCCGTGCCCAGCTCACTCCACGCTGACCTTCGCACCAGCCTCTTCTCCTCATCTGCCTGCAGCCAAGTGCCGGTCGCAACGACTCCTTTGTTCGCCTCCCACCATGCAGCCCGCTTTGCTTCGACGCCGCTTGCTCCACTTCAACTGGCACGTCAGCTGCAGACGCCCCCCACAGCGCCTCTGCAGGCTGCGCTCGTTGCAGACGACGCCCCCCACTACAGCGCTCGATGCAGACGACGCCCTCCAGCTGCCACGTCAACGTATAAATATAAATAAATAAATAAATAAATAAAAATATATATATATTTTTAAAGCCGCCTCTGCTCTCCTTTCAGCCGGCCGCCCAACAGCCACGCTTCAACGCATATATAAAAAAATATATAAATATTTATATTTCCTTGCTACGCCTCCAACAGTGTATATATATATATATATATATATATATATATATATATATATATATATATATATATATATATATAAAGTCGCCTCCAAAGATCTTGTTAGATGATGGAAGGAAAGATGAGGGCCGCGTCACAAAGCCCTCCCAACCGCAACACAAAAAAAACACAAATGTTAGTGTTTTAGTTGATTAGTGACAAAAGGTATGCCAAAAAATACAAAAACAGAAAGCACTTAAACCTAATTAATGGCGGGATTTCTCTACCGCAATGGGGTTTTAATTTTTTTTTTGCTTCTAATCAAAAAACAGAAAACACACAAGGCGCCCTTGAGATCACACACTCAATGCCCTTGCAAACTCTACTCTAATCTACCCTAATCCACGATTTTGCAATCAATGGAGCACTTAGTAAGAAGTAATGGTTAACACCCTTTACTAACTTAGGTGTGCGTCCCCGGCAGCGACGCCATTGTTTGGGACATCATAGCATAGCGGAGGCTACACTCCAACCCACACACTTTGTCAATCCGTGAATGCAACCCGGTTAGCGCATAGAGGCTATCCCGAATGGGAGAAGATTAGTTAACCACACACTAATGACTTCTAGTCCTACTCAATCCTTCTTCAACTATCAAGCAATCAATCTAACATAATCAACGCATCAAGATTAGGCTACACTTAAGCACAAAAATGCAACTTATGCAAAGAATCTAACATGCAAAGAGCTATCACACAAGCCTCAACTACACATCATTTCATGCACAAGCTTCATCACATGCACTCTACAATTCACAAATCAGATTTTAGCATCAAAACATCATTATCTTGCTTGCTTGATGCTAGATAGATATGATTTTAGGTTTTGTTCTTGCCTTTGGTGAGAGAACCATCACAAGTGTCCAAGCTCATGTGTCCAAGCTCATGTTTGTAGGTTCATGTGTCTAGGCTCATAACTTTTTTGTATAAACTAGGCTCATATATTTTATTTTTATGAAACAGGCTTGCTACCTAGGGCACATACTTTTATGTAATAAGCCTATGAGAAAGGATTGGTGTGAAATTTTTGGGTAATTATTATCCTTTAATGTCCCAATAATTATAAAATACAAGAGCTTTCCTTGGAATTTGTAGTAGATACAGATTGTATGATAAGAAAATCCTTTAAAGATAAGAATTTTCTTTAAATACCCTAATAATAATAAAGGACAAGAGTGTTCCTTGGAATTTATAGCTAGTACAAATTGTATGATAAGAAAATCCTCAAGTTTTTGCTTAATGAAAAACCATGGTTTTTAGATTAAGTTACTAAGCTTAAGCTTAGAAAAGCTTTAAAAATCTCCAAAAAAATCCATATTCCAATGCTTTTGGAAGTTATATAACATGCTGGAATTTTTTGGGAGTCATGTAGGGGTCAACATTTTTCCATAATTTTTAGGTTTTCAGAGAATTTTTAAGTAATTTTGTGAGCCCAAAAAATCTTTTTTGGCCTTTATATTAAGACCAAGGCCTAAAATGCCCCGAAATTCTAGAAATTTCACAAAAAAAATAAAATAAAAATCTCTAAAACTTTACTTCTACTTTTGTGAGTAGAATTTCAATTTTCAAGTAGTGGAAAAAGTGAAGAAACTAGTTTTGACCATATTTTCACATATACTCAAAACTCTTGAACCTATAATATAATGGTCATCGAACAAATTGTATGAACTTGAGTTTTATCTTCATACAAAGTGTTTGCTTAGCTTCAACACAAATTTGAGCCATTTCGGGAGTATGGAGCTAAGTTAAATTTGTGTTATTTAATTATTTATTTGTAAATTATGTACTGCACTTTATTTCTTTCTTTATCCATTTGCACAAATGGTTGATTTACCTACACTACCCATAATGCTAGAGCACTTCAAAGGTAAATAGAAACTGAGCATAATTATAAACATGAGCTAGATTTCTATGTCAAATTGTTTAAACGCAAACATATTTTGATGTGATCATGTCTGTTGAGGCTATATTGCATACCGAGAGTTCTCAAAAACAATCGCAGAGAAAAGACACTTGTGTGCTTATTGCTTGGCTCCGTCAGCTAGATGATTACTTTTCAAGCGCAAAACTCTCAAAAAAAGACAAGTAAATGTGCTTGCAATCATTTGATTAAAAGTGCTGCTTATGGTGGAATGTGATTAAAACATGGCAAGCATCAACCTAGTGCAAGTAAATGTGCTTGCAATCATTTGATTAAAAGTGCTGCTTATGGTGGAATGTGATTAAAACATGGCAAGCATCAACCTAGTACATGGAATTTTCTTCCTTCACAATACAAGGTTCAAGCTCATCAATGATGGGATTATCTACACCAAGTGGAGAAAGAAAATTTGCAGACATACATCGATAAATTCTAGGATACCTTATTATAGGTTCAAGTGATTGAGAAGGTCAAAGAAGGAAATTTATTATTGGTCTTAAGCCTACCAATTAGGGCATATGTTAATATATTCCATCATTGTAATCTTAGCTAGGCTATGGATCTTTTTCTCAATTCCAAATGTAAGATTTGTACTTTTAGAGATTCCTGAATGCAGGATAGTTCTTATGGAAAATATTCCGAACTCTCTTTGCCTTTGAGCAATTTTGGTAGCTCCAAGAAAAACAAAGGTAAAGATGAGATTAAAGGACATGTTCGAAAGGATAGAAATAGCAAACCCTCGAATGGAAAGCCTATTGTCATGAGAAGAAGAAGAATCTCGTACTTATAGCTTGTGTCAACATGATTTAATAAAATGATAATGACGATTCACTTAAGAAAAATGTTAACTTTGATCCTAACTATTCGAATAAAGGTAAGGTTCTTATTCATTCTTTGTTATCTTTCCTTGAGAATTTAAGGAAATATAAAAGGAAAGCTAATATCTATTTTACATTACGATGGTAGTTCATACGATTTCATTTCTTTAAAAGGCATTAAGGGAACTCAATCTAGATGCATTGCACTCTAGCTATAAAGTTAAAGCTACATTTCAGGGAACTAGGTACAATTGCACTCTAGTAATAAAGTTAAAGCTGCATTTCTCAGAACTAGGCATAATTGCTCTCTAGTTATAAAGTTAAAGCTGCATTTCGAGGAACTAGGCATAATTACACTCTAGTTTAAAGATACATTTCAAGGAACTAGAGAGGTTAAGGATTTAGAATTGGAAATGAATTCATTAAGTGAACTAGTCATAATTGCACTAGAGATGTTAAGGATCTAGAATTGGAAATGAAATCATTAATAAGGGAAAAGAGAACATCTATGGTTGCTTCTTTACAAGGTGTTGATATCATTTTAGGGATGCCATGGAGACATGAACAGAACTCTTAAATTGATTTGTTACACTCATACAATGTGGTTAATGAAAGATGATAAAGAAGTTTAAGTGTCAAAAAAGGACAAATCAAGTCCTCTCTTGACTCATACCTGAATTAAGAGAGCTATAAGAAAATTTCTTAGTTCTTGTCAGTAATCTTAGCACTGAAGCTGACCAAATGTATCTTATGATCCTTTATTTCTAGGTTCTCTGATTGCTTTATCAATGACTTGTTGAGATATCGAGCTCATCTAGTGAGGCGGTGGACACTGATGACCCGCCTGGGGGATAGGCCCCACACTTACACCACTGGCATGGTTGGTGAGATCATGGGTGATATGCGGCCAGTGGGATTACAGGCTGTGTGATAGCCATTCTAGCATAGTTATAGCATCAGCTCATTTAATTGGGTTCACACTATAGAGAACCCTAGTATGTATTTGGTTAAGTACCTTTTCATATTGTGTGTACTCTTATCTTTGTATATGGTGTGTTGTGTGAAGAAGAAGAAGATTTTCAGCCTCTCTTTTAGGGTTTTGTGAGTGTGTGTGTGTGCTTGCAAGAGCTCAAGCTCTCTTCTCCCCTGCATCTTTTCATGGTATCAGAGTTTGGTTCATGCTAATGGTTCATGCTAAGGGATGAGCTGCAAGCAAGAGAAGCACAGGAAGCGGTAAGAGGGTAAGAGCTTCATCTACTCTTCCCTATTTGTGTTGGCGAGACTACATCCTTGTCGGGAGCTCTACCGGAGGCATCTGCAAACGATCTCTAATTGAGGAGATTTCTTCGCAGGAGTAAAGCTATAGGGCAACTATATTGTCCTATTGGACTCAAATTTTTGGGCCAAAAACGTGTAGGACCTCCGTTTTTTGAAAAGCAGGCGATTTCGAGCACTGCAGGTAAGTCATTGATTCTATGCAGAACTCTATTTTAAGAACTGCAGGAAGACAGATTGGTTGTGCAGACATTGTGCGTGTTGCAAGAAAGTCAAATAGTTGCCATTGGGTGTATGTATGCACATTGAGGTCATTGGTTGTGACATTTGAGTGTAGTACAGTACTGCTACAGAAAATACAACAGTTTGTACAAGACAAACCAGAGTGCTGTTTCTGGTAAATTTGTGTGTCTGGCAAGATGTCAAATAATGGCATAAACCAGATTGTTGCTGAGAGAAGCTTGACAAGAACAACTTCCATGCTTGGAGGTTCAGGTTGACAAATTTCCTCATGGGAAAGGGTTACTACTGGGACTACATAGAAGGTGATCATGAAGAGGCACCGGAGATACCGGAGATCAATCCGACTGCTCTGCAAATGGGAAAGGGTTACTGTGGACTACATAGAAGGTGAGCATGAAGAGGCACCGGAGATACCGGAGATCAATCCGATTGCTGCAGATGTGAAAGAGTTCAAGGATTGGAACCAAGGAGCCAGAAAAGTTATGTATTGGCTCTCTATCAGTATACAGGACACCATGATTAGGCACATATAGGATGCCAAGTCCCCCAAGGAGGCATGGGACACCTTGGTAAAACTCTATGAAACGAATACCAAGGCACGAAAGATACAGTTGAAGAATGACCTTCATATTGTGGAGAAAAAGAGTATGTCTGTGAATGACTATGCATTGAAGATCAAGGGTATTGTGGAATCCCTTGCATCTATTGGTGTTTCAGTAGATGATGATGATCATAAGGTGGAAGTCTATCTACGTGGTCTCGGGCCACAATACACGGCATTCAAGATGTCTATTCAGACTCGGGAAAACATTCCCAATTTCACAGATTTGGTGTCTATGTTGATTATAGAAGAGAAGTGCTTGGGTGAAGACCAACAGTCTTCATAAAACAAAAATAGTTCAGAGCAATAGGCCTTCTACACAAGTTCAGGAAGAAGAGGACGAGGTAGAGGAGGCCATGGACGCGGCCAAGGAGGTGGCCGAACAAGTAATCAGAATTATGGCCAGTAGCAGCAACAACAACAGTCCCAAAATTCACAAACGACAACAACACGCAGGTGGAAGAGGCCAATTCAGAGGCAGGGGGAGTCAAAGAGGTCGTGGAAATTGGCAAAGGTAGTATAATGATACACATGGATGCTTTTATTGTAGTAAGCCTGGACATGTGCAGGCAGATTGTTATAAGAAGCAGGCAGACATGCAAAATGGAAAATTGCAGCAAAACAACTATGCATCCTCGAGTAGAAACAATGAGGATAATGAAAGGTTGTTTGTTATGCAGCATGTCGTTAATGCCATGTTTGAAAATGTTGAAGCAGCACATAAAGATGATGTATGGTACGTTGATTCAAGTGCTTCGAACCACATGACAAGCCATGGGGAGTGGTTCAAGGAGATGAAAAACCTTGAAAGACTAGGTTTTGTGGAAACAGGGGGACCAATTTGGAGAGCAAACAAAGCATGTATTTCCACGTGACAGAAATGTGAGCAAAAATGCACTAGATGTTGTGCATTCAGATGTATGGGGTCCTACGAAGACCATGTCTATGGGAGGCTGCAGGTATTATGTGACATTTATTGATGACCACACAAGGAAAGTGTGGGTATACTTCATGAAGGAGAAGAGTGAGGTGCTCACTCATTTTAAGAATTTCAGAGTTATGGTTAAAAAGCAAACAGGGAAATATATAAAGTGCCTAAGGTCAGATGGAGGGGGAGAATACTTCTCCAATGAGTTCTCTGAATTTTTGCAAAAGAATGGTATTCAGAGACAGTTTACATGCAGATACACTCTGCAACAACAAAATGGAGTTGCTGAGTGGAAAAATAGATACATTGCTGAGATTGCGTGAGCATTGATGGGAGAGAAGAATATGCTGCATAGCTATTGGACTGAGGCTATTTCTACAACAGTTTACATCATGAACATGACTCCACCAACTGCAGCCATACATGATGTAACTCCAGAGGAGAGGTTTACTCGTAGAAAACCTGATTTGTCTCATCTGAAAATCTTTGGATGCATTGCATATGTGCATGTGCCAGATGAGCTGAGAACTAAGTTGGATCCAAAAGCTGAAAAATGTGTGTTTATTGGGTATTCCCTTGAGGAAAAGGGATATAACCCTGCTACACGTGAGTTGAGGGTAAGCAGGGATGTTGTTTTTGATGAGATGAGCAGCTGGTATGCTGCTGAAAAAGAAGTTGTTGGGGCTGATGTGAGTGGAAATGTGGTTGCACAGAATGCAAATCAGCAACAATCACAGTCTTTGAGTGGACCAGGAGAGTCCTCATCTAGTTGTTCAGTTGATAGACCATGGAGTGGCAGGCTGCGTCATAGTACCAATCCTGCAAATGTGATTAGTACATCACATAAAGGCAAAGAGAAAGTGGCTCAGAGATGAGCCTTGATGAGGATCTTGGGATACCAGCTATGAGAACACCTGGTGTAAAGAAGGCTATGGAAGCCATGAATGCAAAGCTGCGAAGATCAGGGAGAGTGAAGAATCCTGTGTAGAGGTTTACCTATGATGGTTATGTGGCACATCACTATGCATACATGGCAAAAGTTGTGCAGGTTGCCCACATGCATTGATGAGGCTGTTGGAAATGTGTGTTGGGAGAAAGCCATGGATGAGGAGATGGATACACTATATGGAAATGAGACTTGGGATTTAGTGCAATTGCCTGAAGGTAAGAAAGCCATTGGATGCAAGTGGGTGTACAAAGTAAAACATAACAGTGATGGAAGCATAAGCAGGTACAAGGCTAGATTGGTAGCCAAAGGATATGCGCAGACATATGGCATTGATTATGAGGAAATTTTCAGCCCAGTTACCAAGATGGCAACAGTGAGAGTTGTGATAGCAGTGGCTGCGTCAAAGCAATGGTCTTTACATCAGATGGATGTAAAGAATGCATTCTTGCATGGGGATTTGCAGGAAGAGGTGTATATGTTGCAGCCACCTGGTTATGAGGATGTGAGTCACCCCGAGCATGTTTGTAGGTTAAAGAAAGCCTTGTATGGCTTAAAACAAGCACCAAGAGCATGGTCTGACAAGATTTCTGAATATCTTGTCACTATTGGCTTTCATGTAGCCAATGTAGATTTCTCACTGTATGTGAGACACAGTGATAGACGGGTTGTGCTTGTTGTCATCTATGTAGATGACCTGATCATTTACGAGGGACCATGATGCAGAGATCTTTGATGTAAAGATCTTGCTTAGACAGAAGTTTGAGATGAAGGATCTGGGGGAGCTCAGATATTTCTTGGGCATTGAGGTGATTAGGTCATCACATGGTATTGGATTACTACAGAGACAGTATGGCTTGGACATATTGTCCAAGTACGGTATGATAGGTTGTAAGCCTATCTCAGTGCCATTGGATTAGAATGGCAAGTTGAGTGCAGATTCAGGAGAGATTTTGGAGGATCCTACTATGTATAGGCGCATAGTAGGAAGCTTGATCTACATGACAATCACCAGGCCAGATTTGAGCTATGCTGTTGGGTTGGTGAGTCAGTTTATGCAGGTTCCTCGGAAGCCGCATTTGGATGCATTGAGATGCATACTGAGATATGTGAGGTCTACTTTGCATTGTGGACTATTTTATGAAACTGGGACAGAGATATGTGTACATGGGTACACAGATGCTGATTGGGCTGGTAGTATCTCAGATAGAAGATATACTAGTGGCTTCATGTTTTCTTTGGGGAGTGCTACTGTGACTTGGAGCAGCAAGAAGCAGCCTACGCTTGCTCTATCTAGTATAGAGGCTAATACAGAGGTGCTGCTATGGCAGCATATGAGGTAGCTTGGTTGAGAAAGCTACTTGCAGATTTGGGTCTATCAGTGGATAGACAAGTTGTCATTTTCTATGACAACATTAGCAGTATACAGTTGGCCAGGAACCCAGTTTTCCATGCTCGCACACGAAGCATATAGAGGTCCACTACCATTTTGTCAGAGAGAAGGTTTTGGCAAGAGACGTGACCTTGTTTATGTCAGCACACAGGATCAAGTCGATGACATCTTCACTAAAGAATTGGGTACAGAGAAGGTCCACAGATTCAGGGCTTTGCTTGGTGTACATGAGGTGGCGTTGAGCTCGAGGGGGAGTGTTGAGATATTGAGCTCATCTAGTGAGGTGATGGACACTGAGATCATGGGTGATATGCGGCCAGCGGGATGACAGGCTGTGTGACAGCCATGGCGTAGTTATAGTGTCAGCTCATTTAGTTGGGTTCACACTATAGAGAACCCTAGTATGTATTTGGTTGAGTACCTTTTCATATTGTGTGTAGTCTTATCTTTGTATATGGTGTGTTGAGTGTTGTGTAAAGAAGAAGAAGATTTTTAGCCTCTCACCTTGTGTATTCTCTTTTAGGGTTTTGTGTGTGTGTGTGTGCTTGCAAGAGCTCAAGCTCTCTTCTCCCCTGCATCTTTTCATGACCTACCTCTTGGTTTACCTAGGTCCTGTCCATAAAATTTGAGATAATCCCTAAAAGCTCACGGTCATGTAAAGCTTATCGAGTTGACATGCTTGAGCAGAAAGAGATTCAGAGACAAGTAGAAGACTTGCTAGAGAAAGAATTAA